>NC_057867.1:11207423-11510200 GCF_019393635.1 Dromiciops gliroides
GGGGTAGCTGGATCCTGCCCAGTATTCATCTGTTTTGGGTTTTTCCCCCTTGTAGCCTGTCATCTGATGCTTCAGAGCCCAGAGATGGAAAGGATTCTCTGGAGCCCGAGAGCATGAGCGTGGACAATAGCCAAGTGGATACTGTAGGCGACACTTGGAGGTGAGAACACTGCCTCCTTCCTCTGAGCGTGCACATGTATACACACAGATAAAGATGTGTGCATATGCACACACACATTCACACCCTCTGAATTCTCAGCAAACCTCATCTCCATCCCAGCATTAGGGTGTAGGCTTCCTAGTCCTGTAGTGTGCCAAGCTCCCTTGCTAGACCTGGGCTGAAACCTCATTTACTTTGACCCTTCTCAGTTGGCGGGCTCTTAGAATGTGTTAGCCTCCTGAGGCTGGACTGCTCAAGGAGTTTGTGTCAAGCCAAACAGTGAGCAGCCCAGCCGCCCCTCAGGAATGATGTGTGTCTGTATGTGTGTTTGCCTACTGGGGCAGAGGTGATGCTTATTTAGAAATTAGCCTTCTGCATTCCCTTACCTCAAATATAGTCTGAAGCCCAGGGTCTTGTCTGATTATACCCATGGCTCCAGGCCAGCGACTATAGATTTTCCTCTTGGGGTTGGCCGGTCTTTGCTTCTAACGTGTAAATGTCTGTCTGTCTGTCTCCCGGAGAAACCCTCTGGAGAAAGTTGGAGCCTTGCGAGAAAGCAAGAGGAGTGTTGAGGGCCCAGAGTGCGGCGCTTCTGCGGCCATCAGCAGCAGTGCCGGTGCAGATGATGTAAGTTGGGGTTTCACACAATTCTGGTGAGGGATTTGACTGAATGGAATTTGGTTTGTATTCAGGTGGGAAATCCAGTTAACAGTGCAGTTCAGTGGGTCTAGAAAACACACAGGTTTTTTTTCTTCTAGTTTCAAGTTGTACTTGTCTGAGTGTGCACGTGCACAGGTGTGTTCCTGGGAGTGTTCACCCTTTGGTTCATGGTTCAATCCCAAGCTGTTCGGTGGCAAGATGATACATCTTTATTATTGATCTCCATTTCTATAGTGCTGTATGTGAGAACTGGTATCAGAACATTATTCAACTTGTAACTATTTCCCTTGATACGGGTTTGAATTGACTTGAATGAACATATAGAATTCATATCTATATCATGGAGGTGAGCCAACAGAGTTCATTCAAGTGGGAGGTTCATGTACCAGCTTTGAACACGGTGTTCTCCCTCCCAAGCTGCAGCCCTCCTTTTAAAAAATAGAATTTTATTTGTTTTGTTAAATGTTTCCCAATTACATAAAATTTTTTACATTCATTTTTAAAAAAAATTTGAGTTTCAAATTCTCTTTCTCCCTCCCACCCTCCCTTACCCCTTAAGACATTAAGCAACATGCTAGCGATTGTACATGTGAAGTTATGAAAACTGTATTTCCATATTGGCCATGTAGCTACATCCCTTATTCCATAAACTCAATGCCTACTCCCCTTCCTTCCTAGGAAGTACCGCCTTGGGGGCAGACTTTGGGATCTGCAGATGAGACCGAAATGATATTCAAGAAGAATCCCAGGAGAGCTCTGAGGCCTTCAGGTAGTTCTCCTCCTCCTCCTTCTTGGCCTCAAGGGTGGGGGTGGGGTGGGCTTGGAGCAGCCTGGACCGCAGTGGGGGCTCTTTTTAAATTTTGACTTTTGATCTCTCTTTCAGAGTACACTAAGTCTGTCATGGATCTTCGCCCAGGGGACTTAAGCTCTGCCAGTGGCTCCTTGGGAGATAGAAGCAGATCAGTCCCAGGCCTCATTGCAGACATGGTAAGGGTCCTTCTGCAGTAGGTCTGACAACTATGTGACATTTTTCTTCATATTGCTCTTAAGTGGTTTCACTTGTGTCCGACTCTTTGCGACCCCATTTGGGGTTTTCTTGGCAAAGATACTGGTGTGGTCTGTCATTTCCTTCTCCAGCTCATTGTACAGATGAGGAAACTGAGGCAAATCGGGTGAAGTGACTTGCCCAGGGTCACACAGCTAGGAAGTTTCTGAGGCCAGATTTGAACTCAGGAAGTTCCAGGCCTGGTGTTCAGTATCCACTGTGCCACCTAGCTGCCCATGTATTATAAAGTTGTCACTATCAAAACTCTGGTACTATTTAAAAAATTGAATTAGTTCAACTGAAACGGGCCTAGAAGCCATAGAACCCAGTGGTACAGTATTCAATAAACCCAAGAAGCTGGCAGGGTGGGGAAGGGGCTGTGCTCTTTGTTCAGCAACAACAAAAAATGTCGGAAACACTAGGAAACAGTTTGGCAGAAATTTAGTTTACCCCAGAGTCTCGTGATAGTAAATGTCAATCATATATGCATATGGAAATGTAAGCGGCCATGGCCACACAGAGGAAGTACGGCGGCGGGGGGCCGGGGGCGGGGGGGGGGGGGGGGGGCGCGAGGTTATTGTTAACAAAATAATGGTCTGCCAGGAGAGACAGAATTGACAAGTTCAGTTGAAGAAAATTGAAAAAGCTTTTGCATGAATGAAGTCAATCTCAGTAAAATATAAAGAGAAATCATAACATGGAGGGAAAATTTGCATGAAACATTATTTTTCAAAGTTTCAGATTCAAGCTATCCAGGGAGTTTATGAAAATGTCTGACCTGAGGCCATTCCCCAACAGTAATAGTAGTCAGATTATGAAGAAAGTTTTCAGAAGAATTGCAAACTGTCTCTAACCTCATCCAAATGACACGAATCACTGATAAAAATGCAAATTAAAATGAAAACAACTTTTAGGTTTTAGCTCCTATGCAGAAAATTAGCACAAATGACAGACAAAATATTGTTGGATAAGCTACAGGAAGGCAGGCACACAGATACAATTCAATAAGTGTTTATTAAGTTCCTATGGTGGTGGGTGCTGGGCATCTAAAAACAAAAGCCCAACCTCAAGTTTTCTTGAAGCCTCTGATTATGAAATCAGTCATTTCTAGATTTAAGTGCTCTATTTCTCATAATGCCTCATAATCATTGTATCTCACAGCACAATAATCTTCCATTATTAATATAATGGTCCTACAGTTTATCCAGCCATTCCCCAATCGATGGGCACCCCCTTGGTTTCCAGGTTTTTACCCCTGCTGGGTGACATTTGGGCTTTTGTTTTGTATGTGGAATTGACCTTTAGCGATTAGTACTTCGTGAGCTCACAGTTCTCGGGTTTCCCAGACTTATTAATCCTCGATGAAAGACAAAAGCCGAGCTCTCTGTTCTCACAAATCTCCAAAGTCCAGTTGTCTATTCGCGTGTGTGAGACAGCTTTATATGTATGCTTGAGACAGCGGAGGGAAAAGCAGCTTCTAATTCCTGTCACCGCAAATGCGCTAATCTCACAATGAATCATACATCGTCTCAGATGTTATTCTCATTTTGTATTCGAACATCTTGTCTTCTGCTTAGTACCACGTGTTTTGGGGGCTCCTTTGGAGCCAACCACCTGTCCACCCACCTCCTGACCTTCCCTGACTCCCTAGGCAACAGTAATCTTTGGCTTCTCTGAGCTAGGGGACTGTACAGTCTTGAGTGTTCGACTTGAAGCTCAATTTTGCATCATAGTCCAGAGGAAAGAACACTGGCTTTAAGTCCTTTCTCTGCCATAAGACATTTCACCTTTCTGGAAAGGTGGACCAGATGATCTCTGGATTTCCTTCCGGCTCTAAGTCTGATTGTGTGAATTATATTACACTCTGGGTGTGCGTGTGTGCGTGCGTGTGTCTGTGTGTGTGTGCGTGTCTGTGTGTGTGTATGTGCGTGTGTGTGCGTGTGCGTCTGTGTGTGCGTGTGCATCTCTGTGTGTGTATATGTGCGCGTGTGTGCGTGTGTGTGTGTGTGTGTGTGTGTGTGTGTGTGTGTGTGTGTGTAAGTTTGGGCTTGTCTCTCTAACACCTACTTCAGATACATGTCGGTTGATTGAAATATCGCCAGTCGGGGAAGAGGGCCTCCTCCCCCAAGCTTTCTTGTTTGACTGAAGCCTTTTGTTTCGCCACTTGTGGTCATTTGGGGCTATGGCACCCTTGTATAACAAAGAACAGTAATGAAACAAAGCCAATTGGCATGGTGACCACATATGAGGGTAACATTTCAAGGAAAACAAGACAGTTATACTTATGAGGAAGAAGTGTACAGGTCATGGGCACATCTGGTGTGTTGCCTTTTTAGCCTTCCCTTCAGAAGCCTGGAGAGCAGCTCTGGAGAGGTGACCTTTCTGGTAACCTGTGATGTAGATGAAGTGGGTATACAGGAGGGTCACAGCTTTCCGATGACGGAGGTTTCTTTTTCTTTTTCTTTTCTTTTTTTTTGGTGGGGCAGTGAGGGTTAAGTGACTTGCCCAGGGTCACACAGCTAGTAAGTGTCAAGTGTCTGAGGCCAGATTTGAACTCAGGTCCTCCTGAATCCAGGGCCGGTGCTCTATCCACTGCGCCACCTAGCTGCCCCTCTGGAGGTTTCTTTAGAGAGAAAACTTGACCACTGATTCTTCTAGAACCTTGCAGTTGTCTCTGAGCCTGACAGGCATCTTTATACTTCTAGGAGGAAGAGGAAGAAGAGGAGGAGGAGGAAGACATTGATAGCCTGGTAGAGATCCATCGGCAGAAGACGGCAAGAAGCAGTCTGCGGAGTGGCTCTTCCCTGGTGAGTTAGATTGGTTTCATGACATTTCAGTGAGGGAGAGATCTCCTTTCTGGGATCGAGGAGAGATCTGGGGAACCAACTCTGTGCCATGGAAGGGAGGGCAAACGTCTGGGCTCACTGATACTTGGAAGCCACATTTCAGGAAGGATGACTTAGAGAACTTCCAGAGGAGGGTTACTGAGGGTATTTATCCTGGAGAAGAGATGGCTTTGGGTCAGGGGAAGATAGGCTATGAAGGCTGGAGTCAAGGATTGAAGGGCTGTCTCAAGGAAGAGGGATTAGACATATCTACTTGGCCCCAAAGGGCGGAGCTGGGAACAAAAGATGAAGGCTGCAGAGAGGCAAAGTCACACTTGATACCGGGAAGCTTTTCCTTCCAAAGCTGACATGGTCCACTTTAGGAGATGGAGGGGCTTCTCCTTCCTGGGAGGTCCTTAGGTAAAGGTTAAATGCCTACTTTTCAGGGACCTTGTGGAAGGCATTTCCTGTTCAAGTATGGGTTAGATGATGTGGCCCCTGACCTCGAGGGATTCTGAACCCTAAGCTTTAGGTGCTTGGGACCGGCCTACACATGTTACTGAGCTTCATTCTACTGTGCTCCTGGGTGAGGGTGGAAGGGATCCTCTTACCTTAAGTAACTGGGGTTGGAACCATTTCGTGTCACAGCCTTGAAAGCATTAACTAAATTCTTCCTTCTGGCACAAGGCAAACTGTCCCCCCACCCCTCAAACGAGTGCAATCACAGTTTATTACAGTCAGCTCATACTCAACCATGTTTTGGGGAGGTGCTTGAGCTATTCCCCCAGAACTGTTCTTGAGCAGGTCAGTTGGCCTAGCAAAAAGACAGAAGAAAAATGACTTAAGCAAAGACTTGATCCCCAAGATCAAAAGGGTCATAATAAGAAAACCCTGAGTTTGCCCTTGGTAGATGATTTCATCTTTGGGGATCAGAAGAACTGGAAGGTGTTATCACTGAGCCTCTGCCCTAGACAGTAGGAGAGGGACCACAAGATTGGAGAAGGGATGGGCCACTGCCAACCTGAAAGTACTTGACAAATGTTAGCTATTAATAATAATGATAATTAATGTCCTGATTTTCAAAAAAGGGAAGAGGAGAGGCTGCAAACCAGATGCCAGGGAGCCTGACGGGGATTCTTGGCAAAATTCTAAAGCAGATCATGAAAGAGCTAGGTGGAGAAAATCTAGAAAGAGAAGTGACAACTTCATCAAGAACAAGTCGTAGTTTGCCTAGATTTCAGCAAAGCATTTTAATAGTTTTCCATGCTATTCTGTGGCCAACTAGGTGGCTCAGTGGGTAGAGTTCTGGACTCGGAGTCTAAACCTGAGTTCAAATTCTGCCTCGGATACCTACTACTGCTCTTCAGAACCAACTCTCAGTCTCAGTTTCTTTATCTATATAACAGAGACAGTAATAGCATCTACCTCACAGAAAGGTAGTGAGGGTATAAGAAGATACCATGTCAAGGCAGTGCTCTGCAAACTGTAAAGTACTAGATAGTGATAACTATTATGATTATCATTATTAGGAAGTGCTAAATTTTTATGACTGTGTGCGCCGTTAGAAAAAACATTTGAGCATGTCTCCCTAATGTGTGTATATTTGCTTCTTTATAAATTATACATATGCTACTTTGCTTATAATTAGGTACATTATAAAACTTTTATAAACATAGAAATTAAAAAGCACAGAATAAAGATAAAATATGTGATCTCAGGGTCAGTAGGGAGCCACTGAAGTTTATTGAGTAGAAGGGTGACGTGGTCAGACCAGTGCTTTAGGAAAAATTGATTTGGCAGCTGTGTGGAAGATGTCCCAGAATGGGGAGGCCAGATCAGAGGCTGTTGTGGTAGACTAGGTGAAAGGTGATGAAGTCCTGCACCAGAGTGGAGACTGGGTGAGTAGAGAAGGCAACAGATAGAAGAGATGTTGTGAAGGTAGAAACAACACTAGTTGGCAACTGATTGGTTACAAGGGGTGAACAAGAGAAGAATTTATGAATCTGGATGACCAGGAGATGCTGGTGTCCTCAACAGTAGGAGAAAAGGTTGGAATTGGTGAGTGGACTTGCTTGAAAGGCTAATGTGTAGTGACTTTTGCATGAGGTGGCCACATTGTACACAACCTCACTGTTGTAACCTGTATTACTTCTTCCCTTTCTTAAATTTTCAGCCCTCATTTTCCCTCTGCCCACCTGCTCACCCCTCCCCTCCTATACCATGCTGATTTTCTCTCCCAAGATTAAATAGTAGAGTTCATGGGGAAGAGCAGAGGGTACCACCAGGAGAGGAGAGATCGAAGTCAGTACTGGCCACCTGGTTGACCTCCAGCAACTTGCTCTGGGTGTAGAATAATAACCTTCCCTCATCTGTCCCCTCTCTCAATTTCTTTCTTATAGTCTTCATCATTTTAATTTTTAACCATAACTAATATACATCATGAATATATCAAAATTCACACACACACCCCCTGTGGTGTGGTGATGAGGTTAATTGAGCACCAGTACTGTAATCATACTCTTGGCTAATTCATTTTCTCTTTACCACTGATCCCACACTGCATCCTCTACTTGATGTGTGACTAGGTATGCACCATTCTGTATCCATGGTCCCCCTACTCCAACAAAAGGAGGGAGGTGCATTTCTTCAGCTTTCCTTTAAGGCCAAGCTTGGGCATTACAGTTACCCCAGTATTCGGCTTTGTTTTAAAGCTCTTTCCATCTGTGGTGTAAAGTCTTATCATGGTGTAAATTATTTTCCTGGTTTAGCCTCCTTAAGCCTGCATCAGTTTAAACGAATCTCATGATTCTTTGAATCACTCATAGTTATTTTTATAGTATAATAAGAAATTACATCAAAATGAAATTCACATCATGTGGTTTCTTCAGTCATTCCCCAAACAATAGACACCCACTTCTACACTCATTCTGTGTTTGTAATCACAGACGATGCCACTGTGAATACTTTGGTGTACTTTGGCTCTTTCGTTCTGTCTTTGATTTCCTTGGGAACATATGAGATCTCTGGGTCAAAGGACATGAATGATTTAGTGACTTTTTTTTTTTTAAGTGAGGCAATTGGGGTTAAGTGACTTGCCCAGGGTCACACAGCTAGTAACTCAGGTCCTCCTGACTCCAGGGCCAGTGCTCTATCCACTGCGCCACCTAGCTGCCCCGATTTAGTGACTTTTTTTTTTTTAAGTGAGGCAATTGGGGTTAAGTGACTTGCCCAGGGTCACACAGCTAGTAACTCAGGTCCTCCTGACTCCAGGGCCAGTGCTCTATCCACTGCGCCACCTAGCTGCCCCAATTTAGTGACTTTTTAAAAGCATAATGCCAAAATGTTGTATAGAATGCTTAGATCAGTCAATTCATAGCTCTCCTGGCATTGTATTAGTGTGTTTGTCTTTCTGAATCCCCACCAACACAGACTACTTTGATCTTTTCTGATGTTTGCCATTTTTATAGGAGTGCCCTGAAACCTCAGGATTTCTTTTTAAATTTTTACTTTTCTTATTAGTGATTTCGAACAGTCTTATGATTTTGGGTAGTTCAAAATTCTTCTTTCAAATACTGTTTGTTCATATTCTTTGCCCACTTGTCTGTTGGGGAATGTTTTATGTATTTCTGTGAGTTTTCAACATATCATCGAAAGCAGACTTTTATCAGGAGTATTTGATGAAAATAATTTCTCCTGATGGACAACTGCATTGGTTTTATTTGTGTAATAAAATTTTAGTTTTATGAAGTCGTATTTTTTAATTTTCTTTTTTTTTTTTGGTGGGGCAATGAGGGTTAAGTGACTTGCCCAGGGTCACACAGCTAGTAAGTGTCAAGTGTCTGAGACTGGATTTGAACTCAGGTCCTCCTGAATCCAGGGCCAGTGCTTTATCCACTGTTCTACCTAACTGCCCCTTAATTTTCTTTTTTATGATCATCTCCATTCCTTGTTCGGTTAAGAATTCTCCCCCTAAGCCATAGTTGTGCAAGATGCTTCCTTCTGTTATCTGACTTTATCATAATATGACCTTTTATATATATGGCTCATATGTCCATTTGGAGCTTACTGCCAAGGTACTTTCTGATTTTCAAAAATCACTTAATCACCTAGCCTACTTGTTGTGTGCCTACTATGTGTCAGGCAAAGCATTGTGCTAGGCACTGAGGCTACAAGTGCAAAGAATGAAACAATTTCTACAGGCAAGGAGCTTAATATTCTAATGAGGGAGACAAAAACCCCCAACAAATTCAAACACTTATATACACAAAAAAGAACGAGATGAGAGGGGGAGGATTGTACATGAACATATGCATCTCTATTATACACAACCTAGGTTAAAAACAAAAAGTATATAATTTAACACATTAATTCCAAAGCTGTCCTGCTGGTTTTTGTGTCCCTCTGAACTCTGTTTTCTTCCGTATGTTTTTCTAAATGTTTCATTAACTCTCTCTTTTTTTTTTTTTTTGGTGAGGCAATTGGGGTTAAGTGACTTGCCCAGGGTCACACAGCTAGTAAGTGTTAAGTGTCTGAGGCCTGATTTGAACTCAGGTCCTCCTGACTCCAGGGCCAGTGCTCTATCCACTGCGCCACCTAACTGCCCTTCATTAACTCTCTTTTGTAGTGTTTGGTTGGGGTTTTTTGATTTGTTATGTGCTTCCTAGCAGTTCTTGTGGAGTAGGGAGTCCCTCCTCTAGTAATCTCTGTTCTTGGTTTTCTTGATCTTTGGGCTTGCTTTGGGCTTTGTTTTTGATTCTTATCTATCTAGTATGTTTCAGTGATCTACTTTTCAATTTTTTGGTTGAGTCATTCTTTTCAGTTGTGTCTGACTCTTTGTGATCTCATTTGGGGTTTTCCTGGCAAAGATACTTGAATGGTTTGCCATTTCCTTCTCCAGCTCATTTGACAGCTGAGAAAACTGAGACAAACAGGGGTAAGTGACTTGCCCAAGGTCACAGGACTAATAAGGCCGGATTTGAACTCATGAAATTGAGTCTTCCTGACTCCAGGCCTGGCTCTCTATCCGCTGCACCACCTAGTTGCATTATTCTATTTTTTAACTAGTAGCAAATGAATTTTGGTAGTTACTTCTCTGTCATATAGTTTGGAGTCTGGAAGGGGTATTCATTCCTACTTTTTCTTCCTCTCATTTCCCCTGTGATTCTAGACCTTTTATTTCTCCAAATGAATTCTGTTGTTACTTTACTTGGTTCTGTAATATAACCTTCTTAGTAGTTTGGTATTGTATTATTCAAGTACTATCATCATTTTTATTTTGCATACCATGAGAGAGTATATTGTCATTTTCTTTTCCTAAGTCTTTTGTGTGTCTTTTATTTTGAACGGGCCCATTTGCTTTTGAGAGGCAGTGTGGTATACTGGGCAGAATGCTGATCTTGGAGTCAGGGAGACCTATGTTCAAATTCATCTTCTCCTAGCTATGTGACCCTGGGCAAGTACTTTGATCTTCCCTCATGTGCTCTACAGGACCAGCTGGCTGCCTTTTGGGGCACACATCATCTTCTTTTTTTGTGAGACAGTCAGGGTTAAGTGACTTGCCCAGGGTCACACAGCTAGGAAGTGTCAAATATCTGAGGCTGGATTTGAACTCAGGTACTCCTGACTCTATCCACTGAGCCATCTAGCTACCTCGGGGCACACATCTTCTTAATGTAGTCTCATGTGCTACATTGGGTATACAGTTCTTTGAAGGGGCCTGTGAGTTCTCATGGCATGTGCCAAGAACAACAAGCTCTGGCAGGTTATACCAGGCGAGAATGTAAAGACTAGTTGGCAGGTTGTGTCTGCTTTCTAATGACTTGGCTCATCTAAGCACAGAGAGACTCAGCAGCAATAGGCTGCCCCCTTAGCTCTGGTGACTCAGGAACAAAAGACCTACCCCTGGGGGCAGCTAGGTGGAGCAGTGGATAAAGTACCAGTCCTGAATTCAGGAGGACCTGAGTCCAAGCCAGCCTCAGACACTTGACACGTACTAGCTATGTGACCCTGGGCAAGTCACTTAACCCTCATTGCCCTGCAAAGAGAAAAAAAAAAGACCTACCCTTGGCATGTAGCAAAAACTAAAGAGCTTGAACTTCATTTCTTTTCTCTTCCCACCCCACCTCCCCCTTCATCTTCTTCAGCCAAAGTGGAGGTAAGTAATAAAATGCACAAAAGCTTAGCAGGGAAAGGAAAGCAGCGGATAGTGGCCTATGTCATGTGCTTCACATTTTCTACATGATGTTAAGAGATATACAGAGAGGCCTTCCCTGTGTTGACTGGACCTCTCCTTAACCCCTCACTCTGTGAGTATCTACAAGGACATGTACAAGAGATGTACTGGTTGGGCAGCCAAGGAGAGCTCTGAGGTTCAAATTTGTATTTTACCAGTTTCTCTGTGAGACCTCAGACAAGTCATTGAGCCTCTCTGGGCCTAGGGGCTTGGATAATATGACATGAAGTCTCTTTCATCTTTAAATCTAGGACTCTCTAAAAAGTAAAGAGTCTAGTTCATCTGCAAAGTACCTAAGTGGCATTTTTAAGTGTTTTAAAGCAATTGAAGGAAATGCTCAATTTTAGTTAGAAGATAGTGAAAATCAAGATGGATTTTTTTTCCCCCATCTAAGTTCACTGACCCCTCTGAAGTCTTTCTGTGGCCTTCAGGTTAAGAACTCCTGTTTCTGAGTGAATTGCCTTGCTCTTGACTCAGAGGGATAATGTCAAGGTTACTGCCAAGCTTCCTGGGTTATTCCTGTTGGGTTTGGTCTGGAGGGCATGGGAGGGCATTGAAGCTACCCAGGCAGGAAGTCCATGGCATATTTGGGCTTTGTTCTCTCCAGAGCACGCTGGGCAGCATGGTGAGCATCTACAGTGAGGCTGGTGAAGTCAGTAACATCTTGATAACGGGAGAGATTGCTATCTCCCTGAAGTATGAGCAGTCCTCACAGACCCTGCTGGTCCATGTGAAGGAGTGCCGCCAACTGGCATTTGCTGATGACATCAAGAAGCGCTCAAACCCGTGAGTGCTGTCTAAACCTGCCACTCTGAGAAGGCAGAGGGGGTGCCGGGGGCTCAGCGGGGAGGACTAAGGGATATCGAGGGGTAGAGGTTAAAGAGAAAGGGTATCGGGTGTGCTGGGATGTGTGTGTGTGTGTGTGTGTGAGTGTGTATATGTGAGTGTGCGTATGTGTGTGAGTGTATATATATGTGTGTGTGTGTGTATATATATATGTGTGTGTGTGTGAGTGTATGTATGTGAGTGTATGTATGTGTGTGAGTGTGTATGTGTGTGTATAGCAGTAGCTAAAGGGTTTGGAGGACCTCCAGTGAAGCAATTGGCATTTGCAATGTTCTCCAGATATGTGAAGACTTACCTCCTGCCTGACAAATCCCGACAGGGGAAGCGTAAAACCAGCATCAAACAAGGCACTAGCAACCCCAAATTTGATGAGGTTTTCCGAGTGAGTACCCACCACCCCTGGGGCAGATGGCATTTTAGGCTCCTATCTGCAGGGGCATTTCACCGGTACCTGACACTAGACAGACACTGAGGGAGGGCATGTGCCTTCTCAGACCTTTGCTGGAGAGGGAGGAGAGAACACCTTCCAGATGCTTGGAGCTTTGGGAAAACAGAGACCCAGATGACTCCAGGCTTCATCAATTACTTGGGGGAATGGGCTCCTTCACTATCCCTAGTCAAGTTCTAGAGGCCCCCCTCCCAACTCAGAGATAAACAATCAATTTTGTGCTGGGTCCTCCCTTGGGTATGTGGTAGCTGTGTGATATGCTGGGGGGGAGGCAGCACAAAGAAACTGAAAGGATGGTCATGCACTTGTAATTAGTAACCCAGGCCTTTTTGGATTGGCTGGGCCTGAGGATCCCCTGGGGACCAGTTCTAGAGTCCTTGCCCCGTGGGGACAGGGTTCCATATTTCTGCCTCCCTTCACCCTGGGCATCTGTGCTGTTTTCCACAGTATGAGATCCCCAAAGCCCTGCTGTCTCAGAGGGTCTTACAGTTTTCTGTCTGGCATCATGGCCGCTTGGGTCGCAACACATTCCTGGGAGAGGCTGAGGTCAACATGAACCCCTGGAAGCTTGACAAGTCTCTTGATCAGTGGCTTCCCTTGCATGGAAAGGTATGGCTACTTCCCACTCTCACTAGTACCTTGTTTTTTTTTTTTATTTTTTGTTTGTTTGTTTTAGTGAGGCAATTGGGGTTAAGTGACTTGCCCAGGGTCACACAGCTAGTAAGTGTCAAGTGTCTGAGGCCAGATTTGAACTCAGGTACTCCTGAATCCAGGGCCGGTGCTCTATCCACTGCGCCATCTAGCCGCCCCATTTGTTTTTTTTAAATGAAAGTTTTATTGAAACCTTTCCTTTCTATATAATATTCATATACCTCTCCCTTCTTCCCTTCTTCCCTCCCTCCCTCCCTCCCTCCCTCCCTTCCTCCATCCATGCATCCATCCATCCATCAGAACCAAGAGAAACAGGCAAAAACACCTGACACACAAGCCATGTCTGAGAGTCCACATTTCTTGCCCATAGTTCCTCTCCCTACCCATCCCACACCCCTCCACTTCAAGGTGAAGACAGGTACATTTCTTCATCTCTTCTTCAGGGCCAGGATTGAGCATTACAGTTTCATGGCATCTAGTTTCATCATAGTGTTCTTTTCTTCTGCACTGTTGTAGTCATGCTAAGAAATCATCATAGTCATCTTTCCCTCTCACTTTCCGTCTTCTACTTCCTTCCCTCTGTATCAGTTCATATGGGTCTTCTCATGATTCTCTGATTTCCTTGTATTTGTCATTTCTAATCACACAGTCATAGTCCATGACATCTTACAGTTCATGCAGCTTTTCCCCAAGCAATGGTTGGCCACTTGGTTTTCAGCTTTGTGAGAAGCAACTCAATAGAGTTGTACTGCCCCCTTCTGGTTTATATGTACTTGTGACTCTGTGTGTGTGTGTGTGTGTGTGTGTGTGTGTGTGTGTGTGTATGTATGTGCGCGCGCTTCTGTGTGTGTTGAGGTAGAGTTATTTCTTGAGGCCAAAATTGGGTTTTGAATGACCTTGAACTTGGCTTAGAATATTTGGTAGTAATGACCTTGTTCCTATTGAAATGTTTCCCTTTGGGTTTATATGATACAAATTGGGTTTTCTCTAAGACTATAATGACAGTAATTATAAAAAAAATTTTTTTTTGCCCCAGGCCCTTGATTTCCTTTGTGTGGGGCAATACCCTCCGCTAATGGAGATTGGCTGCATCTTACTGTCTTAAGAGAGCTGCCTGGGGCTCAGAGAGCTAATGTGACTTGTTCAGAGACACACAACCAGCACATTTCACTTCATTTATCTATCTATCTATCTATCTATCTATCTATCTATCTATCTATCTATCTATCTATCTATCTGTCTGTCTGTCTGTCTGTCTGTCTGTCTGTCTGTCTGTCTATTCATCTATCTATCTATCTGTGTATTTAGAATATTCCCCCACCTTACATGTAAAAACAAATTGTAACATCAATTTTTAAAACTTTGTGTTCCAAATTCTCTTCCTCTCTCCCAACCCCTCCTTAAGAACTCAAGCAATTCATTATAAATTATACATGTACAGTAATTCAAAACATATCAGACAAAAAAACTTTAAGAAAGGAACTAACAACAACAACAAAATATACTTCCATCAGTATTCAGGTACCATCAGTTCTTTCTCTGTAGATGGATTGCATTTTTCATAAGTTCTTCAGAGCTGTCTTGCTGAAAATAACTAATTTGCAGCAGATCATCTTACAATATTGCTGTTATTTTGTATACAGTACATTTCACTTTGCATCAGCTCATGTAAGTTTTTTGTTTTTTTTTTTTGGTGGAGCAATGAGTGTTAAGTGACTTGCCCAGGGTCACACAGCTAGTAAGTGTTAAGTGTCTGAGGCCAAATTTGAACTCAGGTCCTCCTGAATCCAGGGCCAGTGCTGTATCCACTGTGCCACCTAGCTGCCCCACAACCACTACATTTCAAAGGCAAGACTTGAACCTGGGTTTTCTTACTCTAAGACTGTACTATATCATACTGCTTCATAATTTAATAAGCATATAAATACCTGATTGATGATGCTTTGGAAATTCAAATTTGGATTCATGACTATATTGACCATATATATCTTGTCCAGAGAAACTTTGCCAACTTTACCTTGAATTGAGCTTTTCCTGGGGGTAGAACTTACCTCTTTTTTTAACAAAAGCTTTTCTTGGATGGAAGAATTACATTCTCTGGTACAACACTTCCCTTTTCTTCTTCCCTTCATGCCCCCCTCAATATTTCTACTGTAAAGGATGAGGTTGGGATAAAGGGGGGGGAAGGGAATTGACTGGTAGGACTGTATCAGCTGCTAGGACCTAGGCCCAGGCAACCTTGGTTTTTTGTTTTGTTTTTTTCGTTTGTTTTTTTTACTTTCTACATGTTAAAAATAATTAATTTCAGAATCCTCTACCCATATACTTATTTCCTTTTAGACTTTCTTTTTTTAAAAGTACTATTTTTTTTAAAAAAAAGAACAACCATGTACATGCAAAACAAGTTTGTTTGCTTTAATTGTGGGTAGCAATTCAAATTCACCTATGATAATCTGCAGGGCATTTGAGTTTTCTCTTTGTTAGCTTGACTAAGTCTGTTGCCATAGACTATAATATAACTCCAGAGCTGGAAGAGCCCTTCCATATCATCTTGTCCCTTCCTGTTGTTTTACAGACAAAGAAACAACAGAAAAGAAGCTTTACAGGATATAGAACCCTTCCCTCCTTCTTTCCTTCTTTCCTCCCCTCCCCTCCTTCTCCCTCTCCCTCCCTTCCTTCCTTGCTTCCTTCCCCTCCCTCCTTTCCTTCCTTCCTTCCTTCCTTCCTTCCTTCCTTCCTTCCTTCCTTCCTTCCTTCCTTCCTTCCTTCCTTCCTTCCTTCCTTCCTTCCTTCCTTCCTTCCTTCCTTCCTTCCTTCCTTCCTTCCTTCCTTCTTTCCTTCCCTCAAGTTCTGGTAAACCCAGTTTTTCTTATATGTCTCTATATTACCTAAAGGTTTTTAAAAAAAATTTTTGGAATAAATTCCACCCCCCGCAATAATTTGTTACCTATGTCTTTCCCTTTCCCCCTACCATTGAACAATAAAAAAGGAAAAAGAAGCCTTCATAACAAATATGCGTAATCCAGGCTAACAAACTCCCACTTTGGCCATGTCAACAAATGTTACATCTCATTCTGCATTTGAATTCTATTGTATAAATCATTCTCCTGGTTCTACTTGCTTCACTCTGCATTCTGTCATACAAATCTTTCCAGTTTTCCTCTGAAACTGTCCATTTTGTCATTTCCTATTGTACAATAATATTCCATTATATTTTTAAAATTAAAAAAATATTTTATTAGTATTCTATTATATTAATGAACCATAATTTGCTTAGCCATTCCCCAGGTGGTGAGCACCTCTTAATTTTTTGGGGGGGATTGCTTCTTCCAAAAGAATCTCTATAAATATTTTTGTACATATGAGACCTTTTCTTCTTTCTTTGATCACTTTCGGGTCATAGTGGCATCAATGGGTCAAAGGATATGCACAGTTTAGTAATAACTTTGGGGGCATGGTTCCAAATTTCTTTCTAGAATGACTGGAACAAGAATTCCCAACTCTATCAACAGTATTAGTGTACCTGTGTACCCACATACCCTCCAACATTTGTTGTTTTCTCTTTTTTTCATCAGCTTTGCCATCTGATGGGTATGGGCTGGAGCCTAAGAGTTGCTTTAATTTACATTTTTCTAATTATTAATGATTTGGAGTATTTTTTCATATGGTTAAAAAGAGCTTGGATTTCTTCCCTTGAGATCTACCTGTTCATATCCTTTGACCACTTATCAATTGGGGAATGCTTTTATTCTTATAATTTTGAATAAATTTCTTATGTTCTCCTTTGAGACCTTTAAGAGAGAAGTGATGAAATTTCCCTCCTTCCCCCCTCCCCCCTCCCCCCAGATAACTATTTCCATTCTATTCTTAGCTGTACTGGATTTATTTGTGCAAAACCTTTTTAATTTTATGTTATCAAAATTGTCCATTTTTAATTCTGGGATCCTTTTTAACCCTTGATTGGTCACGAACTCTTCTTATCTCCCTAGATCTTAAAGGTAATTTTTTCCCCTTGCCCCTCTCATATCTAGGTCTTTTGTTCCCTTAGAGCTTATCTTGTTATATGGTATGAAATGTCGATCTGTTCCTAATTTCTGCCAGACTGCTTTCTAGTTTTCCCAGCAATTTTTGTTAAATTGACTCTTTACCCTGGTAGGTAGGTAGGTAGGTAGGCAGGTAGGTAGGTAGAGTCTTTGGCTATAATCAAATTTGACAGTTAGATTTGTTTGCTTCTGTATGTTGTATATCTATTTAATATCTATTTAACTCTCTTTTTAAACCAGTACCAAATTATTTCAATGATTATGGCTTTAAAAAAAAGTACTGCTTTCATTATTTCCCTTGAATTTCTTTTCTTTTCTTTTTTGCAGGGCAGTGAGGGTTAAGTGACTTTCCCAGGGTCACACAGCTAGTGTCAAGTGTCTGTGGCCAGATTTGAACTCAGGTCCTCCTGAATCCAGGGCAGGTGCTTTATCCACTGTGCCACCTAGCTTCCCCCATTTCCCTTTAATTTCTTGACCTTTTCTTCCTCTAGATAAATTTCACTATTATTTTTTCTAGCTTTATAAAATCCTTCCTTTTTATTTTTCACTTAAACTAATAGTCATTATTTATCAGAATAGTCTGTAAGTGTATATGGGCAGCTAGGTCGTACAATGGTTAGAGTGCTAGGCCTGGAGCCAGGAAGATCTGAGTTCAAATCCAGTCTCAGACACTTACTAGCTGTGTGACCCAGGGCAAGTCACTTTACCATGTTTGCCTCAGTTTTCTCATCTGTAAAATAAGCTGGAGAAGGAAATGGCAAAGTACTCCAGTATCTTTGCCAAGAAAACCCCCAAAATGGGGCCACAAAGACTAAATAACAATAAAACTGTAAGCATGTATTTACCATGTCTGTTACATGTAACCTGGAGGTGTCGTTTTAAACAACACTCCATCTGCCTCCTTCCAGCTTCCCCCCCCTTTTTTTTTTATAAATATAAGTATCAAAACAATCCTGAACATATTTTTTGGATAGTATTAGCAGTTGATGCCCATAACTCTTCAAAACTTACACAAAATTAGCAACAGTATTTTTTTTTAAGTTTTCAACATTTATTTTAGCAACAGTATTTATTGTAACTGCTACTTTAAACAATCGAAATGCTAGCTCTTTCCCTTGGCAAGATGGATAGAGCATGCCTTTTACATTTTTCCATCCTGGGGAAATTAGATTTCCAAAATATATTCTACTCTATAGCAACCGATTGCTTCTCGTCATGTTTTGATCTTGTAAAACCTGAATTCTATTTGGGGTACTCCAGGTTTGTGCTTATATGATAGTGCTTTGATAAGGGGAAAATGACTACATTTAAAATAATATGTTAAAAATCAAAACAAATCTATTCTTACCAATGTCCAGATCATGCACACCAGCTGGGATTCTTTTAACATATGGGTTTTGCATTGGTAGATTTAATCTGCTATTCTGTTGGGAGTAATCATGTATCTCATTCATATTCATTGTTGGAAGTGCTTTGAAGTATTTACATCTACACTCAACTTTCAGATGCCTTATTTCCAGTTTGCCCCAGGCCCACTAATCATACCTGTCTCCCTTGTAAGGCTCGTTTCATCATCTTTAAGTCTCTAGCTAACCATACTATTACCTACTCCTCTTTGGTCTTCTTCAAGGTCTCCTAACAGTTGAAAATTATGTGGAACTTTAATTCTTAGGGAGCCTACCAGATTCTTCCACTACCTTGTATGATGCATACCTAGATGGCGGACCTGCTAAGTGATTTTCTAAAGATCTCTTGATCTTCTTTTTCCTCTTGGAAACAAGGACTGTTTAGTTTGTCTTTGTATTCCTAGCATCTAGCCCAGGATCTGGAACATAGTCGCTACTTTATAATGTGTGTTGAATTGAATTCCCCAGTAGATCAATGATCAAAGGATATGAACAGGAAATTATGAAAGGAAGAAATATAAGGTTTGAACAACTGTATTTAAAATACTCCAAATCAATAATTAGAGAAATTAAACTAAAGCAGTTCTGAAGTTCCATTTCGAGCCCATCAGACTGGCATGAGGAAAATGATAAATGTTGGAGGGACTTCAGAAAGAAAGGCACATGAGCTTGGTAGAGATGTTAATTGGTCCAGTCAGCCCGGAATTATGCCTTTCATATCTCTTAACTGTACCTATCCTTTGACCCAGAAACACCTCTGTTAGAACTCTACCCCAAAGAGATCAAAGAAAGAAGATTCATATATACATAAATATTTAAAGCAGCTCATTTTGGTGTAGCAAAGAACAGGAAATTAAATGGGTTTCATCCACTGGGGAATGGTGAATCCATTCCAGTATATTGAATGCCTTAGACACTAGCTGTGTGACCCCCGGCAAGTCATTTAACTTCTCTGTCTCAGTTTCCTCATCTGTATAGTGGGGATACCAATAGTACCTACCACACAGAAGTATTATAAAGATCAAATGAGAGAACATAGAAGAATTGGCAAAACTTGAAATGATATATGAATCCTTGTCATTATGATGTTGATGGAAGGAAGGATAACTTCAGAAAGACCAGTGAGAAGACTTGTACTTTGAAAGATTTAAGAACAATGCAATGACCAACCTTGATTCCCAATAACTGATGATAACGCAAGCTACCCATCTCCTGACAGGCGATAGAAGACTTAGTGCCCCCCCCCAGGCAGTGAGGGTTAAGTGACTTGCCCAGGGTCACACAGCTAGTAAGTGTCAAGTGTCTGAGGCCAGATTTGAACTCAGGTCCTCCCGAATCCAGGGCCAGTGTTTTATCCACTGCAGCACCACCTAGCTGCCCCCAGAAGACTTACAGTTTTGAACATCACCAATATGGAAATTTATTCTGTGTGACTAGGCATATATGTTGAAAGGCTTTTGTTTTTCTTTTTTTTCCATAGGGTTTGTGGGGTGGGAGGTAGTGTTAGCAGAAGAGAAAAGGGGACTATAGACTGGCTGCAAAAAAAAGGAAGGAAAGAAAAGAAAGGAAAGAAAACCATGGAATCATTTGGAAATTTGCAGAAGAGGACAAAAGAAATGACAGAAGGAATCACAATTAGGACAGTTTTGAAAGTTCTATGTTGACTTTATTAAAAGAAAGGCAAGCTATACCTAATTGTAATTCCTAGTTTCATGTATAAGCCTCTTTCTATTCTCCTATGTAGGTGGAATGACCATTTTATTTGGTCTTAGCTCTATTCAGAACAAAGAAACAAAAAGAAAATGAATTGGCTGCTAATCCCCTGCCATCTAAGGGGCTCTGTCCTATACATACCTTTCCCTGTTGAAGTCTCATTGCTGGGTAAATAGGAAGGACAGCTGACAGAGAGCTTCTGATGGAGTTTTCTCTCTATCTCTGACCCTAGCCCCAAATTGAATAGAAAGGCTTTTTGTGACATGGAATTCCACACTGGTGGCTGATGAGGGCTTCTTAAACTTTTTCCACTCACAGCCCCTTTTCACCAGAGAAATTTTTATATGACTCCAGGTATATAGGTATAGAAAATAGGTATGCATAACCCTTTACTGTTGCCAAATTTTTTGCAACCCTCATATTCAGTTACTCTGCCCCATATGGGGTCTCAGTTTAAAGAACTAGGGCCTAGCCAAGATGAAAATGGCTGAAAGGGTTTTGTTAAGTCTTTTCTGGCTTTTAACAACCTCCCTCTCTTGGACTCCAAAGAGTTTCTTGAGCAAGTAACAACTCCTTGGGGGCTTAGTTATGGGGCCTCTCTGATTCAGAACTGAAAGGGATCTTAGAGGTCATCTAGTACAGCCTTCTCTTTTCATAGATGAGGAAACAGGCCCCAAGTGGGGAAGGGACTTGCCCCAAAAGGTCACATAGGTAACAAGTAACAGAGCTGGTATACGATCTCCATTTGTCTGATTTTAGGGCCAACATTCCATGCCATCTCCCTTAATGAATGTTTGTTGGGTTAAACCAAATTGAAGTGTTCAGAATTTGGTAGGTATATTCCCAAGGCAGCATGGGTAGTAGGCCCTTTGTTGCTGGGACTTTGCTTTCTCTAAAGAACCAGCACTTCTGAGCACTGCCTAGAGCAGGTTACCATGTATTGTGGGATGTTGAAGAGTGTCCCTGTGCTGGGATAGCATCCCCTAGTGCTGTACCCAAACACTAGCCGCCCGGCCCCAAGTGACGTGGGGGGCTTACTTGTGTTTCAGATCAGTGCTGAGACCTTGGCCAGCATCCTGCCACAGAAGGGCGAGTTGGTAGTTTCATTGAAATATATCCCGGCCTCCAAGCTACCTGTTGCAGGAGACCACAAAAAAAGTAAGTACTTGCTGAAGCACTTGGCCGTAATTATTTCAGCTTTGGCCAGAATACCAAAAGCCCTGGTTCTGAGGATTTGCCTAGCATCTGGGAGGGGGAGTTTGAGGAGAGAGGTGGTCCTAGTCCTGGTGAGCTGCTAGGCTTCCTGGGAGAACCTGGCTGTGTGTTGGAGCCTTGGGCCATCTAGCAGGCTCCCTCCACCCCCTCCCAGCCTCAAGCAGATTATTCCTCAGAGGGAGTCCTTGTTCTGCTTATGGAAATGCCTGTTGCTCTAAACTGAATGTGATTTGGTTCAGTTATGGACGCTGCTGGGTGCTAGAGAACATACTCACTGTGGATGGTCTCTTTTCTAGGCAAAGGTGGAGATGGAGGAGAACTCCAGGTGTGGATTAAAGAAGCCAAAAATCTGACTGCAGCCAAATCTGGAGGCACCTCGGACAGCTTTGTCAAAGGGTGAGTCTTCGGTCAAGTTGAGCCTAACTAGCGGCAGGATGAGAAGGCCAAGAGAGAGGATGTTCCCTGCAATTCCATTTGCTCCTTGCTCATGAACCCATCCTTGGCTTCCCCTGGCCTTTGTCCTGAAGGCGGAGGCAGCATTTCATTGCTCTGAACCCCTCCCTTGAGACTTGGCCCAGCTTGGAATTCGGTCACAGAATTGGCACGGAGTTGAGTGGGACATTTACTAATTGATATCATCATCATTGTTGTCATCATTGTTATTTTGTGAGTCAGCCCTATGATTTCACCGGTGTAGGGAACTCTCAGAAAGGAAGTAGTTTGGCAATATTTTGCAACTTAAGCCGAAAACAAGGCCTCTTTTTTTTTTTTGAGGCAATTGAGGTTAAGTGACTTGCCCAGGGTCACACAGCTAGTAAGTGTCAAGTGTCTGAGGATGGATTTGAACTCAGGTCCTCCTGAATCCAGGGCTGGTGCTTTATGCACTGTGCCACCCAGCTGCCCCCAAAGCAAGGCTTCTTAACCTGGTGTCCGTGAACTTATTGGTTTTGGGGTTTTTTTTTGTTTGTTTTTTTTTTTGTAGTAAGGAGATGCTCTCTCTTTATTTTTTTCCTGATAAAAAGTATTTTATTGTTTTTTCCAGTTACATGTAAAGATTGTTCTCAGCATTTGTTTAGGTGAACTTGTTTTTAAACATATTTGGGGGGCATCTAGGTAGTGTAGTGGATAGAACACCAGCCCTGGAGTTAGGAGGACCTGAGTTCAAATCTGGCCTAAGACACTTGACACTTACTGGCTGTGTTACTAGCTGTGTGACCTTGGGCAAGTCACTTAACCCCAACTGCCTCACCAAAAAAGAACCCAAACAAACAAAAAATGTCGGTAAACATATTTGGATACCTGTATTCCAATATAATTAGTTTCCTTTGTAATTCTATGCATTTCAAACCATTATTCTGAGATGGAAGGGGTCCATGACAGCAAAAAGGCAAAACACCCCTGTCTCAGCAGGCTATCTGTAGCACTGCTCAGGGCCACAAAGCAGTAGGCGTTGGAGATGGAATTTGGACCCAGGTCTCTGACTTCATGGGCTACCCTACACTGACTAAGCACTCTCCTAACTCCCATTCATCCAGGTTGGCACAATACTCTCTATACATACTCTGAGCCTCATAGGACACTTTTGGGTGAGGGAGGGACTAGAATCACCCTCATTTGGGAGGTGGGGTGCCTTGTGCTGCCAACTCCTGCTTCCTCTTGGCATGGCAGTGGGGTTCTCCAAGGTGTCTTCAGGACCTTTGTAGGTGCTTTCAAGGGGAAAAGGCTTTCAGTAGGAGAACAGAGGGAGGCTCATGACCAGGCTCGCCAACCAAAGGGTGATGGTGAATAGTTCTCTGAGACTATCTCTGGAGTCATAAAGATGTAAGGCCTGGGTGAAAGGGACACCCATGCTCAGATGAGCCTTCATTTAATCTTATGATCTAACAATGCCCCCTCTCCTTCCCCTTCCTCCAACACATGGCATCTCTAGCTTTGAGCTTTTAAAAAATATTATTATTATTATTATTATTATTATTATTATTATGTTTGTGGGGCAATGGGGGTTAAGTGACTTGCCCAGGGTCACACAGCTAGTAAGTGTCAAGTGTCTGAGGCCGTATTTGAACTCAGGTCCTCTGAATCCAGGGCCGGTGCTATATTCACTGCGCCACCTAGCCTGAGCCTTGGCTCTCCCTTGGCTCTCCCAACACATGGCATCTCAAGCATTTGGATGTTACCAATAAGGTAGCCTCACTTGATGAAATAACAGACTGTCAGCGTTGTCCAAGTCCTGGATCTCCCTTCTGACCCAGCTTTGATGTTGACGGGTACCTGTGAGGTTCTTTAATAAATCATGTCTGATTAGGCATATGGGGCTTTCACTAGGACCTGGCTCTTCCCCACCCCCTCCCCTCCATTCATTTTCTGTGACACATTTATTAGCCTGAGAGGCAGCATGCTATAATCGGATATAGACCAGACCTTGGAGTCTGGAAGACCTGGCTTTAAATCCCACCTTTGATCCTTCCTCTGGCCAAGTGGCCTTGGGCCAGTTATTTCAATTCTCCAAGTCTGAAGCAATTACCTAAGACTAAGTTATCGCAGATGGCTGGAGAGCATGCCCACCCCCATCAAATAACTGGTCCTTGACACATGAACCTTCCCATTAGGAGCCTTATATTAACTTGGCCATAAGGCAACCAAGTTAGATTGGGTCAGTGATCTGAAAGGCAACATGGCAATGGAGAGAGAACACTGGACTCAGGCTAGGAGTCCTTGGTTCAAATCCCAACTCAGATATTTACTAGCTGGGCAGGCATGGACTGGTAACTTAACCCCTTTGTATCCTAGTTTCCTCATTTGTTTAAAATAATGGGGGGGGGCAGCTAGGTGGCACAGTGTATAGAGCACTGGCCCTGGAGTCAGGAGTACCTGAGTTCAAATCTGGCCTCAGACACTTAACACTTACTAGCTGTGTGACCCTGGGCAAGTCACTTAACCCTCATTGCCCTGCAAAAACAAACCAAAAAACCCCAGCAACAACAAAAAAATAAAATAAAATAATGGGGATGATATCCTAACTTACCTCCTTGGGCTGCTGTGTGGATAACACTTGGCCAAACCTTAAAATGCTATCAAGAAGGGGGCAACTAGGTGGCTCAGTGGATAAAGTACTGGCCCTGGATTCAGGACCTGAGTTCAAATCTGGCCTCAGACACTTGACACTTACTAGCTGTGTGATACTGGACAAGTCACTTCACCCTCATTGCCCTGACCCCCCAAAAAGATATCAAGGTGTAAATTAATTATTATGAGTAATAATAGTAATAGTAGCAGCAGCAGTAGTAGTAATAATAATAATAATTTGTAGTAGTAAGAGGAGAACAAGGTAGAGGGATTCTACTTTAATAGAAAGCAAGGAGGAGGGGGTGCCTATTGGGGTTCTCAGAGTGGGGCTACACTTTTCAGGCCAGACCAGTGGAAAGGAGGACCTTGGCTCATTAGATGTGGCCAGCTTAGAGAGAGTGACTGTTTTCCTCTCTCACTACCTTTCCCATTGCTCAGGTACCTCCTTCCTATGAGGAACAAGACCAGCAAACGCAAGACTCCAGTGGTGAAGAAGAGCTTGAACCCCCACTACAATCACACATTTGTTTACTGTGGAGTAAAGCCGGAGGACCTGCAGCATGTGTGCCTGGAGCTGACCGTGTGGGACCGGGAGCCCTTGGCCAGCAATGATTTCCTGGGAGGAATCAGGCTGGGTGTCGGTACTGGTAAGATTAGTGGGTTCCTCCTGCCTCCCAGCCCCAACCCCTTGCAGTTTCTGAAGACTGACATTCCTATATGTGATGACTTGGGGACCCTCCCTTCCTTTGCTTGGGTTTCCGCTCTCTCTCTCTCTCTCTCTCTCTCTCTCTCTCTCTCTCTCTCATGTAAGATTTTTTTTCCAAGGGTAAGGGGGTCAGGGGAGGCTTGTGGGAAGAGTAAGTTGAATCTCTGCTGTACTCTAGCAGGAATAACTGTACCTCCCCTGCTTCCTTCTACCTAGCCCCAGAGTCCTCAGCTTAGAGGAGGGGTGCTTTCCCTTGAACCAAGTTAGCACTCGTAGGTTGGTTATGGTTTGGGCATGAAGTGTCAGTGGCCAGTTTTTTTTGCTTTTCTTTAGTTTTTTGGGTCTAGACCTGCCTGTGATTTCATTGAACCCAAGTTTTATTGGCTTCCCAAACTGGCCCTCTATCCACTGCCCCATGCAGCTTCTCAGCATGGCTGGTAATCTGGAACAACAGTCTGAGCTAGAGATTCTCCCATTATGTACTGGACATCAGAGTCCTAATGTCACTTTGGGAATCCCTTTCTCCTGAGCTGAAGGCATGGATAGAGTCTTTTTGTCCATTCTAGGTAATTGTTCACATCCGTTCCTCTTAGTAAGGACACCCTCATGGAGTCTCAGATAGTGGATCTCTCTTTTTAGGCATCAGTAATGGGGAGATGGTTGACTGGATGGACTCTGCTGGGGAAGAAGTGAGTCTGTGGCAGAAGATGCGTCAGTACCCAGGCTCGTGGGCAGAAGGGACCCTGCAGCTCCGTCCCACCATGGCCAGGCAGAAGCTGGGATCCTGAGCCTTGGCTCTCCCTGGAGCTGCAGGACCACAAGCTGGGCCAAGCTGGAGGAAGTAGAGCCAGGATTCATACTGCCTTGTTTCATACACAGATGCACACGTGTGTGTGTATGTTCCTGTGCATGTGTGTATACAGCTGTGCTCTCTGAATAGCTTGCCATCCTGCAGTGAAGGGGGATGTTGTCACCTTTTAAAGCAATCCCAGTACTATGGGTTTATTCTTGGTCAGTGTTTGTGCCTGTGTTCAGTCTCACCTTGTTTGTTTTTCTTCTTGCAGATTCCATCCTGACCCATCCATTTTGGGTCAGGGTTAAATGTAGTGTTTGAGAGCTTGAAACCACCAAGTTTTTCAACCTCTTCTACTCTCTCCCTACTCCTAGAGAGTTCATGGCCTCTTGGGCCTTAGCTTTGCCCCCCTGTTTTGTGGGTTCTGAGGTACTCGTACCCCTTGCCCAAGATTGTCAGGGGCAGGAAAAAACAGGAAAAGAGTAGGAGTGAGAACAAAAGCATCAGACTCACCTCCTTGGGAGATGAAGGGACTCCCTCCCTAGTACTCAGTAAGGCAGCTGGGGCTCCTTTGTATTTCACCTGTTTTCAGTTCCTCTTCTGGTCATACAGGAGGGGTTTTAGGGGGGAAGTCATTGCTTTTCTTCCCTTTAAAGAGATTCCCCTGAATTTATCTCCTCCCCCCAACTCAAGTTGAGTGTCCAGTTTCCCCTCTGGGTATCTTGGAGGCCTTCATCAATGGTGGCCAAACTGTTTGTGTCCTTAGTGTGTGTGTAAGGCACTGCTAGGGACCTGGTTTATAAGTTTATGTCAAGCACCCTGGGTTCATCTAACGGGAAAAATGGCATGAGCTCAATGACCAATATCTGGGAGAAGAGCTTAAAGCCAAAGGAGAAATCCAGGCAAACTATTCTGAGCCTGGGGGTTAGGGAAGGCTTTGTGAATGAGTTGGCACCTAAGTTGGATCTCCAGGGAAAGTTGAGCCTTCTGCCAACAAGTGGGGAAGCAGGAGAGGGGGAGTTCATTTGAGGTATGGAGGATGACATAAGCTTAGATATGGAGATAGACAAAGACAGGACAAGACCAGATTCCTTGTGATCACCATCATCCCAAGTGGCTCTGGTTTTCAGAGCCAGGCTTTTGAGAATCTAAAGCCTTTAAGCCAGTTGTCTTAAACATAGCCAGCATGTTCTGTTCTCCTAAGTAGGCGCTTAAACCTTATCCCAGAGTTTTCTCAGGACCACACCCCTACACACACACACACACACACACACACACACACACACACACACACACACACTTCACACAATTATAGCAGGTATTGCAGAGCCCTTAGTGCCTTCACTGACCAGCTTAGAGTGAGGCCAGACCTTGGACTTGACCTGGAGTGCTTTGGAAGGGAGGCTAGATATAGGTTCTCTGAGTTTAGGTCAAGTGGCTGGGCACTAATTCTCTAATGCTGTTCCATGCTGACAAGATTTCTTGGTGACCCCCCCCCCCATTACAGATGCATTTACAAAGTTGTTTGCAGAAGGAGCTACACTGGGGAGGAAAACAACTCTGGAGCAAGCTGCACTAGCTCCTCTTGCCTAGCTAGCTGAAGAAATCTCTGTTGTAGGGAGGAATTGGATGGAGGTCATATCTGGATTTCTCGGTTTGGTTTCATAGCATAACAGGGAGAGCCTTGGCTACAATTTGTCGTGTTGCTGTTTGCCGCCTTTTAAAATGTTTGTTTTAATAAAGCTTTCTTACGTGCCTGCCTTTTGCCTCTATTCATTCTTTTGATCCTGACTGGGGTGCCCTGGCATCCTCACTACCTCTTCTGTATGGCTGGGAGGGTGGCGGGCAGCCAGAGTGACCCTTGCTCTCCTGACCACCCAGTCCTTCCTCTATGAGATGGCACCTCCCTTAGTGCCACCATGCCCTGTTTCCCTAAACCAGAGTCTCAGGGCTGGAAGGGACATGAAACTCTAGGCTGATGCATACTGGAGTAAGAATCCTCTCTTCCCTTTACCTGACCAGTACTGATTCCCATCATCAGGCACCAAGAATTCCCATCCTCTCTTAAATGAAGCCACTGGCTCTCCTCTCCAAAGTAGCAAGGATGTGTCTTTCACTGTTCTCTGCAGGACAGCCAGGGTTTGGGGTGGGGGGAGTGTGGGAAGTGAGAGTCTGCTAGCTCTGGGGATCATGTCATTCTGCAAGCCATTCTGCCCTGAGGTCTTTTTGGAGACCAGGGCCTGCCAGTTCACCAGGGCTAGCTCAGCTTTGAGGGCAACAGAATACAGCTACACACAGCACATGCAATGAGTAATGAGTGACCCTTGAGCCCCAAACAAGGTTTCTGTGGTTTGGGATCAGGGACGAGACGATTTGATAACATTCAACAGAAAGTCCATTCAAACATCTCAAAGGACTATTTAATATACAAAGTCAAACAAGCCAAAGGTTTCCAATAATATCCAATCAACTTCTTAACTTATAGATCTGTGTATGACATAAATTGGCATTGAGTATGCATGAAGCTAGGGCTAGGTTTATGGCTTGGCTCTAAGCCTGGTATGTTGTCTTAGAGAGCCAGCCAGTGGCAGCAGAAAGCACTGGAGTTAGGAGACCTGGGTTCAGATTTTGCCTCACAAATTTGGTCATATCAAAGGCATGGCAATCACTTAACTTCTAAGTACTTTGGTTTCTACTCTTCTGTAAAACTGGGATTCTGCATTTCCTACTTCATGGGTTTATAGGAGGAAAGCACTCAGTGAACCTTAAACTGAAAGCCAACAGTCCTATCTGAAGTAGCTGATGATAATAATGGCATCTTTGGATAGAGAGCTGGGTTGGACCCCACTGGTTGGCTCCCCACCAGAAAGGACTGGGGATTTCAAAAAATGCATTTGGATCGTCTTTCGAGAGAGAATCTGATCAACTCTTACCCAAGGGCTACAGCAGGGCAGAGGGGATCTTCTGGGAGTAATCAAAGCTAACAGGCACTATTCCTTTGTAACACCTTTTCCTCCTTGGAGAATATGATTAGGGAGCCACCCCCTGAACGTGGCTTCAGTCAGCTACTGGGTGGGACTTGGCACACAGTTTCTTGGTCCTGTTATGCTATCTAGCTTCATGCCAGGCAGTTCTGGTCTGCCAATTGAAATCCAGCTCTGCTATAGGCAAAGGCGTTGCTCTCACTCCCTGTCTGACCCTGACCTTCAGAACTGGAAGGTCCGGTCTTTCTGGATGTTTTCCACGTGGAACTCTCTTGCACTTTGCATGTTCTAAGATATAACCTGCCCACTTTTTCTTGCTGAGGTGGTGCTTCTGCACTGACCTTTTAAGCTTTCTTGCCGGTCCCATTGTCACATTCCACTCAGCAACAACTTAGCTTTGCTAAGATTTTACAATAAGGTTTCTCCTAAAACTCTTGTGTAAACAAACAGTGCTTTCTGCTTTCCTGGCTTAGGGCCAGGAGCCTGTGTTCCCTGCCCACCAGGCAAAGCCCAGAATTGGACTTTTCCCCCCACCTCATCTGGATGCTTTTGGGGTCCTCTAGTTATACTCCAGGGCCCTGCTTTGAGCAATAAATATCCTAAGTTAAAACCATATTTAACTTCCCCCTGTTCCCTGAGGCCACCTTGGGACATATATTTGTGTTGAAAGCCAGGCTATTGGTGCTTTTAGCTTTGTGTGACAAGCAGGGTCTTGGTTTGGTCAATAAGTCCCACCACCTTTCCTTCAGGTGCCCCTTCAAACTGAACAAAGACACTGAAGGAGAAGGCCCCCGGTTACCTGGCGTGTTATTGGTCTTTGAGCCATAACAGAAATTAAGGAAAGTGTCTGAGCAGCAGCAGAAGAACTCTGGAGCTGAAGTCTGAGCAATGGCAGTACATAAAAGGGGGGAGGGAGAAAGGCCTTTCTCCACCCACCCCCCCATTTCTGGTTCTCACAGCTTGACTGTACTGTTCTTAGTTAGCCCTGACTTGCACTGGATCTAGCTTGGAAAAGTGAACCTATGTCTGACATATCCATCTATGTCTGACAATTTTCATGGGGCCCTTGGAGGGAGCAGCAGGAAGAGAAGCTGAAGTTTGTTGTACATCAACTTTGGTGGGGGCTAGAAGAGCAGGAAGACTAGCCCATGGCTAACTAGCAAGCCACCAGGACACACTGGGTAAGATGAACCTAGAGGATAGCAGTATCTGAGGCTAAGGCAAAGGGAGAAGCACTGGGAAGGAAAACTGAAAGACTGGCAAAATCGGTGCCATACATGCCCTTCAGTCCCACCCCCTTCCCTTCCCTTCCCTCCCTCCCCTGGGCCATCTGAAGGGAAGCGGGGTTGATTTTGCTGATGGTGTTGCCTTCAGTTGTACTATCTGGGCAAGAGAACCATTTACAACACACATTCTGTTGGTGAATGAACATAGGAGTTTATGAACTTCTGGGAGCCTGAAGGTTGAGGGGACGGAAGGCAGAGAAAAGAACACTACCCATGGATCTTGTATTTTTATGGAATGCCCAAGTTCCCTGTGCTCTGGTGCTGCCCAGGCAATCTCCACTGCTGAACCTGATGGGACTAAATAACTTCACCCACCCCAGATCCCTGCGGGTGGGTGTGGCACATGGTTTTAGATGTGTTGGTGACCAGCCCCCCCCCATTTGTAGGGCCCCCATTTCACCCAAATGGAATAAGCTCCCTATCTCTTTATTTTCTGGAGTCCAGAGTTCTTTAAAAGCCAGGCTGCCTTATGCACTCCCTGTGTCCTGGCTCAGCTTCATTCACATACATCTCGATGCTTCCGGCGCTGCTCCAGCTCCTGGTTGCTCAGAAGGTAGTCATCAATAAAGGTGAAGATTTCGTCAGGGGTAACTGGTTCCATGTAACGCTCCCGGTCCACACCCAGCTTATCAATTAGCACCATGTTGAAGTAGGATCTGGTGAGGTGCTGAAATTGCCTGGAAGAAAAAAAAAGAGCCCTGAATGTCAGGAGACTTAGGCCTCTTACCAGTCAGCCCCCTTACCTTCCGCACCTTTCATCGCCATCCTACTACTGTAAACACCTGACCTTCCTACCTCAAGTCCATTGATCTGAACCCATTCGATCGCATTTCAATACAACACAACACGTGTTTATGAATCATCTCCTATAAAGAAGGCAGCGTGTTAGATTTGTGATGATTGTAAACTATTTAAAAAGCTGAATAATTATTGGAATGTGAAGTACCATTGCACCATCCAAACTATCAATAATCATACTCCCCTGTATCTTATTGCAAATACTGGCACTGGCAAGGAACAAACACAAAATCAAAAAATACATTCTTTTTATGATAGACTCTGTGGGGAGGGACCAGCCATTTGATTTCTTTGGTGTTCACAAAATCCCACTGTGTCAATTTCCTCTGCCTTTACCTATGGAGTCAGGCAAACGGTTTTGTAGTTCCATTTTAATTAAATTACAGTCGCCTGGGGGAGATTAAAGTGTCCCACTGTGGGGTCACGCAGCTGGTATGTGTCAGAGGCAGGATGGAACTAACCAGGCTTTCTTGACCCAATCTAAGCAATTATGAGGATTACATTAAAAAAAAATTTTTTTTGAGGATTACATCTTAATGCAATTCTTAGCCTCATTTTTCCAGCTGGGGAGACTGAGGCTCAGTGACAACTGGTTCAGAGGCAGAATTTGAACCCAGGCTGGATTCCCCACTCCAGGCCCAAGTGTGCTCTCCTCCAGAGCCTCCTGCCTCAGAAGAAAGGAAAGGAAAAGGGTTTAAGGCAGATTACCTGACACAGGCTGTCCCTTTCAAAGCAGATTCTTTTTCTAAAAACCCATCCATAAATAAACGTGTCAGCCTCTCTAGGGAAGTCGGCATATGCGGTGAAGACACAGAACTTGGGCATATGGCAGGTAAGGCAGTTGGTGGGGGTGCCCAGGCCAAGAGGCTGGCTGGAACAGTCTTTGGTAAAGGCGGCGGACAACACAACCAACTTGAAGCAGGATTTGCTTGGAAACAGGAACTGTCCAGTGGAGAAGGGCGGAGGATGGAGGATGGAGGATGGAGGATGCAGGGGGATAACGGGAGGATGGAGAGGGGCGGGGGAGGAGCTGGACTCTTCCTCCCGGCAGCCTCTGCGGGGGGGCAGGAGGCCCGGCCGGGCCGAGGATGGCAACCCTGCCCCCAGGCCCCTCTCCCCTTGCCGGGCCGGCCTAGGGTTTGGGCCAGCCGGCCTCGGGTTTGGGCCAGCCGGCCTCGGGTTTGGGCCAGCCGGCCTCGGACAAGCTGGCCCGGATGCGCCGCCGCAGGCAGGCGATCTCCTTCTCCAGGCGGATGATGCGCTTCTTGGCCTCCAAGGGGCTGCGGAAGGCGTAGCTGTGATCCCGGAGGACGTGCGGCCAGCCGGGGATGAGCAGGCTCGGGCTGGGAGGGGGCCGCGGAGGGGGGCGCGGGGGCGGAGGTGGGGAGGGCCCGGCCTGCGCCTGGGCCTCCTGCTCGGCCTCGACCTGGACCTCGTCGTCGATCTGCAGCTGGACCTCGTCTTCTTCTTCGGCGTCGTGGTTGGCGGTGGGGGCGGGGGCAGGGCCAGGGGGGGCAGTTGCGGCGGCGGCGGCGGAGGAGGCCTGGGCTTCCGCCGGGGGCGCTTGGGCTGGCGCCGGGGGCTCCTGGGCTTCCGCAGGGGGCTCCTGGGCCCCCTGGAGCTGGGGCGCGGGCGCAGGTGCGGGCTGGCGCGGGCGCGGGCGTGGGCGTGGGCGTGGGCGCCCCGGCTGGCCACGGGCCCTGACGCGGGCAGTGCAGCCCTCAAAGAGGGTGGGCACGGCGTTGGCCCGGAGGCGGCGCGTCTGGCCCGTCAGGTCGAAGCAGGAGGCCTCGAAGTGGCGGGAGCACAGGAAGGCGTGCTTGCCCGGCACGAAGTTGTCACGCCGCAGGAGACGAACCCACTCGCGGCGCCGCTTGGGCTCCTGCGGGAAGCGGTGGAAGCTGATGTTGACGTGCTTGTTGTAGACGGCCGGGCAGCCGGCCGCCGCGCAGTTGGTCGGCATCCTCCTTGCTCGCTGGCGTCGCCGCCACCTCCCGCCGGCCGTTGGTCGTCTGTGGCGCGAGCCTCGAGCGCCCTGGGGCACGCGGGCGGCGGGGGGCGGGGCTAGGGCCAGAGCGGAGGGACAGGGCCGGGCGGGGGGGGAGGGGGAGCGGGGGCAGCGCGCGGCGCCCGAGGAGAGGCGAGGCGAGGCGACGGGGCCGCCGAGGGGGCCCAGGGAGGGGGGGGGCGGGGCGGGACCGGGGCCGCGCCGACTCGCCGACCGTGACGTCACTCGGCCGTTACCTCGGCGAAGGCAGGCCTTGGCCCTTGCGCCAAGATGGTGGCCGCCTCTGCACGCGCTCGTGGACCCGGAGGGCGGGGCGGCCGGGCGCGCGCTGGCCTGGGGGCTCCCCCGCCGGCTCGGCTGGCGCCCACGGGAAGACCCGAAGGCTGCGGGGCCGAGGCCCTGCTCTCGTAGGCCGGGCCGGGGGACGTCAGCGAGCCCACAGAGGGCGGTTCCGGAGGCTGGGGGAGGGGTGGGCCGACGGGCGCCCCCGGAGACAGGCCGGGCCGGGGCCTGCCCGCAGCTCGCGGCGGGATGAGCCGGAGGCTGCTCAGCCAGCGCTCCGGAGGCCAGGCGGCGCCACTCCCCCTCCCTCCCCCACAGGGAGGACTTCTCCGCCTCCGGCAGCGCCGTGGGGGGGGGCGGCTGAGTCCGTAGGGGGCTACTGCAAGGCTCGATTGCCCACCCTCCCCCCCCCCCCCGGGCATGGCAGGCAGGAGTACTTGGCTTTGTGCAGTACCTCAGATGCACACTAACCCCTACTAACTCTGGTACCCCAGACACTGCTGCTTTGAGCTCTCCCACACATGAGTAATTATCTGCACTGATGAACTGACTCTCCACGCTGGACACCCCTACCAAAACCTCCCTCACCCAAGGTTGGCACAGATATGACATTTGGAAAGGCCTTGGCAAACTTTTAAGGAACAGGGCTTGACAAGTGGGGTCCCTTTTCCTTATCACTGCCTTCATTTGAGTGTGAACATTCACAAGGTTAAGTTAACCCAGATAATAAGCGTCGCAGCCAGAATTTGAACCCAAGTCCCCTTGATTTAGAATCCAGCACTCTAGCCCCTCTAAACCACACCGCCCCTTCTAAGAGGGATAAGTGAGGAGGGATTAGATTTCAAGCACCGAGGACAGCTCAAACAAAGGCAAGGAGACCAAAGAGGGAATGAGTTCAGGGAACAGCAAGTAGCCTCAAAGGCAAGGAGCTAAGTCAGAGTAGGCTGCGTGTGAAGGGGTTTGACATGCTCAGCTAAGGAGTTTGCATTTTATTCTGGAGGCAATGGGGAATCATAGAAACTTCTCAGACAGGGGAATGCCATGGTCAGTACAGTGCCTATACTACCACAGTAGTCCTGTGAATTGAGAAGGGGACAGATTTGAGAATTGTGGGAGTAGAGTTGCCCACATTTGTCAGTTGTTGGGATGTGGAAGGGTGAGGGAGAAGGGAAAGTTAAGGGGTCTCAGAAGTGAATCTGGGTGACTGGAAAGCTGGGAGGTACCTTCAAGAGGAATGATGGTCCAAGGAGAGGTGGGTTTAAAGTGGGGAGCTAACAAGTTCTGTTCGGACACTGTCTTCTCCTCCCCCAGTTAGCTAGGGCAACCTTTATTATCAATACCGAGTTCTCATTACCTGTTAAACACCATTGTCTGTGAAGCAGTTAGTTGGTCCAATGGATAGAACACTAGACCTGGAGTCAGTAAGATCTAAATTCAAATACAACCTTAGATACTTTCTAGCAGTGTGGCTCTGGGCAAGTCACTTAACTTTTGTTTGCCTCAGTTTCCTGATCTGTCAAAATGGAAGTAATATTAACACCTACCTCCCAGGGTGGTTGTGAGGATAAAACAAAATATTTGTAAAGTGCTTTGCAAGTCTTAAAACACTATACAAATGCTAGCTATTATTATTATTATTTCCCAGTTTCTCCCTCAGTTGACTTTTGTCTTTCTGTCCCATTGAGAACAAACCCTTGGGGATAAGAGATTTTTAGGGTAGCCAGTGCTCTTCATGAAACCAGTGTCATGATAATGATGCTGATAAGAGGAGATCTTGTCTTTACCTCCTGCCTTCCTCAGAGGATGATGGGCATGACTTCAGTGAATGATGACTCCTTACAGACAGAGCAAACCCAAGGAGTCTCTGAGTCAATAGGATTGCAGGGTTGAACCCTGGGTCTTGCAGAGCGTCAAGTGCCCTGGTAAACTCGAAGTAGAAAGGGCCCTAAAGAGCATCTCTCGCAAGCCCCATTCTGACCTGCCATGCCTGTGTCTTTCCCAGGCTCCCCAGCTTGTACCTGAGCTCCTCTATGATGCTGGCCGACAGCAGCTGTTCCCGGATGCGTCCCACTTCCTGAGGAGGCTGCCCCACTAGCTCGATGATGGTCACATGGCGGAGATCCAGCCCGCAGGTGGATTGCTAGAGAGGAGACAGGTGGGATGAAAAGGGCCCGGGACTGCTCCCAAACAAGAGGTTCTTTTGGGCACTAGACTTCTGGGGATTATTCCTTTAGCTCAACTCCCCCCCCCCCCGGGGGCGGGGAGCACAGTGTGGTTCAAATGAAGAAGGCCAGAGTTCTCTGCCCAAGATAGCCTTGGGGTTGTAGCTGAGCTTTTTGGTCCTGTTTGAAGCACACAAACTAACAAGTGGGAGATTATCAGGCTATAACTATACAGGGAACAGACAAAGTGCAGCTACACAGTCTCATTCAATTCAGTGTCACCCAAGTGAACACCATCATCTGACTATGTATTTGGGCCCAGTAAGAGTAGGATTTAAATCTTGCCTCAGTTGTTTGCAGCCAGGTTGCTCAGTGGATAGAGTGCTGGCCCTGGAGTTAGCAAAACCTGAGTTAAAATTCAGACAATTTCTCAATGTGTTTTCCTGGGCAAGTCACCAATAGGTGACTTCAGTTTCCTACAGTGTAAAATGGGTAACGCATACCTCCCAGGGTTAGGGTGAGGATTAAAATTTAAAAGCTCTTTGCAATGCTAGTTGTTGTTGTTGTTGTTGCTTTCTCACCCTGATCAAGTCATTTAAACACACTAGGCCTTAGTTTCTCCATTTGTAAAATGGGCATCATACTAGATCTTACCTTAAAAGGTTGTTGTAAAGCTCAAATAAGTTTATGTCCTTAAAGCACTTTGCAAATGCCCAAATTCTACATAAATTTATTATTCTTTTTTTATTGCTATTATTATTATTGTTATTACAGTGGATCTGTGGCAACCTGCCAGTGATTCAGACTGCAAATTCTCCACGCCTGCCCATCCTGTGTCACAGCAGGGTTTACTCAATGTGCTAGGGGCCTTCCTTGATTCCTCTTGATATCATAAGGATACCAGTAGAGCATGGGGATGTCCATCAATTATCTCTCACTCTTCCCCTGTTACCAGCCCATTATCTTTTTTGATCACACACTTCACAGACTTAGGGATTGAGACCTGGACTGGAGGTCATCTAGAGGTCGTCTAGTCCAACCCCCCTTTCCAAGAGGATTGACCTAGTTGATCTCTAAGTTCCTGTGTGACTATAAATCCCTGGATCTCACCAACACAGTCATCACCATCTCTTGGGCACAGTCCCTTTAGTTAACTCCTGAGTTGCTCTTCTGCTCAGCCATTTGTGGCTATCCTATAAACCTTTCTCTTCCCTTCCTTGAAAGCTTTCCTGGCACTGTCCCCTACCCTAACCCTGATTGCCACCAGCACATGCTTTGTTCTGTCCCTCCGGCACAGCTTCCCTTGCTTCTGCCACCTCTGCCCTTTGTTCCTTTCTCCTCTATCTTTTTTGGCTTCACATGCATTCTGAGTATGGTGCCCACATCTGTGTTTTGCTTTCTGATCCAATGGATCAGCTGGCTCTGCTTCAAGTTGTCCTCCATAGCCACTGGGCCAAATGGTGAGCGTTTCCTCTTGGCATCCATGACTTTTCTCCCTTTCATTGCACAGTGGGTGTGAGAACAGGGTATAGACCTAATAGTCAATAAGCCCACCATTGATGGGAATCTTGGGGTCTAGGTATCTCCCATGGCTCTGTCCTGGGCCCTCTTTTTTCTCTCTATGCTCATCTCTATGCTCTCCACTAAGGCCCTTATCGCTTCTAGCAAAAAGTCCCTGTTCAGCCAACTCCAAACTCCCTCTTACCTCCAGGGGCAAATCAAAAGCCTCTTGTTTGGTATTTAAAGCCCTTCATAGCACGGCCCCTGCCTCCCAGCTTTCTAATCTTCTTACATTCTATTACCTTCCATGCACTCCACAGTCTAGCCAAATGGCCTCTTTGCTGTTCTTCCCTCACTTCATCGCCATCTCCTTGCCTTTGCCTTGGCTGACCCTCTCGCTCCTAACCTTAGACTCTTGGGATCCCTTAGAATCTTCCTTTGAGCCTCAGCTCTAGTGCCACCTCCTCCTGGAGGCCTTTCCAGGCCTGTCCCCCAGCTGCTCATGCCACCCCCTTCTAAGGTTACCATCAATTTACTCTTTTTATCTTGTATGTTCTGATTCAGGGACCGATTTTACTTTTCTTTCTGATTGACACATAGTCAGTGCTTAATAAATGCTTAGTGATTGGTTGATGCTGCTCAGCATGGCACAGTTTTAAAGAAACATGATATAATCTAGGCCTGCCGCCTTTCCAGTCTGCAGGCTTGGACTCTAAGTCATTCCAGTTCACCTTCTCTCATTCAAAGCTGAACTAAGATGTGGGTTGTGATTGCAGGTCTCTCTCCCGCCCATATGGGCGAGTTTCTTAACTAGCCGTGGATCTGTTTCTTCATTCCCTCTGGAAAATAAGGAGGTTGGGATTATGTAGTCTCTAAGCTTCCTTCCTGTTCTTGAGACTCTATAACCCATTTCTGTTTTCTTTCCTTGGGGCCCTGGAGGAACAAAGTCCTTAGTCTTGGCCCTAGGGTTACCTTCTCAGCTTTAGGGCTGAACTGTTCTTACCTGTACCTTCATTCTCTACAAAAAGATCAGTCTCGCCGATGGGCTGGGCCTCTGCCCCCCCCCCCCTTCCCTCCACCCTACTCAGCTCTCCTGAATGAACTTCAGAGCCTGGCCAGTCCGGCCTACTATCTCTCCAAAGTCCTCCTTCTGACCTCTTCTTAAATAGCTCCTTTTCAAGTCCCATCGTCAGCATTACCAGCCTGCTTGGGCAATGTGAGTTCAAGTTGGCCCAATCCATAATGGTGGTATAGGTTAAAAAGTCTTTAGCTAACTGCTACACCCTTCCCTGGGATTGGTCCACATTGTTTTTCAAACAAGTGTTTAGAGCAGTGGAAGAGGGTGCTTGATTTGAAGTCAGAGGGCCTAGTTGAAAACTTGGTTCTGATACTGTACTTGCTGTGTGACCTTGGGCAAATCACTTAACCACTGTTCACTTCCATTTCCTCAGTGTAAAATGAAGGGGTTGGCCTTGGTGGCCCCTAAGGTTTCCTCCAGATCCCATGGTGCTATTTCTGATACTTGAACCACCCTGGTACCAATTCCTGTTTCTCTGGAGGGAAGATATTTTGTTTTATGCCCTCTTCAGAAAGGGGTATCTGCTGCCCAGCAGCCTTATGATCTCTTCTTTTCTTGTTTTGGATTGGAGCTGTGATTTCAGCAGTATAGGGAATTCTGGGTTTGGAAACCTCCTCCCTTAATAATGCACATCAGTGGGGTCAGCTAGGTAGTGCAGTAGATAAAGAACCGGCCCTGGATTCAGGAGGACCTGAATTCAAATCCTGCCTCGGACACTTGACACCTACTAGCTCTGTGACCCTGGGCAAGTCACTTAACCCTCGTTGCCTTGCAAAGAAAAGTAATGCAGATCAGTACTTGCTGGGCAGATTCAAGCCTGTGAGAGTTGCCTAGACCCCAGAGAAGTTAAATGACTTGTCTAGAGTCACACAGCCAGTCTGTATACAAGGTAGGACTTGATCCCAGGGCTTCCTGACCATGAATTAGGCCAGCTCTCTATCCACTAACATAGGCTCTCAACACAAATATTAGAATAATAAGAACAACCAGCGTTTATATATCACTTTAAGCAGTGGTATGTTGATAAAAACTTAGCAACTCGCCAGGAAAAAATATAAGCATGACACACCTTTCAGTTTAATCTGTATCATCAACATTTTCTATGTTGCCATTTTGTCTTCAGCAAAAGTAGTTGATTCAGTAAACTGAATTGGGGGCTGAAGATTTTAGCTTCAGAATAAAAGTGAAGGAAAAAATGAGTGAAAGTCACAGATATAATGGATTTTTGGTAAGGAGGTGAGATGGTACAAGAGGGAATGAATGCAGGTTGTTAGGTACCTTAGGGAGGATGAAGAAGGGGAAGGCACTCACCTGTAACATGGAGATCTGCATTTTGTAGTACCGATTGGAAGGGTCAGGAGAGGAGACGATGAGGAGTCGTCGTTTCTCGTAGAACTGGTTCAATAGGGCTGCTGCTGAGTTGACATTGACGTTAATCTTCATGGCTGGAGTAGAAGAAGATGGCCGGCCATTCAGGATGCTTTCCTCCCAAATGATTCAATGAAGGGATTCTTGGGTCCCAGACTCCTTCCTTCACACCCTATTGGAAGCTGCTTCCCTACCCCCTGCAAAAGGACTTGGAGGTTTACCCAGGGTCCCTACAACAGACCTCTCGGATCCTTCCCTCCCAGTGCCCTATAATCACTGAACTCTTAGATCAGCGCAGAGATGGTACTAGAACATTTCAATTGAGTAGGCATCAACAGTAGTATCCTGGCCTTGCTTCTGTCTTTGCTTGCCTCATTCCTGTTGTGGCCTTGAGGGCCTTTCTTTTGTTTTCAGCAGCTTAGACACATTTCTCTCTCCTGTATTACCATCCTATAGGTGATCCTACCATCTTCTCTGCTTATCAGGGGTGTAGAAGTTGCTAGTTACAGCTCTGGTCACTCACGGGTACAGATGGGCTGGGATCCTGACCACTGGCGGCTAGACTGGCAGACTCGGGAGGGGGTCCCCTGGCGCTCATAGCCCCCATCACACTGATACTCGCATATGGCCCCGTAGTTGTCCCCTGCTGAGGTGCAGGTAAGGTAGCCATGCTGAGGCGGCTTCAAAGTAGGGCAGCGTCTCACTGTGGAGGAAGAACTCAAGTCAGGCTGGAGAATCTCCTCTACCAAAGGAAGGCCCTGACAGTGTCCACGCTGGGTTTTCCAAGGTGAGAGACCATGGTTTACCCAGGATGGAATCTGCAAATGCAAAAACAAAACAGGGCAAGATGGAAGACCACATGTAAATCAATGGCAGGTTGTAGAAATTCAGAGGAGAGGGCTGGAGTAGTTGGGGCAACTTCTGGTGACAATGTGGGCCTTGAGCTGGCCTTGATTGTAGGAAAGGAGAGAACTTCCTGTCAAGATGACTGCCTGTATGGAGGCTGACTCTTCAGCTTCCCCATACCTATTTCAGCAAAACTCTGAAGTGCCAACTAGCCTTGATAATGATCAAGAAAGACAGTGCGAAACTACAGTGACTTCTGCCCCCAAACTGCATAAAAAGTCAGCCAGAAGCCTGAGGGTTACAGGAAAAGAGACCAGCAACAGAGCCAGCTCTAGTGCAGGGTAACTGCCCAGTGTGACCAGAGATGGACCAAGGACCTGTCTAGCCTTCAAGCTAGAGAGAGTCTGAGAGTTCCCTCAAGGAAATTCCAGGGCAGCCATCTTGGAAGCGCCAGGGAGAAGCCATAGGCAGTAACCAGAATGGTCCCACAGTGCTCAGGTACACATCCCTCCTAACCTCTGAGGAGACTCTTGGACTTATAAAACATGTCTCGATAGAGGCTTTGGCTTCACAGAGCTGGGTCTGATCCAGTGTGACCTTTCTGAAGCCATCATGTCAGACTGGATGGGGACCTGTGAGCTCATCTGCATTTGAGCAGTGGCCAGGGGCTTGTGGGGCCCACTCTGGAGGCAGCGTAGCTGAACTATGTGTATATGAGTGGTCTTTTAATGCCCGGAAAAACCCTGATTTTTATCAGAGGGCATTTCCAGATTGGTAACCCTCTTCCACAACACAGGTGTGTGAGGGTGTAAAATTGTATGATCACAGATTATGATGAGGAAGAGAATTCATGAGGAAACTCGGGCCCAGAGAAGGAGTGACTAGCTCAGCATCCCCCAAGTGGTAATTAACAGCCAGGATTTCAACCCAGTCCTCTGACTCCAAATGCAGTAGCCCTTTCCATCAGCCTACATTGTCTCTCCCTGGTCACCTGTGCCTGGTCTAGCAAAACAGAAACAGAAGGGAAGTGACAGGGAAACCCAGTTGGTGCATCCTTTCTGACCTTGCACCTTGACGATGAACTTGCAGCTAGCCCGGTTGTAGGCACGGTCATAGGCAGTGTACCGAATTACATGTTCTCCTTCAGGAAACCGAGACCCTGGTTCAGGTCCCCTCAAGGTCACCCTGGATCGAGCAGAGCAGAATAATCATTAGGGAAAAGGAACTATGGGATTAGGGTCAGGGAACTCAGCTTTGCTCTTGCCATGGTCTGTGCATTCTTGGTGAAAGTGAAGCTGGAAAGAGAGGGAGAAAGATATCATTCACTCCCCACCTGGTGATGGTGCCATCTGCAGAGTCTTTCACCACAGGTGGGTCCCAGTACACCCTGGCAGTCAGCTTCTCTGGTTCAGCCATCTTCTCACGGGAGTGGGGACAGCGAATCTTGGGGGGATCTATGTCTGCCAAGGTTAGAAATAAGATGACAATCCCTCAGTCCTCTCTCATTCCTGGGAGGCACATCTACTCTCTTTGGTGGATATAGGAGGCAAGGAGCCCAAAGGTGTCTGAAGAAGAAGTCTATCCCAGGGTGGGAATGAGGGGGGTGGGGAGAAGCTATAGCAGCCCCCTAGTAGGTTAGACAAGTACCTAGGGTGCTCATTCCATGGTTGGCAGTTTCCTGCTAGAGTGGGCATTCATGGATGGATGGCTGGAGTCAAGGCAGCACTGGGTGGGGACTGGACCTCACCTACGCATACAGGCTCGCCTCCACTCCACCTCCCGTCCTCCATGCAGATTCGGCTGCGGTCCCCTTCCAAATGGTAGCCACTGGCACAGCTGTAGTCACAGCGGGAATCTAGCAGGATGCCATTTGTGCAGCTGTAGGTGCCACTGGTGAGCAGTGGTAGCACGGGACATCTCACCTCTACAAGAGAGCCAAGGGGGCTTCTGTGAGCAGTGGTGGGGTCCAGGGGCCCAGCAGCCCAGCACTGGGAGAGACAGTGAGGAACCCAGAGGTGCCATTAGACATATCAGGAAACAGAGATACCTGCAGCCTTGCCCCCTGCTTCATGAAACTTTCTGTTAGTCAACAAATATTCATGGAGTGCTTACTATATGTCAGACACAGTACTAAAGTTGGGGAATATAAACCAAGGCAAAAATATGGTCCTTGTCTTTAAGGAATTCACATTCTGTTAGAGGAGACAACATGAAAATAGCTGTGTATGTGTAAGATCAATAGAGCATAAATGGAAGATAACTGAGGAGGCCCCTGGAGTGGAGAGTGGGGGCAGGAACCAGAAAAGGTCTCATGCAGAAGGAAGCTAGGGAAAGCCATAAGTGGAGGTGAGGGAGACAGTCAGAGAAAGGGCATGGATTTGGGAAGATGGAGGGTCTTGTTTGAGGAACACCAAGGAGACCAGAGAATGATTTTTGTTTTGGATAAGGTATCTATGGGCCATGCAATTTGGGAGTGATGTGAGACTGGGACTCAGAAGAGAGGTTAGGTCTGGATATATAGCTGGCTCTGAGAGCGGTCTGCAGAGAGATGGGAATTGAACCCATGGGAGCTGATGATCGAGTAAGCCATGAGTCTAGAGCAAGGTCTGCTAAACTGAGGCTTGGGGACCAAATCTGGCCTCCTGCCTGTCCTTGTACATCTCACAAACAGAACACTTTTTTCCATTTTAAAATTAAAAAATCAAAAGAATACTATTTTATGACACATGACTATGATCACTTGTTTATGTCTTGTCTGTGGCTGCTTTGGAGCGACAATGGCAGAGTTGAATTGTTTCAACAGAGACCATGTGTGACTGGCTGGTACTCTCACAGCTTGGCTACAAATTGAAGTGGCACAGTTAGTTAGCACTCCAGGGTTTTGAATACCATGTACATTGCTGTACTGTGCCACATACACATCATGTCAAAATAGGAAAAGAAAGAAAAAAGTTTGATTATGATTTTTTGAGCTCAAGGTCAAGATTGAAAATTTTCTGATTAAACAACACCAACACCAACACCAACACCAACACCAACACCAACACCAACACCAACACCAACACCAACACCAACACCAACACCAACACCAACACCAACACCAACACCAACACCAACACCAACACCAACACCAACACCAACACCAACACCAACACCAACACCAACACCAACACCAACACCAACACCAACACCAACACCAACACCAACACCAACACCAACACCAACACCAACAAACACCAACACCAACACCAACACCAACACACCCTCAACCTCTGTTAATTGAACACTGACTGGTTTTGGAAATGAGCTTTTGCTGTTAACTTGATGATGTTCCTTAATGGTTTCAACCTAAAATTAAAAGGCAAAATAGCACTTGTATGTAAAACTTATACTACAGGAAAGTCAATTTGATGACGACGAACGTTGTTTGAATGACAAATAAGTCAACAAGTAATGTTAAACACTTCCAAAGCTAAAACAAGAAGCAAGATCTCCATCCCTACCCAAATTTGCAGGGGATGTATTTTTGGAGCACAATTCCAGTAGCATTTTTCGTATTCCCGTGTAAGTGTGAAAGAAATTTCCATAGTTTAAAGTCTATCTAACTGTGTAATCAAGGAACTCCATCTAATCTGCACCTGGAAGTGATTCATCTGCAATGAAACAACATGTTAAATGGCAACTCTCAAGAGAAGAATCAAATAGAATTCTAGAAATGCCTTCCAAATGATGAATGTGCTTAATTAAAATCATATGCTTTGTGGATTGATATCAGTATTTGGCAGTACCTATCTGTGTGAATAGACATTTTCAAATATGAAATACATAAAATCTCATTAGAGATCCACATTCGAAAATAAACATTTGCAACTGATTTTGATGATAGGGAACCCTAACTTTGAACCCCAATTAAGCAAAATGTTTCCCCCCACAAAAGGATTCTATTCTCCTCATCAGTAGACCTATGTTATAAAAAATCATACTTAGTTAAAATTATTACATTTTGAATTTTATCAGCAAAAAATTGTAGAGATTTGTTTTCTCTTTTTATCTACATGATATCTTTGATTTTGTTTCAACCCACAAAGCTTGAAATAATCACTGTCTTATCTCTTTACATAGAAGAAGTTTGCCAGCCTCTCTTATAGAGGGAGAAGAAAAGATGGCCCAGGACAGAGCCTCGGAGACACCCATGGTTAGGCGATGTGACCTGGAAGAAGATCCAGCCAAGGAAACTAAGCAGGATTAGTCATACAGGTAGGAGTAGCACCAGTAGACGGCCATTTCACAAACATCTATAGAGAGAGAGGAGACCATTTTTAGGAGAAGAGGGTGATAGTGTCAAAGGCTGCAGAGAGGTCATGAAGATTGAGGAATGAGAAGAGGCCATTAATTTTGGCTATTGAGAAACCATTGTTAATTCTGGAGAGAGTAGTTTCAGTTGAACAATAAGGTTGGAAGGCAAATTGCAAAGGTTTTAGAAGCAAGAGTGATCTGAGGGAGTAGAGGCACTGAATGTAGATGGCTTTCTTAAGGAGTTTACCTGATAAGGGGAGGAGAAATATAGACTAAAGCAGCTGGGAAAGTTGGATCAAGTGAGTTTTTTTTTTATTTTAACTCTGGGGGAGACATGGGTATGTTTGTAGGCAGCAGGGAAGCAGCCAATATATATCAAAAGATTAAAGATTAGTGATAGAGTGGGGTAACAGAGGGTGTAATCTGCTAAAAAAAGATGGGGTAGAATGGGACCAAGGATGCATGTGGAGAAGATTGCCTCGGTAAAGAAGGGGTGAAGACAGCTGAGGGAAGTGCCATAAGGAGGAGGGGAGAAAAGACAGTTCTCATCAAATGGTCTCAGTTTTTTTCAGTTAAGTGTGAGATGAGGTACTCAGCTGGGAGAGTGTGGGGAGAGGGTGCCATGGAATGAAGGAAGGGAACAAATATTTATTAAGCATCTACTATGTGTTAGGCAGTGTGCCAAGTGTTTTACAGATATCTCATCTGATCTTCACAACAACCCTAGGAGGTAGGTGCTATTATGATCTCCATTTTACAGTTGAGGAAACTGAGGCAGATAGAGGTTAAGTGATTTGCCTAGGGTCGAATAGCTAGTATCTGAGATTGGATTTGAATTCAGGTCTTCCTGACTCCAGGCCCAGTCCAGTGAGGAGGGTAGATGGGTAGGTAATGAGTGTACCCAGTATTGAAAAGGGTGGCCACAGGTCCCTGTGAGAGTCAGCCACTTACCCCTCCAGCTCTGATCAGTTTCTTTGTTCTTTGAGCACCCCTGTGTGCAGTTTGTGCAATTGAACCCAACAACTAAAGCCCTAATTAGGCCCTGAGACAGAGTGACTGGAATGCTGTCCTGGGGCTAAGGGAGGCTGAGCTTCACATGCCACCTCTAGTCATGGCTTTGTGACTTGGAGCAAGTCCCTGAACCCTCCGAAGAAGCACAGGGCTGTATTCCTGTGTGCTTCCAGAAAGGGTTCTTTGTAGTCTACTGTCATACTGGAAATTCCCTGAGAACCCTTGGGGAGATCTGCTAGATGCCTCTTGCGGCATGGAGGTGGCTCTGGGTTCTCTGCGGGGGTGCCAGTTGAGCATAAGCTCTGGCAGCATTAACCAAGGCAGGGCCTGGAGGTGGACTGCCTGCTTGCCTATTTGCCAAGGGCCACCTTAGGGAAGTACTGGGATACTTGTGGCCAGGCTTGCGCTGGGCTCAGAATCTCTCAGACCATATGCCCAAGTCATTGAGGAGTCACAGAGAATGTGGCGACTACTCTGACACATTCTTGAAGTCTTAGGGATAGAGACACAAGCACAGCCGAGAAGCAGTCCCTGCCCTTGGTGTGCTTCTGCTGTATTCTGGGGCTGGTTTCCTATGGGCTTCGGGCCCCTGGGGTGGTATTCAGTGGGAGAGCAAAGGGGTGGCCTTGTTTGCTCAGGTAGTCTAGTGTGCCATAGTCAGGCTTAGACACTTCCAGGCTGTCTGTCTCGGTCTGCATTTCTTTCACATTGAAGGCTAGGCAGGGAAGGGGGCACACACATTCACTTACGTCTGCAGTAGGCTGTTCCAGACCAGCGCCGGCTTGGCAGGCAGTTCACAGACCTCCGGCCGATCAGCCTATAGCCCCTGTCACAAGACAGCTCACACCGGGTGCCCAAGCTGCTGTGATAGTTGCCTCCCCTTGGGGAGTAGCAAGTGGCTTCTCCATCTTGGATATTCAAAGTGTAACACCACCGAGGCACTAGAGAAACAGAAAGTAAGGTAAAGGAAGGGGGATCAGATCAGGGCATGTGTGTGGGGCTGTCCCACAAAGACACTTTGGACTCAGCTATCTCAAAACCCTTTGTAACCACACGTGCATGTGTGTTGCATTTTATTTTTTGTTTGTTTTTGTTTTTAAATTTTATTTTTATTTTCAGTTCTAAATTTTTTCCTTCTATCCCCCTTGTCTCTTACCCATTGTGAAATCCATTATACATATGAAGCCATGCAAAACTTATTTCTGCATTAGCCATGTTCTGGGGGAAAAAGCAAGAAAAATAAAAATAGGAAAAAAGGTGCTTCAGTTTGTACTCTGAGTCCATCAGTTCTCTCTGGAAGTGGATAGGTTTTTTTTTTTGTCGTGACTCCTTTGGAGTTGTGATCATTGTATTGTTGAGAATAGCTAAGTCATTCACAGTTGGTCATTGTACATTATTGCTGTTACCATGTCCAATGATCTCCTGGTTCTGCTAATTTCATTCTGTATCAGTTCACTTAAGTCCAGGTTTTTCTTGAAAATATTCTGCTTGTCATTTCTTAAATGCCACCACAAAAGGAGCTGCTATAAATATTTTTGTACATGTGGGTCTTTTCCTCTTCTCTTTGATCTCTTTGGGATACTGTATCAGTGTTCTCCAGAATGTTTAGATCAGTTCACAACTCCACCGACAGTGCATTAGTATCCCAATTTCTCCCCATTCCCTCCAACATTTGTCATTTCCCTTTTCTCTCCTGTTAGCCAATCTGATGGGTGAGAGAAAGTACCTCAGAGAAATTTTTATGTCCTTAATTATTAATTATTTAGAGGCTTTTTCATATAAATTATTGATAGCTTTGGTTTCTTCCTCTAGAAACAGACTGTTCATATCCTTTGAGCATTTATCAGTTGGGAAATGGCTCTTGTTTTTATATTTGACTTAGTTCCCTATATATTTGAGAAATGAGACATGATCAGAAAAACTTATTATAAAATTTCCCCTAGTTTCTTGCTTATTGTATAATGAATTTTAGAAATATTACTATCTAAAGTGGTTAAATTTTTTAAAATCCTGTTTATAGGGTCAAACCTGCATTTGAGAGACCTTTATTTGATTCTTTCTCCTAACATTTCTGGATAGCCTAGATTTTTGCTATCAGTAGAATTTTTTGGGGGGTGGGGCAATGAGGGTTAAGTGACTTGCACAAAGTCACACAGCTAGTAAGTGTCAAGTGTCTGAGGCCGGATTTGAACTTAGGTCCTCCTGAATCCAGGGTTGGTGCTTTATGCACTGTGCCACCTAGCTGCCCCCATCAGTAGAATTTTACCAGGATATCTTACCATCTTAAAAAAAATAAGATGGGAGGAGGAGGGAGAGAAGTGCAAGCAAGATTGGAGCCATTTTTAAGGCAGTGCACCAGGTAGATCACCAGTATGTGTCACTGTGTATACACTTGGTGGCAATAATCTAATGAGGCAGAAGGGTTTGAGTTTTAGAAATGGAAGATGGGGGGCAGCTAGGTGGCGCAGGGGATAAAGCACCCTGTGTGTGTGACCCTGGGCAAGTCACTTAACCTCCACTGCCCCGCAAAAAAAAACCCCAAACCAAAAAAAAACCCAAGAAAAAGAAATGGAAGATGGGGGAAGCTAGGTGGCCAAGTGGATAAAGCACTGGCCCTGGATTCCGGCCTCAGACACTTGACACTTACTAGCTGTATGACCCTGGGCAAGTGACTTAACCCTCATTGCCCCACAAAAAAGAAAAAAGAAATGTAAGATAAATGTAACAGCCCTTTTTTGACCAGTCTTCAAACACTATCCAGGGAAAGTACAAAAGAAAACACGGATGCTGAGCTGGTTTTAGATGGACTTAAAAGACCAGTGGTTTTTCAAACAATGTTTTTTCCCTTCACCACCCTCCTATTCCTCCATTTTCTGCCTAATAACTTCTTGCAGTCCTTAAAATGGAAAGAAAGTTCTTGTACAAAATACTTGGCTCAACAACAGAAACTGATAGAATTTTATCAGAGGAAGTAACGTTGGTGAAGCCATTGCCAACTTCATGGCTGCTATACCCCAAGACCCCGGGACCTTTCCATTAGACTTGTAGTTGAACCCTCTCCCATTCTAGTGGGAGCTCCTTCCTGGAGAACACCCTCTGTCTGACTTCTCTTTTGCCCTTAGCACTTAGCACAGTGCTCTGCACATAGTAGGTGCTTAATAAATGCTTCATTCATTCATTCATTCATTCATTCATTCATTCAAGGAAACAAGTATTACATGAATATCAAGATCTGCTCAGCTCCAGCTGAGGAAACTAAATATTTGATGGGAAACTGAAAATAGCAAAGTACAAACGAACCACCTCTGACCGGAGAAAAACAGCATTGTAGGGGAGGGAAGCCAGGTCTCTGAGTGTGAGGGCCTGCAGAATCATAATTACTACCATTTCGGTAGCATATTAAGGGGTGCAAAGTGCTTCACTGCAGACATGATTGCATTTGAGCCACATAATAACCCCGTGAGATATGTACTCCAGACCTAATTAGCCCCATTTGACAGATGAGGAATTGGAAGTACGGAGAGATGAGATTACTGGTCCATTATCACCCAGCTAGTATAGGGGAGGAGGCCAAGGGGACGCCATATTGCCCTAAGGCTAAGCAAGGCTTCCTCACAGTGACTAGAAAGAGAAAAGCCAGCTGACCCTGAGAGCTAAGCAGCCCAGTCAGGAACCTTTGATGTTGATCTTCACCCGACTGCACAAAACCTCAGGGAGCTTTTGATCAAACATATTAAAAAGTACTCGAGATTGGACTGTATGTCCATGGACTAACCCACAGGGCATGTTCTGGAAATTTTTTTCCTTTTTATTAAATCTCTGCCCTTAAAAAAAGTCAGTTCTGAAAGTTATATTCAGAATTGAGAGGCAGTGTGGAGCAGTGGATAGAGACCTTTTGTCTAACTCTGCTTCTGACACTTGCTTTGTGACTCTGGGCAAGTCATTGCACTTTCCTGAGCCTCAGATTGCCCAGGACTCAGTTACTAAGTCATAGCAGGTGGTTTGGAGGGATTACCCTTACTCAGGGTTCCCTGTGGTGGAAAAAAATCACGGCTCAGGGGATTTTTTGCAAATTCCAATACTGAACATTTTGCATGTTTTAAAAATTTAGGTATGTTGACTGACTACAAGAGGATTAGAACATGAATTAGGGTTAAACCACCCTTCTGGAAGCTCTGGCCAACTAAGCCCAAATTATTTACCTTTGAGTTTGGTATGCTGACCCCATCTAGTGGCAGAGTCCTTGCATTGTAAGAACCACCACAAGTAACTGGGGATTAAGAGATTGCAAAGTAAAAACCAAGCCCGTTAAAACCAGGTCCTGTTAGGGACCTGTAAAGGGATGACTTTTCAGCCAGAGAGTATCGCCATCAACCCCAATGGATTGAAAATCTATTTTCCAATATTTCCCTTCCCCCAGTAGTCAGTTTTACAAGCTTATGTAGAAATCCATTTGTTGATTCTATGGCATAGTGAGGGCCAAATGGCAGAGGGTGCTGGGTTCAAGTCCTGGGGATGTCCTCCAGTTTCTGAGAGTCCCTGCTTTCCCATCATCCATATGGGGATAATAATACTAATCATCAGCATTTTGTGTAGTACTTTACAAATATCTCATTTTATCCTCATAATAACCCAGGGAACTTGTTATCTCCATTTTACAAATTAGAAAACTGAGGCAGGGGGTGACTTGGCCAGGGTCACACAACTAGTTAAATGTCTGAGGTTGAATTTGAACTCAGGTATTCCTGACTCCAAGAGCAAGGTTCTCTCCATGTCCTACCTAGCTACCGAATAATAACTGTGTCCCAGTCGAAACTGTCACCTACCTACAACCTTGTGACCTTGGGCAAATCACTTTGCCTTTTCAGCCTTCAGTTTTCTCATCTATGTCATGAAGGGGTTGGACCAGAGCCCTCCCAGTGCTCATCCCCATGGTCGTCTGAATGCTTCCAGTACCTATGTCACTGTCAATACTGTCACTCGCACACAGGTCTGTCTGTATCTTTAAGGTCATACACATTAGCTCACTTATGTAACATTCTCCACCTAGGGGTATACTGGAGCCCACTAGACCTGGCCAGAGCTGATTGTTAAATTTTCAGCATGAGCATTTACACCTCTGAAATCAGCAAATGCTACAAGTCAGGGCTTGATTTATTATTTTATCAATTGTCTTAAGAAAGTGATAGGGGGCAGCTAGGTGGCGCTGGCCCTGAATTCAGGAGGTCCTGAGTTCAAATCTGGATTCAGACACTTGAAACTTACTAGCTGTGTAAAGGGACTTGGCCAGGGTCACATGGTTAGTAATGGTCAGAGACAGGAGCCAAACCAAGCCTTTGCTGACTTCAAGTCCAGTACTAAGAGAATCATAGCTTGAGGAAATATCCAAAGCCCACCTAGTCTAACGCCTTCATTTGACAGATGAGGGAATGGAAAGCCACTTAATTGCGGTCACCCAGGTGGCAAGCCACCTCTCCTAACTCCAGATTCAGGACTGTGGTTCTCCCACTGCCCCGGTGAAGCCATTACAGTGTGTTGCCTGATAATATAGTTGGGAAGCAATGAGGCACAGGAAAAAGCTGGGACTGCTAAATGCCTAATGAAGGCATAGACACCACGTGCTGGAGGAGCTCAGAGGAAGCAGCCGCCATCAGGGTGGCCTGTGCTGGTCAAGCAAGGCTTCACAGCGGGCGTGGGCCTTGAATCCAAGGATGGGGAGCATGCAGCTAAACACGGGGAACAATGAGGAAGCCAGCCTGGCTGCAAGTTTGGGAAAGCAGACTGGGGCTGGTTGGGGGCTAGGGGTAGGGACTTGAGTGGAGGAAGCCAGATGATGATAAAAATGGTGGTTCAAGATGATTAATCAGGTGTGTAGGAAGGATTGGGTTTAGGGCAGGGAGATTAGGAAACATCGAACTGGGGTGATGATGGTGGGATTGGAAGGGCAGGGACCAAGAACACAAGAGCCACCAAACAGAAAGAAACACTAGGACTTGGTGACTGATATACTGAGGAGGAGGTTTCAAGCCCCAGTGACCAGGGATACATGATGGACCATTAACAGAAAGAGAGAAATGAGGACAGTGATTCCCATTTCGGATGTGTTGACGTGGAGGGTCAATGAGGGCCCCGAGTGGAGGTATCTAGCAGGCAGCTGAAGACATATGACTCTAAATCAGGAGAGGAGTTGAGGAGGAGGCACTGGAGATAGAGACCTGGGAAGCATTACCATAGAGGGAGATAACAGTGCAAGCTGCAGGAACTGGACGCTGAGCACTGACCCTTGGGGAGTGTTTGGACTCTCAAATTAGGAACCAAATGGGAATAAGAAAAAGAAAGAATAAAGGAGCTAGAAAAGAAATGATACCGAGGCTAGGAAAAGCAGGACATTGTGGTGTCACGGAGGCCAAGGGCACAGTTCCCGCTACGTTGCTTAATACATGTTTGTTGTCAGGGGCAGCTAGGTGGCACAGTGGATAAAGCACTGGCTCTGGATTCAGGAGGACCTGAGTTCAAATCTGGATTCAGACACTTACTAGCTGTGTGACCCTGGGCAAGTCACTTAACCCTCATTGCCCCACAAAAACAAAAAACAAAACAACAAATTTGTTGTTATCATCAGAGCAGCTCACAGGTATGCACATGGTCCTCTAGGGTTTGCAAAGCACTTTGTAGACATTAGCTCATTTGAGCCCCAAGGAGAAGGAGGAGGGTGTCACATACTACCAAGAAGTCAAGAGGAATGATGATGAAGAACTGGCCATCTGAGTTTGGCTTTTAGGAGGTCACAAATTGTAACTGTCTTGTTGTTGTCCAGATTCCTCTCCGTGGGAGAGAAGCTCCAGGTTTAAAGACAGTCTAGGAGTAATCCAGTTCCATCTCCCCCCCCCCCCCCCCAGTGCAGACATCTCATCACCAGGCCTGTTGTGATCTGACTCCAGCCTCCCTCTGCACCCTTATTTCCCACTGCTCCCCCAATCTTCTCCTTCGGCAACAGTCAGGCTGGTCTCCTCCCTCACACTCCTTGCTTATTCTCCCTTCCTAACTTTGGTTCATTCATGGATGTAGCCAGTATCCAACATGTTTATATTATGTGTCTGGCCTTTATTCTCTTGGGCACCTGGGGGATACAAAGAGGTCTATGAGATAGATGGTCCTCACGGGGCCCAAGCTGGCCCTGAACTGAAATTACCTCGGTAGTCCAGAGCAGGGACCTGAGGGGGCATTTCAACAGACACTTCGTTGTAGCTTTCATCAGGATAGTAACCCGATCCTGGAAGGAAGAGAACAAAGCAGCATGAGGTCAGAACTTCTCAGGAAGGCCCTCCCCACCCTTTGTACCTCCCCAGTGCTTTCTTTCCAGGACATGACCACCCACAGTTGAGGAGCTGGGCATTCTGTGGGGAAAGGTTGGCCCTGGAGAGTTGTAAGACCACCACCCCTGTCACACATACATCTGCTGCGACCTGCTTCCCTGTCAATAAAGCTATCTTAGGGGGAGGGCATGATGGCACCTTCAGGCCTTGTTCCTACAACTGCACAGTGGCAGCTGAGGGCAGGGGGGAGCTCACCCTGTTACTGCTGAGGCAGAGGCATATGGCCATGTGGAGAGGGGCCTGGGCATGGCTATCATTTCCTGGTTGTTGCAAGTTGGCACCAGTAGCCAAACGAGTAGCAGGGGTGGAGGAGGAAAGGGAGGAGCACAGAAGGTGAGGAGTGGGTCATGGGTTTGTGAACACTGGCACTGTGTTTCAGAGAGAAAAATAGCCATTTGTGAGTTTGCATATGACAAGGCCAGGAAATAGGGAGAGATAAACACAATGGAAGAGCTGACCCTGCTAGGAACAAGATCTCAAGAAAAAGACCAGGTCACCAGCTGTTAGGAGTGCTTCTGGTATAGTGGGGCAAATGGAGGGGGAGGGGATTTCCCTCCTCTCCCCTTAGCCCACCATAAACTAAGCAATAGTATATCACAGAAGAAGCAACTTGGTGATATCCAGAAGTACACGAGTCAGCAAGAGTGGATAGTTGGGAGCCTCGAGTTGGGATTCTGCTTAGGAGATGGCAGATCCTAGAGCCAGGATTTCTGCTGGTCCTATGGTCTTAGGGTGTGGGTTCTAGTTAGATTAGGATGTCAGCTGAGCCTGAAGCTAGAGGTGATAATGACTACGGCTAAACCAGTGAAGTAGCATCCAGCAGAGTCAAATCAAGTCAGTGTCAGGCACTGTGCTAAGATGTGGGGATACAAGGGAAGGCAAAAACAGCCTCTACCCTCAAGGAGTTCACAGTCTAAGACAACATGCAAATAACTATATATGAACAAGTCATATATAGGATAAATTGAAGTTAATCTCAGAAGGAAGACACTAGAATTCAGGGGGATTGGAAAAGACTTTTTTTTTTTTTTGGTAGAAGGTAGGATTTTCTTTGAGACTTGAAGAAATCCACGGAAGCTAGGAGGTAGAAAAAAGGAGGGTGATTATTCCAGGCATGAGGGACAATCAGTGAAAAGACACAGTATTGGGAGACAGAGCAACAGCAAGTAGGTCCTTGTCATTGGATCATAGAGAATACGTCAGAGTGTAAGGTGCAAAAAGACAGAAAAGGTAGGAAGGAACCCAGTTATAAAGGTCTTAAAAAGCCATTGGAGGGGGGGCAGCACCAGCCCTGGACTCAGGAGTACCTGAGTTCAAATCTGGCCTCAGACAATTGACACTTAGTAGTTGTGTGACCCTGGGCAAGTCACTTAACCCTCATTGCCCCACCAAAAAAAGTCAATTGGAGAATTTGGTATTTGGTCCTGGGGGAACAGGGAGCTGCTGGAGTTTATTGACATGTTCAGACCTGTGCTTTAGGATCACATTGACGGTTTAATGGAGTAGTTGGGGGCCCTATCCTAGCAGGGCTCTTCCAGGAAAGATATTTCTTTCTTGAAAATGTAGCCACTTAATCCACTGAGGGTGGTCACATCCCTTTGTTTTTGGTCAGTCCAATACTGTATGTATGTCATGCTACCATCTCAGCCGTTAATGGGTCCACTCAAAATAACTACAAAGTGCATAAAACACCTGGCAGTCAACTTACTAGGACCCTCAAGCTGTACAAATAGAACTATAACTAAGGGCAGCTAGGTGGTCAGGAAGACCCAAGTTCAAATTTGGCCTCAGACACTGACTAGCTGTATGGCCCTGTCTGCCTCAGTTTCCTCATCCTTAAAATGAGCTACAGAAGGAAATGGCAAAGCATTCCAGGATCTTTGCCAAGAAAGCCCCAAATAGGTACATAAAGAGTCAAACACATCTAAAAAGGACTGGAGAATAGCATTATTATTGATGTTGTTGTTACCATTATTACAAAATGCTCTTTATAGAATAAATTAGTGGAGACTTAAATAGTTGGAAGGCTATTTCCTCTATAATTCTTTTTTTTTTTTTTTTGGTGAGGCAATTGGGGTTAAGTGACTTGCCCAGGGTCACACAGCTAGTAAGTGTTAAGTGTCTGAGGCCAGATTTGAACTCAGGTCCTCCTGAATCCAGGGCCGGTGCTCTATGCACTGCACCACCTAGCTGCCCCTCTATAATTCTTAGAACACAATAGCAGCAGAGCCAAGGAGCTGAAAGAACTTCAGACAGGACAGGCTGGGATGAGGATGGGGGACAGAGAGCCTGTCTTCAAGCTTTGGCTCTGTGACTTTGGGCAAATCACTTGACCTCTCTGGGCCTCAGTGTGGAATAGAGGGGATGGAGAAGATGACTGCTCCCTGTCCCTTGTCCAGATTGGGCAGTACATTCCATGTTGGACAGTTCTCATTGGAGGAATTCTTCTCATCTCTAGCCCAAATTCGCCCCTAGTCCCGTCCCCCCCACCACCCCCACCCTGGTCCTAGACTAGTCTTCAGGGCCAAGCAGAGAAGCACTACTCCTTCAGAGAATACCAACTTCTGGGGGCGGGAGGGGGAGAAGTTAGGGTCAGTTTTTGTCTTTGTATAGGCAATAAATAAATGCTTGCTGTTTTTAGTAAGCACCTAGGATGTTCCAGGCTCTATCCTAGGGGATGAAAATACAAAACCAAAACCAGATAGTGCCTGTCCTCAAGAAGCTTTCCTTCTGTTTCAGGGATATGATTCAGAGTAAATAGGTCCACATATCCACTGTCATCTGAGGAGGGGAGTATATTCATAACCAGGAGGAGATCAGGAAAGGCTTCCTGGAGGAGGTGGCACACAAGCTGAATCCAAAAGGAAAATAGAGCTTCTAAGAGGTGGAGGTGAGGAGGGAGAACATGCCAGGCATGGGGGACAGCTGGGACAAAGCTAAAGAGGTAGGGAATGGAATGTCAGGTTGGAGGAGAGCAGGGCAGCCAGTTTGGCTAGAAAGTAGAGGGTACGAGGGGAGAAGTCAGGAAAAGCTGTAGTGAAGGGCATTAAGTACCAAGCTGAGGAGCAAGTGGGAGTCACCAAAGGCTCTTGAATGGAGGAGTGATGTGGTCCATCTTTAGGAAGATTGTTTTGGTGGCCGGGGAAGGATGGATTGGAGAAGGGAGAGGACCCAAGGCCTGAACTAGGGTGGTGTCTGTGAGAGAGGAGAGAAGTGCATGAGTATGAGAGACCCTGTAGGGGAGAGGGACAGGGTGGTACGGCCTCCATTTCAACCCTGGCTTCAGCCGCCAGCTGTGTGATCCTGGGCAAGTCACTTAACCTCTGCTTGTTTTTCTCTCTCCATCTGTAAAGTTGGGGTAATAATAGATCCTATGTGTAAGTGCTTGGTAGTCCTCAGGATGCTGGCTCTTTTTCTTGGGGGGCAAACCTAGGTGACCAGTAGTTCAGGATATACTATCCCTTTGGGGGACACAGCCACCAGCAGCTTTCAAGCAGACTAAACAGGCGGTTTCTCTAGACTGCTAGCCTGGCTGCAGGAAATCAGTCTTGAATTAGTGTTAATTGGGAAACAACTTGGTTGTTTCCTGAGCAGAGCTCCAGGAAGCCTGCCTTCCAGCTCCCCCCCCCACGCCCTTCTGGTTTAGGAGTGGGGCAGCCAGCCAGGGAAGGGGCAGAACAGAATCTCCGCCTTCCAGGACAGGCAGTTTTTCCAGGCCTGGGACTGGCCTCAAGGAGTGGATGGAGCCTTCTAGAACTGCAACCGCAGGCCCGTGTAAACAAGGCCATGCCTCCCTCTGGCTCCACTCTAGGGGACAGCTGGGCCCCCTGTGCTCCAGGGTGGAGCCCAGGGTCCAGTCATGAAGCTGCTCCAGTTCCCCAAGTCCCAGGCAGGGGGGCAAACCAGTCCAACTTGGAAAACAAGTGGGCGAATAAATCAGATTGAAAGCCTGCATTGTGAAATCCTGTCCTCACTGGGTTTCCTTCATTTTAGAAGAGGGCTTAATTTCCCTTGACCTCTCTCTCTCTCTCTCTCTCTCTCTCTCTCTCTCTCTCTCTCTCTCTCTCTCTCTCTCTCTCTCCATCTCTGTCTCCCCCGGCCTCTCTTGTTTCCTTCTCCTCCCTCCTTCTCCCCTTTAGTTGGTCCTCCTGTTTCCCCCCTTTGCCCCTTCTACCTTGCTCTTCCCCTTGCCACCTCCCATAGGCCCTTGAGCCCAGCCTGCAGTGCGGTTTGGGGATTAGCCTTTAATGAGAGCAACTCCTGGCAAACAAAAGGCCAGATGTTGGTGAGGCCCTAAACCCTGCCTCCCCCATCCCATTGTGAAGGAATTCCCCCACAGGGAGGTAGAACTCCAGTTCACCCGGGCTGGGTGAGGCCTGCCCCCGCCCCCCAGTCCAGGCTCCCTGCAATGAAGGTGATATAAAGGGAAGAAAAATGAAGAAAGAGGGCTGGTGGGCAGCCTTGTGAACACGGCCAAGGAGGGATTGACCCCTGCCTCCTTGTGACTGACCCCTTCAGTTAGTAAGCCGGGATCAAAGGCCAGAAAGTACTTTACATCATTCTGGAATTGTGAGGAAGCCGAAGGGACAGTGCAATAAATAATTACAGGCCTCCCTGGGCTGGGGGGAGGACAGGGGCGGGAATGGGGCCCAGGCTTGCTGCTCTTCCCAGGCCTCCCTCCCACAAGGCCAAACTGGGCAAAAGAAGACTACTTTGGAGATTTTACACTTAATGGAGGTAGATAAGAATTTGAAACAAGATTCGGATGAGGCCTACAGGGCTGGGTTCCCTTTCCATGGTTGTTCTCTGGCCTGTGATTTGGCATGAAGCTAAGTGGCCTTGCTGTCCACCCCCCCCCCCAAGTAGGCAGAGGCTCACTCCACATAAGGGTGTGGTCGCCATGAATTACTTGCCCAATGTCTTCAACTTCCCCAGGAGCTCCAAGCAAACACTGGGCCTGGGACTGCAGAGACCCCAGAGGCTGTTTCCCCCTCCTTTTATTGCAGTCACCTAGAAAAGGGCCATCACTTGCCCAAAGGCCCACAGGTAGAGAGTGGACGAGGGAGCTGGAATTTGAACCCAGCTCCTGTGATCCCAGGGTCCAGTCTTTCCATGGTGTCACTGCCCCTGAGGTTGGCAAAACACTGTACCTCTGTAATCTCTGTGACTGTCTCAGCAGCTCTGTGAAGTAGGTTCTATAGGTATTATTATCTTCATTTTACAGGTGAGGAAACTGAGGCAGGCAGTGGTTAAGTGACTTGCTCAGGGCCACACAGCTAGTCTGCATCAGAGTCAGTATCCTAACCCAGGGCTGACCTGGCTGTTAGCGCAGGTAAATCTGACTGAACAAAGTGAGGCCAAAGGGGGCAGGGCAAAGGGAATAGGGATTAGAACCTGAGGAAAGGCCAGCCATTGTGGAGAGCCAGGAGCTTCCTGGCTTCCCTGTTGTCCTGCCCCCTCTGCTGGGTATGGATGTACACAAGGCTATTTCTCTTTTTGCAGTCCTAGATTTAGTCCAGGACTGTGCCCCAACCTACCCCCACTTCCCTTCTCTGCGGCCATTCTCTATGGACAAGGTCACAGGAAGGGAGGAGGTCACAGAGCTCACCCTGCTCAGCTCAAGTAGCTGTTAGGGGGAGATGGGAGTACTCAGTTGGGAGCAGCGAAGGAGGCTCCCAACAGGGGCAGGGCTGGCCAATGGTGTGGGCCCCTAGACACGGGCCTCTGGCCTTGAGCTTTGGCCTTGGGGATCTGGGGAGATGTCCCTGCAATGATGTCCCTTGGGTAGATTCAGGGATTGCATTGGGAAACAGCCCCTGCAGCAGCCCGGAGTAGGGCAGAAGAAGAATAGGGCTTGTGGAGATATAACTCCTTAGAAACTCCTAAGCCCCCTGGGTCAGGCCTGGCATTCAGGTCGCCCCTGTCGGAAAGGGAAAGGAAAAGGACGGCTCTGAGTTTGGGGCTCCCGCTGAGGTTCTCCATCTTAATTGTTTCCTCCTGCCCCCCTTAGGCCAGTAGGTGGGAGACCCAGGGGAGGCGCAGTAGAATGAGCTCTCTCCTGGGCCACAGGGGTTGTTGGTTCTGTCCTAGATCACCTGGGTGGCCTTGGACAAATAACTTCACCCTCACTGGGCCTCCGTTTCCCCTTGAGGGGATTGGACTCAATGCCTTTGAAGATCTCTTCCAACCCCAAGTCTGATCCCATTTCTCCTCTAGGTCTGGCCTGAGCATGGCTTCACACAAGCTGTTAAGCAGGCTAAAGGCAGCGTTTGTGGCCCGCTAGCCTGCCCACCTCCTCCTGGCATCTCCTAGCCAGAGCCAGGTTAAGCGAGGGAGGGGAAGCAGTTTGCATATTTGTTTGAGTGCTGGATGCAGCTGTCCCAGACAAATAGACACTCTTGCCAAAGACCTCCACCAGAAGCAAAGGGCATGTGGAAAAGTTTAGCATGTGTGCAGTGGCTTGGGCAGCGGCAGCGAGGCTGCTGGATCCCGCCACAGGGGAGCAGTCTGTTATTGACTCTTCTCTGGCTGTTCTCTTGGGTTCATGGCTTAGGCCCAGCTCCTTCTCCTACACCCCCTCCTCACCCACCCCTCAGCCCCAGCCCCAGCCCTCCCATGGGCAGACATAGAAAACCACATAGTACTCTGAGAGTGTGGCCTATGCTGACTGGGCCCCAGCCAAAGCCTCGGTCTGCCCATCTCATTAGTCCTCTCCCCCCAGACCCCTCCTCCCTTCCATTCCGTCTCCTATCTGACAGGCATCTACTCCTTCAGCCTACAAATAGGAAGGTTGGGGAACCTCCAGGAGCTCAGGCATCACCATCCCCTTCTGATAGGGTTCAGAGGGGGATCCCTCTGTGCAGAAAGAAGTGAGTTATGTTGTGTGACCTTGGGCAAGTCACTTAACCCTCATTGCCCTGCAAAAAAAAGAAGTGAGCTATGTGATCAGGGTGACAACCTCGTTGGAGGAAAAGGAATTGGTGCCCCCCCCAACCCCATCATACTGTCCCTCTGAACCCAATGTGAGAGTGTGGAACAGGAGAAATAAAGAAGTCTTTTAGAAGGACATGGGGACAGACAGAGAGCAATAGGGAAGGAGCAACTCTGGTTTATCCTGGGTTTATCGTCTTTCCAGCTCCTTTCAAACAAGGGACCCAGCCTCAGTGATGCTGTTGCTACGTTGGGTCTTAGCATGAAGGGCATCAGATTGGTCCAACCCCCCAAGCATTTCCTTAAGCACTTTCTGTGTGAGGGATAAGAAGGCAGACAGAAATAGAGTCCCTGCCCTCAACAGCTGAGGATGTAAGTGTGTGCTCAATAGTCTGAGGAGGCAGAAGCAAGCATTGACACCCGTAGGGGTCGCCTTCTCTAGGAGATGGTGTGGGGGCGCGAGTCTGGAAGGAAGCTAGGAATGCTAAGAGGCAGAGACGAGGAGCAGCGCTCCCCACTTCTCCCCCCTGTCCCTGCAGCCTTTTTACCTCCCTCCACTTTTCAGCTCTCTGTTTTGTCTTATCTTCTCTCATCAGAACATAAGCTCCTTGAGGGTAGATTATCTTTTTGCTTGTATTTGTATTCCTAGTGCCTGGCACATAGTAAATACTAAGGAAATGCTCTGTCGGTCTCTCTCTCTCTCTCTGTCTCTCTCTATCCATCCATCTATCATCTATCTATCTATCTATCTATCTATCTATCTATCTATCTATCTATCTATCTATCTATCTATCTAATCTGATTTCTCTGTCTATCCCTGGAGAGCATTTTAGCCTTGGGCCCAGTCTAGGCACAGGCAGCATGGTGAAGGAGATGGGGTGCTAAGATCAGGCCAGTTTGGCTAGAATATAAAGAATTCATTTTAGAAAAGGCCTCTCTGAATTTTGAGCGTAGAGGGAGGTGAGAGGAATTCTCAAGTTTGAGGGGTCTTGGAGGTCTTCTCATCCAACCCTCTGCCTCCGTACAGGATTCTTTTGTTTTCAGATGTCTCCTGAGATGCCCATTCCACAGTTTGCCTCCATCTTCTGTTTCCCATTGAACTACTCTTATTGTCAAGAATGGTTCTTCATAGGATCATCAGAGGATATCTGATCACCTCATTTTTCAGATGGAAGAACAATGACATAGAGTGACTCATCCAAGGTCACAGCTAGTCCGTGGCAGAGGTTGGATTTGAACTCTGAGCCTCTGGCTTCAACTCATGCTCTCTCTGCTGCACCAAACCTCATGCACCTCTGCATTTCATCCACATTTCTCTCATGGTTTAAAGCTGCCTTGCCTTTTTCTGTTCCCTATCCTCCTTAACATCATCGTCATAACAATAATGGCTAAGACAATAACCAGCTTCCACAACTCACCTCCATACCATGTGGGGGTCACGACTTGGGTCAGGAATATCAGTAGAAAGGGAGCTCCCGCCAGGGCCAGCTGCGTGGACATCCTTGGCTTGGGCCTTTGAGAGGCTGTGGCCCAAAGTGTTGGGCACGGGGCACTTTCGGTCCCAATAGTGCCAGACTTCAAAGTGCCAGGAGATGCTTCTTTTGAAGCTCTATGGGAAAAGAGAGAGAGAGTGTGTGAGAGCCCCTTCTACTCAGGGATGGTACTGACTGCCTGCTCTTCACCTCACTTCCTCACTTTTGTGCCTAGTGCCCAGTACAGTGGGAGACCGGTACTTAGTAAATGTCCCTTGTCCAAGTGGGTGGCAGGTTTTTGCCTGGGTATCCTTCCTCTGGGGAGAAGAGGAGATGGATGGATTGTCAGGACCCCTCTATCAAGAGAGGGTGCAAATATCACTCAGTGTGTGCTTTAGATGGGTAAGCTGAGGCCCAGAACCTGGAAGATTCTGGCCAGCCCCAGGTCCCACGTCTCGAGAAAGCCAGAGACAGAAGGGGCATGCGTGAGCTGCCCCTCCCAGTCACAGGCTCTGCCTGTGAGATCAGTATTTCCTAACAACCAGTGTGTGCAGGGAGGCTGCTCTGGAGCCTCATCTTCCTCCATCCTGGCTCCAGCCTCAGCCCTGGGGATGTCAAGGTTGCCCCAGAGAAGAGCCGTGCAAAACATACGAGGAATAAATAGGTGAACAGGTCGTTGCTGCTGCTTTTTCCATCTCTCTGCCTTCCTGCTGCTGGGATGCATTGTGTGAACCCCGGGAGAAATGAAAAAGAATAGTGAACTGTGGCCTTGACACAGTGCTACCGTATAGATCACAGAAACCAGCTGCCCCCGTGAGGCCCCCAGAAAATCCCTAGGCTCTTCTGATCTCTCAAGGAAGCAAACAGTCCTGGCACCAGAGAAATGATAAGGTCATCAGTTTAGTGGGGAGGTACCTCTGGGGCCATCTAGAATACCCCCTTCCCATTTTACAGATTGGAAAACTGAGTCCTAGAGAGCTGCACACGTGTAGGAAGTGGCAAAGGTGGGATTGAAACACAGTCACTTGGATTCTAAACCCATTGCTCCTTCCATTGTGTCACACGTCTCTGTCTAGAAACCCATCCACTCTCTGTGCTTACTATGAGAGCTGTTCCCGAAGTCTCTGTCTGTCTCTGTCTTTGTCTGTTTCTCTGTGTGTCTGCCTGTCTCCTTCCATTTTATACAGAGAGAGAGAGACAGAGACAGAGAGAATGAGAATGAGAGTCAGACCAGACAGAAAAGAGATAGGACAGGAAGGGCAAGAGACAGGAGACAGGAGACTAGAAAAGGGGAGAGAAATGGGGAAGATTGGGGAGAAAGGAGAGAATAGAGAGTAAGTGGAACTAAATAGAAGCTAGAAAAGCAGTAATAAAGGAAGAGATGAAGTGAACAGAGCCAGAGGCAGACAGAGAGAGACCCCAGGACAGCCCCCAGTTAGACTGGGCGTGACGTTCACTTGGGCATCCTCTGCCCGGAGCCCCAGATCTATTCCACTTTCTTTGTTTTAAGGCAGTTGTTTTCTCTTCCAAGTCTCCTCCCCCCTCCCCCCTCCCCCAGTCTTTTGCAGATCAAAGATCCCCCTGGGTCTCCATCCCCCTGCCCCTCCAGGCTGTTCCCCGGGGGAGGGGGGGTTCAGTCAGGCACAGGACCCACTTCAAACAAAGGTTCAGTCCAGCTGCCTCTTCCTTCCCTCTTTCCCTCCAGCCAGTGAATCAAGGGAGATTGGGTGCAGGAGAGGAAAGGGCAAATCTTACCGAGCCCGGGGTCTTTCTTCGCCTCTTCCTTCAGGGGAAACTTTTACTTTACTTTTAACATTCCTCAAACCAGCAGCTCCCGGTCCTAGACTGAACGCTGTCCAGATGTTAGCCTAGCTGCATCTGCCAGAAGTTCCCTTAAAGCTATACTGTCCCTAAAGCTATAGTTGTTCTCTCCCGCAGAGGAGGAGAACAGAGAGGTGGAGACAAAGAGACATGAGGGCTGAAGGCCAAGGGGAGGAATGATGGTCACTGGCCTTCAGCCCATGACGCTAGTAATGACTGTGGCTCATGAAGGAGCCCGGCAGACAAGCTTTAAGGTGTGAAGCTCTTCTGACTCAGGAACCAAGTGCGAGGACCAAATGCTGAGCACTTGCACAACCTTTATGATAAATGGATCACCCCTTGGACAGGCTCCTAGGCCACCGTCCTTTGGGTCAAGGGGCAGGCCCTGGGACAGACTACCTCCCTGACCACTTAACTCCTCTGGACTCTGGATTCCACATCAGATTGCCTTGTAAACCCTCGTTCTCCCTGAGTGAAGAACAGTGACATCTATTTTAACAGGAAGAGGGCAGAGAAGGCAGTTCCGGGAGGGAGAATTTGGTTATTTATTGAGCTGGTTGATACACGTGGAGCCTGCCTTCTTTGCCCCTCCCCCCAAATAGCCCCCTAAAAGATGCTCTCAAGGGTCAGCTCTTTGGGTCAGTGTTATCCAAAACCATGGCTCACAAGCCCCTAGCCAGTGTTTCCCACCTTGATTCTGGTTGGCAGCTATATAGTACTGTAGATAGAGTGATGAACCTAGACTCAGGAAGACTTGACTCCAGAATCTGGCCTCAGATGTTTACTTAACTGTATGACCCCGGACAAGTCACATCTCTGTATCTCAGTTTTCCCATCTGTAAAGTGGTCATGCTAACAATAGCACTTACTTCTCAAGGTTGATGTGAGGATCAAATGTAAAGTAAAAATGCTATTTTTGAAAACTGCAAAGCAAAGGCATTTAGTTAATCAGAAGATCACGCTATATCAAAAGGGATAGCATTCTCCCACAAATTCCTTCCTACTGGTAGGAGAGGGCACACCAGAAGCTCAGGCAGCTCACTCTCCTAGCTAGAACACCTCACTTTCTCCGAAGCTGACAGTTGCTGCTTCTCCACAGAGTCACTGACATCATCTGCTAGGTAGGTCACTTTCCCCACTATGCTATTACTGAACAACTACTGCAATTTGCTGCTTCTCTGCAAAATTCCGGCTGGGCTGCTTCTTCCCTGCATGGGAATTTAGGGTTCTTTTGTGAGTAAGCCCATAGTCTTTGGGCTATTTCAGTTCTTTTGTAAGGCCCATTTCCCTTTTCTCCCCCAAAATACAGATAGTTCTCACTTTATGTAAATTTGCATTATGGGACTTTACATTAAATTTTTTTTTTGGGGGGGGCAAGGCAGTGAGGGTTAAGTGACTTGCCCAGGGTCACACAGCTAGTAAGTGTCAAGTGTCTGAGGCCGGATTTGAACTCAGGTCCACCAGAATCCAGGGCTGATGCTTTATCCACTGTGCCACCTAGCTTCCCCCATTTATTATTATTATTTTTTTGTTTTTTACATAAGTAATTTTGAAAGAAATCTACATTCCCCAAACCACCAAATGTTAACTTTATTGTACATCAGTTCTTCCTCAGCCTGCCATGAAAAAAAGTCCCCTCAAAACCCTAAACAAACTAAACAAACCAAAAAATCCCCCCAAGTAAAAGCAGGACTCCTGGAGAGACCACCACCACTAGCACTGCAGCCCTGCTAGGTCAGGGACAGGGCTTGGCTTGAGACCCCCAACTGACCCCTGCATATTCCTCTTCTTGCTCTCCCTTCTCTGTCCCCGCTCTTCCAGTGTCCTTGAGCCATGTACCCTCTGCAGCAGATGCTGCCTCCTTCCTGCCCGGCTGCCCACCTCCATCCCTTCCCCACCTCCTCTGGCAAATTCATTTTACCCAGAGGTCTGGGGAATGGTCCACTTGCATAAAGGGAGAACTTTCTGTCTGTATTTCAGTTCCCTCTAAGTGGGAGCTTTTCTAGGCTTATTCAGTATCTGAATTGGGGTGAGCTAATTCCCTCTGTCTCATATCATTCTGCTAGCTTTAGGGCCTTGTATATTACCCAGAGGCTTCCTTTAGCCCTGATGGAGAGGTGGAGTGGCGCTGGTGATCTTTCTTCCCAGCAGTCTCCAAACTCTGCTACCTGTGCTTTGGCCCTTCTCTTTCTGCTGCCACTGGAATATGGACTCCTTCCTTTAGATTTCTAAGTCCTCACCTGTTCTTGCCTTGAACCATGCTGCGGTATCACTTCCTGGCCTTCCAAACCCTAGTTTGACCCCTTTTCCCCTTTTCAAACTCTAGTTCCCATTAGAATGAAAGCCACATGAGGGCTTACTTGTATTTCTATTCCCAGTGCTTAGCACAGTTCTTGGCATGTAGTAAGCTAGTAAATACTTTTAAATTCATTTTTCTGCATTCTTCTAGTTGTATCAAGACCACCGCCCCCTTTACCTATGTATGGTGGTGCAGTAGTGATCTCTAAACTGGTTCCCAGTTCTGCTTCCCTTCTACTATTAGCAAGTTACCAAGCTAGGCACCATAAAGTGCAAGGAATGAGAAGCTCATGTACTAGCAAGGAGATGGCTCGTGGTAAGCAGCTAGCTGGAATAGAAGATAGAACGGGAGAAGTGCAAAAGAAAGGCACACTGTCAGGGGCAGTGGGAGGAGCCATTACTTCAGGCAGGGGTGATCAGGAAAGGTTTCATGGAAGAGGTGGCATTTGAACTAGTTCTTGAAGAATAGGGACAATTTCAGTTGGCAGAGATGGGGGTGGTGGAAAGAATTCGTGTATTCCAGGCTTGGGGAAATCCAAGAACAAAAACAGGGGACGGCAGCTAGGTGGCACAGTGGATGAAGCACCGGCCCTGGATTCAGGACCACCTGAGTTCAAATCCGGATTCAGACACTTGACACTTACTAGCTGTGTGACCCTGGACAAGTCACTTTAACCCTCATTGCCCCACCCCAAAAATAAAACAAACAAACAAAAACCCCCAAACCAACGGGGGAAAATGCCCAGGATTCCTGAGGGGAATGTCAAGTGATCCTTGCCTTTGCCTAGAAGAGTGTCTTACTCTTCGGAGCTGCTGAATCAATATTGAATTGAATTAAACTGTAGCACAGGGCTTATGAAGGGAAGTAAAGTGAGGCAGAGTAGCAATGTCAGGCATTTTGGTATAGTGGGAAATGGACCTGGAAAAATGGGGAGAGCTGGGTTCAAATCATGCTTCAAATATTTACTAGTTCTATGAACAGCCTCTCACCTCAGTTTCTTCACCTGTAAAATGGGAATAATAAAACTCACAGCTGCTCTGGTACTTGATTAAGGATTCCTTCAACTATGTACCCAAACCAATGATAGATCATCAGACCTGGGCTTGAAGACGTCCATTATGGTGCTAACTCTGTGATCCATTGGCTAAGCTCTCCAGACCCACCATTATGTCATCTGCGGGTTTGATAGGGATGCCATGTAAGCCTTTATTCAAGTCATAGATGATGCAGTCTGTGGCCCAGGATGGTAGCTCTGGGTGTACATGTACTGGGTTCATACTCTGCCTTGTGTGTTCTACCCAGAATTTCCTTTGGGGATTTCAGAATTTGTTTTGTGTCTCTGAAAAGGTAAGGGACCGGGGCAGCTAGGTGGCGCAGTAGATAGAGCACCGGCCCTGGAGTCAGGAGTACCTGAGTTCAAATCCGGCCTCAGACACTTAACACTTACTAGCTGTGTGACCCTGGGCAAGTCACTTAACCCCAATTGCCTCGCTAAAAACAAAACAAAACAAAACAAAAAAAAGGTAAGGGACCTCACAAGAATGCAAAGGACTCAGACCTGAGCCCATAAGCAGTTCAGACTTTTCTCTGGTTCCCTCTGTTGCTTTGCTCTCCCTCTAAAAGACCAAGTAAATGAATCGATGCATCCACACTTGATTTTTATCTAGTTGAATCCCTTATTTAGGGTTTAGCACGTCAGTATGGAGACGCTAGTTTATTCCAGCCCACCTCCCTTCATTTCTTCTGTCAGAAAAGCATGAGATTTTGTCAAGAGGATTGCCAACATCTGGATTTGCTAAAACCGGAAGGACATCTTTCCCCTGATTTCTTCCTGTCTAAAAAAAGAAGAAGAAATTAGCTTAGTTGGGCATGACTTGTTCTGGATTAAGCCATGCTGAATTAAAAAAAAATTAAATGTTTAATTAGAAAGATAACATTGAGCATCAGTACAACCAACTAAATATGCACAGTGCAATTTACATTTAAATTAATTTCATTGCATAGAGTATCACAAGGAATTTGTAGTCACTCCCTATAGGCTCTGATTGAAATTCTTTGTCTCATTTACTTTCCTCTTATATGGTTATAATTAGAATGTTTGTCCCCCATGTCCCCTTCTTCTGTTTTCTGCACTTTTACAGTATTTTATAATGATCTTTCAGATTTCTGTATATGCCTCATATTTAGTGATAGAAACTAGACCTGTGATTTCACTGGTATAGGGGGGAGGGAAAGAGAATACCGTATTTATAGAATCTACTATGTGTCAGACCCTGGGCTGAGCATATCTCATTTGTTCCTCAGAACAACCCTGTGAGAGGTAGGTGCTGTTATTATCCCCATTTTCCAGTTGAGGAAACTGAGGCAAACTGAGGTACTCAGGTGTTCCTGACTTCAGGCTTAGCACTCTATCCACTGTACCACATAGCTGGCTCAGCTGGGAACTCCTTTTACCAAATCAAGTCAGCACCTTCTCTGGAATATATACTCCTAGGGGTTGGCCCAGAGCACTGAGAAGTTAGGTGACTTGCAGAGGGTCACACAGCCAGGATGTGTCAGAGGCAGGAACTGAACCCAGGGCTTCCTGGTTCGAGGCTAGCTGCACCCTGAGATATATCCATAATGCTGTACTGTCTGTTGTCCTCTTTCATACTTATCCACCTTCGTTTTGCCCCAAATTGCTGTCTAGCTCCCTGGATTGTACAGGGTTGTTATGAGGCAAGCTCATGGCTGACTTGAAAGAGCTTAGGGCTGAAATGTTCACTTGAGCTGAACTTGTTGAGACCCTTCAAAGACAAGCTGAGAGAGAAAGCAGCCTTTTTGCCTTTGGGCATCAGGGAATTAGGGTACTGCGTCAGACCATTCTGTCTGAATGCTTATTGGCTGCTCACATGGTCCTTTCCCTCCCCTCCCACTCAGGCCCTCAGAAATGAGGCTATTAGACGCATTTCTCAGTTGCTATGCCAATGGCTTAGCCGCTCTGTTTCTAGGCAGGGAAAAATTGGGAATCAGATAATGATGATGTAGAGGTTAGTTTTGTTAAACTGTTTTTTCTCTTTCGTTTTTACTCTGTTGCACCCTGGATGGGTGGGGAGAAAGGGAAGATACATTCAGGAATAAAGGTGAGATTTAAAAAAATCAACATAATTAAAAAATACTTTCCCCCCTTCCCACATAGCTGAAAGGAGCTTCTTCGTGTTTTCTTCTAATGTTTTATTATGTGACCTTTAATATTTAGGTTGCACAACAAATATTTATTGGAGTCCTTACTATAAAGAAGACTCTGTTCTAGGCACTGTCGGGGGCAGGGTTGGGGGATACAAAAGTGACTAAGGCAAGGTTCCTCCATTCAAAGAACTTTTTTAGTTTGGTTAGAGAGACAAGCCAGATCCAGGAAACAGTAACAATACTAGACATTCTATAAAACTGAGCCAAATCATATGTTATGGATTTGAAGTACTAGAGGAAGATATTGTTGGCAGATATCCTAGACAGGAAAGTTTTCATGGAGAAAGTAAGATTTCAGATAGACGTCGAATGGTCAGTACAATTTGGACATTCAGAGCAGAGAAGGGAGGGTAATGTCTCAACTGGAATCACAGAGACAAGAAAAAGCCTAAAGTATTCCTAGGTCATTGAGGAGATGGATGGACCTTACTAAAGTGGAGCATCTGTGTTGAGGATAGGTACCGAGTGGCCATGCTGGAGGAGGCCTGGGAAACCAAACAGCGGAGGTGAGATTTGACAAGGTAGGAAATATGGTAGGAGCATTCTGCTATGTCATATGGTAGTGAGCCAGTGGAATGGTGAATGGCTAGTGTGAGTGGGCTGCAACATGGAGAAAATGAGGAATTAAATGGGAGAATTAGAGAAAAGGATGCTACCAGAAGAAGATGAGCAGGTCATGTGGCCAGAGTGACAGCTAACCAATCAAAAGTCCATGTGCTAGTTTATGTGTCTGATTTATGGAGAGAGGAAAAAATTTAGGACCAAAGAAGGTATAGAGAGTGGTACAAAATGTAAAATATATCATTTTGATTATATAAAATTAAAAAGCTTTTGCACAAACAAAAGTAATGTAACCAAGATGATAAGGAAAGCAGAAAATTGGGAAAGAAGTTTTGAAACAAATATCTCTGATAAAGCCCTTATTTCTCAAATATATAGAGAACTGAGTTAAATTTATAAAAATATAAGACATTTCCGAATTGATAAATGATCAAAGGATATGAACAAGCAGTTTTCAGACAAAGAAATCAAAGCTATCTATAGTCATAAGAAAAAATGCTCTAAATCACTATTGATCAGAGAAATGCAAATTAAAACAACTCCGAGGTATCACCTCCCACCTATTAGAGTGGTGAACATAACAAAAAAGGAAAATATTGAATGTGAAGGGATATAGGAAAACTGGGATGCTAATCCACTGTTGGTGGAGTTGTAAAAGGATCCAACCATTCTGGAGAGCAATTTGGAACTATGCCCAAAGGGCTATAAAACTGTGCATACCCTTTGATCCAGCAATACCACTACTAGGTCTGTATCCCAAAGGCATCTCAAAAAAGAGAAAAAGACCTTTTTGTACAACAGTATTTCTATCAGCTCTTCTTGTGGTGGCTAAGAATTGGAAATCAAAGGAATGCCCATCAGTTGGGGAATGACTAAACAAACTGTGGTATATGATTGCTATGGAATATGATTGTGCTATAAGAAATGACAAACAGGACAATTTCAGAAAAGCCTGGAAAGACTTATAGGAATTAATGCATGGCAAAGTGAGCAGAACCAGGAGCATGTTGTGCACAGAGACAGCAATATTGTTTGATGAAGAACTGGGAATGACTTGATTATTCTCAGCAATACAATGATCCAAGAAAATCCCAAAGGACTCATGGTGAAGCATACTATCCACTTCCAAAGAAGGAACTGATATTAATGGAACACAGACTGAAGCATGCTGTTTTTCACTTTCTTTCATTTTTTCTTTTATTCAAGTTTCTTGTACAAAGTGATTAATATGGTAATGTTTTACATAACTGCACATGTATAATAAATTATATCTGATTGTTTACCACCTCAGGGAGGGGGGAGGGTAGGGAAGGAAGAAGGGATAGAATTTGGAACTCAAAACTTTAAATAAAAATAAACATTTTTATTACGATTTTTAAAAATGTCATTTTTTTTACATATAAGGTATTTTATTTTTTCCGTTACATGTAAAGATAGTTCTCAACTTTTGTTTATACAAGCTTTACAATTTCAGATTTTTCTCCCTCCCTCCCCTCCCTCCCCCTCCCCTAGACAGCAGGTAATCTGATATAGGTTATATCTATATAGATATATATACACATACATATATATATATACACATAATAACATTAATCCTATTTCTGCATTAGTCCTGTTATAAGAGAGAAAATCAGAGCAATGATGAAAAACCTCAAAATAGAAAAAAACCCAACAGCACCAAAAACAAAAGAAATAGTATGGTTCATTCAGCATCTATACTCCACAGTTCTTTTTTTTTTCTTGGATTTGGAGATCCTCTTCTATCAGGAGTTCCCTGGAACTCTTCTGTACCATTGCATTGGTGAGAAGAATATAGTCCATCACAGTAGATCAACACTCAATGTTGATGATACTGTGTACAATGTTCTTCTGGTTCTGCTCATCTCACTCATCATCAGCTCACGCAAGACCCTCCAGGTTTCTCTGAACTCCTCCTGCTCATCATTTCTTACAGCACAATAGTATTCCATTGTATTCATATACCACAACTTGTCCAGCCATTCCCCAATGGATGGGCACCCCCTCAACTTCCAATTCCTTGCTACCACATAAAGAGCAGCTATAAATATTTTTGTACATGTGGGTCCCTTTCCCCTTTCCATGATTTCTTTGGGAAAAAGACCTAAAAGTGGAATTGCTGGGTCAAAGGGTATGCACAGCTTTATCGCCCTTTGGGCATAATTCCAAATTGCTCTCCAGAACGGTTGGATCAGTTCACAGCTCCACCAACAATGAATTAGTGTTCCAATTTTCCCACAGCTTCTCCAACATTTATTATTTTCCTTTTTTGTCAAAAAATGTCATTTTTAAAAGTCCATGTGCTCCATTGTATGCATTTTTGTGACATTAAGAGAAAGGAAGAAATGCCTTCTGCATGTTATATGGATCCCCTTTAGTGAACTTAGGGGAAGATGTAGACAAGAGTTGTACAGGATGGGCATCTATAGATGGATTACCGTCTGCATCATTAGAGGTAATGCCTGCATTAGTGACATCATAGATCACTGAATATTTAAGAAGGTATAGGGAGCCATTGAAGGTTTTTGAGCAAAGGAGTCATATGATAAAATTGGGTCTTGAGGGAGATTCATCTGATAGTAGTATTAATAAGGATCAGCATGAGAAGAAATTGGTGTTGGAGAGGCTAGTTAAGAGACAGTGGCAATAATATAGGAATGAGGTAAGGAAGGCATGGACTATATAAGAGACATTTGCAGTGAAAAATGAATGGGTCTTGTTGACTGGCTGTTTGGGTTGGGGGCAGGGGAGATAGGGTAAAGGAGATAGATGAGTTAAAGTGGGATTCAAGGTTTTGAGCCTATGTAATTGGTCAAATGGTGGTGACATTGTCAGAGACAAGGTCTTTAAAAGGGAGGACTGGTTTGTGTGAGAAAACGAGTTCACTGTTGAACATGTTGGAACTAGAAGGGTTTTCTTTACATGGTGCTGTTAAAACTTCCCATTCAGAGCCAATTTTTATTTGTCTGTTTTCTAAGTTAAGACATTTCCAGTCTAGAAATTTTCAGCTTCTTGGAGGTCACTTTCCAGTTTTTGAATGTCTTCTGACATTCCTTCAAACACCAACGTCTTAGTCACCACAAAGAGGTTTAATATTAAGGACTTTGAGGCTGAAAACGGCCCTGAGCTTTAAGCTACGGAGAGAGCCAAGTGGTAGCAGACCCAGGCATCCAAACCACTGCTTTCTCCAACATTTTCTGCTACCTCAATAACATTTGAATCAGAGCAGAGTGCTAAGAGGAGAGATGTTCTCATTGACACAACATTCAAATGGAATGTCTCTTTTTTGAGAATCATATGAATCATTCCATCCCCATTTAGTGCAAGTCTGTGGTCTAGGAAATGAAGACTGCATCAGACAGTTTGGTGGTGAGATCTAACCTAGCATCATTTTTGGATGGAGAGAGAGGAAGCCACAGAAAAAAGAAAAAAAAATAAAGAGGGCAAAGGAAGGATGAGAAGTGTGGGGGTGGGGAAGAGGAACAAAGTAGGGAGACCGAGGATGTCACAGAGGTGGAGGAGAGTGGAGAATGAGACAAAGAAGAGGGAGTGAAAGGAGCATTTGATAAGCACCTACTATGTTCCAGGCCCCTTTTTTCTTTTTCTTTTCTTTTTTTTTGCAAGGCAATGAGTGTTAAGGGACTTGCCCAGGGTCACACAGCTAGTAAGTATCAAGTGTCTAAGGCCGGATTTGATCTCAGGTCCTCTTGAATCCAGGACCGGTACTTTATCCACTGCCCTTTATAAATAGGATCTCATTGAGGAGGGGTTTTCAAGGGAGTGGTAGAAGGAGGAAGAAATGGGAGAGATACCACAAGTGAATATAGGATCAGTGGACCCTTTGGAGGAGAGAGACTGGATAGGCAAAGCATCTCATAGACACCCTCTGTCAGGGTGACAACAGTGTGAATGGAGAGGAAGGAAGAACTGGCAGGGTTTGGGGAGGGTAGGGGTGAAGAAAGAGAAGATAACAAGTGCAGGTTGGGGCATAGTATCATAGACAGTGACTGGAATTTCCCCCAAGAACTGTGGCGTATACAGAAGGAGACGTGACCGTATTAGTGGGCAGAATGTCGGGTGTGACATGGCACTGAGCACGTGCATTAAGGCTGGACTTGGTCTAAGAGCTTCTTGGGAGAGAGAGCACTCAGGTTTGCAGAAAGACACACTGAAGACATGGAGAGGAATGGAGCTTCTCACCATGGCCCTGAGCTCCAAGCTGCTTCTCTAGAGTCTTTGGGAACTTTCCCCTTGAATGATATCAGAGCCTTCTCTTGATCTGAACTGAGCTATATCATTTTCAGCTGGAGAGTTCTTTCACTCTGGTGGGATTTTCTGGCTCTATTAGAATCTCTAACTTCTCTGATTTGTGTTTGCTGCTTTCATGGGTTTACTTGGAAGTCTCCTTTTCTGAAAAAGATCACACTAGGTCAGAGTGACTAGACACATGACACCCCCCTCCCCACCCAAAGTGAACTTTTCACAAAGATTCCTTAAGGGAGGATCTTGGGTTTCTGATGGCCCTAGCCAAGCTGGCTTGGGAAATACATCTGGCCATCCGTGCTGCCTTTTCTGCAGGCACTGGAGTCTTTCCTGCCTTTTGCTCTGAGCTGCCTTGAGGTTGGCGAAGGGCAGTACAGAGACTGTGTTGCAGTGATGAGGGAAACAGAGATGTTGGCAATTCGGTTCTGGCTGATCTGGTCAGTTGCTTCATCTCACCACAAGCTGGAAGTTTTCAGTTCTAAAGTGTGGTGGATAATGTCCTAGAAAAACCATCTTGAAAGTAGTGAATTGGAAGAGTTTACCAAAAGAATGAATAAGTGAATGAATGAATGAATGAATGAATGAATGAAAAGCATGCTTACTATGTGCCAAGCACTGTGTTAAAAGAATAGGTATTTACATAGCACCTACTATGTGTCAGGCACTTTATAATCATTATTATCCCATTTGATCGTGATCGACAGTAACTGTCTGAATCCAAATTTGAATTCGGGTCTTCTTGATTTCAGGTCTAGTACTCTATTTCCTATGATACCAGCTGCCTCTGATGGCACTTCATCTCTTTACTGGATGCTCTTTCTCCTTCCCTAGGCCCCTTGACTTCCTTCAAATCTCAGATCAAATCCTGCCTTGCACAAGAAGTCTTTCCCTATTTCCTTTAATGCTGTTTGTTTCCCTCTGAAATTGCTTTCTATCTACCCTGTATATAGCCTGTTTCTACGTAGCTCTTTGGATCTTGTCTCTCCCATTAGATTGTGACCTTCTAGAGCAGAGATTGGTTTGCCTCTTTTTTTCACTTAGCACAGTGCCTAGAACATAGTAAATGCTGACTAACTAACTTGACCAACCTGCTCTATCTTTTTGGCTCTGGACTGCTCTCCATATCCAATCCGGCCATCTACTGAGAAACCAGGGCCTACTCAGCAAAGGCATGTGGCCATCTGGTCCGCCACTGGACACATGCCTGGGAACCCTGCCCCTTACCCTCACTCTCGCTCTCAGAATAGCAATCAAATAAAAGCTCTCACTGTCACTGGAAAGAGTGACATTACTTGCATTATGGCTCCATTCATGATCCCTGTGACTTCCTGGAACAAAAATCTGGGTTCAATTCCTGCTTCTAATACCCACATCTGTGACTCTTAAGTCATATAACCTCTCTGGGCCTCAGTTTCCTCCTCTGTAAAAAGAGGGGTCTTTTCTGTGATCTCAATATTTTATTTTTTCCAATTAAAGCAATGTGAAAAAATTTTATATTATTTAAATTTTTTTTGAGTTTCAAATTCTTTCTCTCCCTCTCCTCCCCCCCTCAGATTGCAAGCAATTTGATAAAGGTTATACATTTGCAGTCATGCAAAATATCTTCCCATATTAGTCAGGTTGTGAAAGAAAACAGAGACCAAAAAACCCCTCAAGAAAAAGAAAGTTTAAAAAAGTGGCTTCAATCTGCATCCGGACTGCATCAATTCTTTTTCTGGAAGTGGATAGCATTTTTCATCCTAAGTCCTTCGGAATTCTCTTGGATCATTGTATTGCTGAGAGTAGCTCACAGTTGATCAACACATGCTGTTGCTGTATATAGATACAGTATTCTCCTGGTTCTATTCACTTCACTTTGCATCAGTTCATGTAAGTCTTTCCAGGTTTTTCTGAAAGCATCTCATTTCTGATAGCACAGTAGTATTTTATCATGATCATATACCATAACTTGTTCTGCCATTCCCCAATCCCCTCAATTTACAATTCTTTGTGACCACAAAAAGATCTACTATATTTTTGTACATATAAATGCTTTTCTCTATTAAAAAAATCTCTTTGGGATACAGACCTAGTAGTGGTATTGCTGAGTCAAAGGGTATGCACAGTCCCGTAGCACTTTGGGCATAGTTCCACATTGCTCTCCAGAATAGTTGGATTAGTTCACAACTCCACAAAAGTACATTAGAGTACCATTTTCCCATATGGGGGTATTCCGGATGAAGTCTAAGGTTTCTTCCTGCTCTAAATGAAAGATCGTATTGTTACAGCCCTTTTGATAAGGCTTGGGCTGGGCCCCCTGTAAGGGGTCTAACTTGATAAAGACCCTAGGGGTTGTATTTCTTGTAGGAAGAGAGGAAGTTGATGTGAGTGGAGTGTTGGGTTTTCCCCCTACAAAGGTTCTGGTGGATCTTTCCATAAGGAGGAGAGAAAGGATGGGTAGAGAGGGGAGAGCAGTGGTGGCCCTTGCCTTCAACGCATGTTGGTGGCAGCAATATCTGTAGTTTCCTTCCTTAAACTCAAGCCTCTAATGGAGAACATAAGAGGCAAACGCTTCAAGGACCAGAGGGAAATGTAGAACTGGTGCTTTTTATGTTGTTGTTTTAAATCACAAGAGCTTGATCAAGAATGTGACTGGTACCCCTTCCCAATCATGTCCTCTTAACTGCATGTGATTGATCTCATCCTATTCCTCATAAAGACCTGTGGCTGACCCTGACCCTCCAATCGTCTTTGTATCCTTTTGATTAGTAGCATGAGATGGTGGCCTGGACCTGGGAATCACGCAGGAGGGAATGATTTTTTCTACGATAGAGCTGGGATCCCGACAAACCAGCCCACTATTGGAGCATTCTTGCTGATTGGGTGTATCATTATGAGACATTTATGTTTCATAAGCACAGTTCCAAGGGCAGACCTTCTACAAACTTGGAACTTCATTAGATCATGAACCAAAAGCTATTGTGAACCTCAGTAGTTATGCTATGCACCTATATGGTGGTAGCTGGGTGATGCTACAGAAGATAGAGTGCTGGGCCTGGAGTCAGGAAGACCTGGGGTCAGATCCAACTTCAGTCGCCAACTACCTACCTGTGTGACCATAGGCAAGCCACATCATTCTGATTCCTTCCCTGGGTTGTTGTGAGGATCAATGAGATAATATTTGTAAAGTACTTAGGACAGTGCCTGGCTCACAGTGGTTAGTAAATGCTTATCCCAATGATTCGTCCATGTTAGAGTATAAGTTCTTTGAGGTCAGGACTGGCTTTGATCTCTGGTCTTGGTATCACCTCAGAGGTTGAACAGGAGGTTCTGGGCCTCAATGAGGGCTCAGTTACAAAATGCCTATTGGCATTCACTAGTTAGGGGGTACTAGTAGAGGACTTGGGGTATGAGATTGCAGAGGAGGGGTCTAGGGTAGTGAAGGGGGAGGGCAGGGTGACCCTGAGGGAGCTGGACTCCTCAGGTGACCAGGAGGAGGAAGGAGAGAGATGGTTGCACGTGCGTGCCCGCGCGCGCGCGTGTGTGTGTGTGTGTGTGTAAGTAAGACCATATCCTATTCCTGTGATTCATTGCCCCCTCCCCCCCTTACAGAGATTATACTGTGAAGTCATTCCCACCTACTTCCTTTTGGTGCCACAGTGAGAGTCTTCCCACTAGCACTTTTTGTTTCATGCTGTAGAATTTTTCACACCAGCTTCTAGGTTTTATACTATGAAATATTACCAGACTAATTTCTGTTATTGTGATATATATATTTCCCACCTCCTTCCAGAGATGGATTTGTGATGTTATTCCCGCCTTCTTCCTGGGATGCTACTTCTTTCTACTTCTTGTCTTAGAGCTGTGATTTTTCACACCATATTCTTGGCTCTGGACTATAAAATCTAACTTCTTTCCTGTTCCTGTGTATTGATTTCCCCCTCCTGCCAGAGACTGTACTGTAATATGATTCTCACCTACTTCCTATGATGTTACAGTGAGAATCTTTCTACTTCCTTTCCTAGTGCTACAAATTTTTTTCCTCACCAACTTCTAGGCTTTATACTCTGGAATATTTCTACCCTCCCTCCCCCGCCCCCATCTACTTTCAGAGATTGTACTTTGAAGTCATTCCCACCTCTTTCCTGTGATACTACAGTGAGAGTCTTCCCATTTCTTGTCTTAGAGCTGTTATTTTTCACACCATATTCTAGGCTCTATACTGTAAAATATTTCCAACTTCCTTCCTGTTCCTGATATTGATTTCAACTGTCCTTCCAGAGAATGTAATGTGAAGGAAGTAGCAAACCAGTACCTTTCCCAAGAAAACCCCAAATGGGATATGAAGAATTGGACATGTCTGAAACGGCTGAACAGTTATTTTAAATGGAGTTTCTCTTTTCACATGACCATCTAGAACTTTTACTATGATATTGTTCCTTCCTTCTTCCTGTGATGCTACAGTGATAGTCTTCTTACTTCCTGTCTTAGTACAGTGATTTTTGTATACCAACTTCCAGGCTTCATACTGTGAAGTATTTCCAACCTATTTCGTGTTCCTGTGTTCCCCGCTCCCCCTTCCAGAGATCATATTGTGACGAAATTCCCATCTACTTCTTCTGGTACTATAATAATTTTCTTCATACTTCCTTTCTGAGTGCTGGGATTTTTTTCCCACACAAATTTCTAGACTTTTTTATTCTTAATTGTTTCCCACCTATTTTCTATTCTTGTGATTTTTCTCCCTCAAACTTCCTTCAGGACTCTGTACTCTGATGTTATTCCCACCTACTTCCTGTAGTGCTACAATGATAATCTTTCCACTTCCTCTCCTGGTGCTTTCATTTTTTCACACTAACTACAGATTTTATACTATGAAATATTTCCAAATTACTTCCAGTTCCTGTAATTTTTTTTTTTTTTGGTGAGGCAATTGGGGTTAAGTGACTTGCCCAGGGTCACACAGCTAGTAAGTGTTAAGTGTCTGAGGCCCGGATTTGAACTCAGGTCCTCCTGAATCCAGGGCCAGTGCTCTACCCACTGTGCCACCTAGCTGCCCCGAGTTCCTGTAATTTTTAAAATACTCCTTCCAAAGTCTTTATTTTCATATATTTCTCGCCTTTTTCCTGTAATGGTATAGTAATGATCTTCCTACTTTTTTTCCCCACACCCACTTCCAGGCTTTATTCTGTAAAATATTTCCAACCTACTTCCTGTTCTTGTGATCCCCCTCCCCCCATCTCCTTTTAGACACCATACCATGGTCATTCCCACCTACTTCCTGTGGCACTACAGATAGCTTCCCACTTATTGTCTCAGTGCTGTTATTTTTTTCCTTCAATTTCTATGCTTTATACTATGAAATATTTCCAAACTACTTCCTTTTATTGTGATGTTTTTATACCAATTTCCAGAGATTTTACTGTGATATTTCCCTACCTCCTTCCTCTTTTTTTCTTTATATCAATTTTTAGAGATTTTACTGTTACATAATTCTTAGCTACTTGTTATGTTTTAGCAATAGCCTTACTCCTTCTTACTGTGTTACTGTGATTCTTTTCACAGCTATTTCTAGGCATTTTACTGCAATTCACTTCCTGTTAAAGTGATTTTTATAAAACCTGCTTCCAGTTATTTCCTGCGACATGCTTCCCAACTACTTCCTTTGGTGTCCAACTTCTGGCCATAAGCTGCAGGCACAGTACACAGCCTTGACTGTGGGGACCTGGCACCCACAAGACCTGGTCTGGGATCCAAAGGAGGCTGAGGTTGCTTGGGCTGGATGAGTTTCCAATCCTCCTCCTCCCCTCCCCCTCTACTTTCAGGCCACCCATTGGCTCAGGCCACCAGATTCACATGCAAATCTACTTGGGATATGAAGAAGGAAGAAGAGTCTTTCAGTCTCTCCATCCCAAGATGAGCTTCCTTCCCTATTTCATGATTTTGTTGTTATTTTTGTTATCTCTTTTTAGGACTCCTCTAAATATAAAAAAGAGTCATACTCTTTGAAGAAAAGACTCCTCATTAGCTTCTGTTGGTGCCAATGCCCTCAACCCCTGAAAGAAGACTAGGCAATGTGGAAAGTAGAGGTAAGAGACTGGCTGTGATAACAGAGAAAATTATGAAAGAGACCTCAGCTTGTATATCTCTTGCATCCTGCCTGAGTGTGTACTGAGGGAGGCTTTTCCCATCTAATTTAGGAAAGTACATGGATGTAAGAGCCTCCAGGGCATTTGAAAATTCATAGTTCACAATGTTACAGAAGGCATATTATTGAAAAGAGAAAAATGAAGCAGGAAACGATACATGAGTAGCCTCTGAGTCCCTCAGACTAATACCTTAATTTCCCCTGAATCAGGCTACTATGTCATTTCCTGGCTATTTCCAAGTCATGTGGTCTGCATATTTGTTATTCTCATCCCTTCTTATCAGAAACTGTACTCCACTTCTGGAGCCTAGGTTTGGAAAGGTGAGATTTTGGCTTATCTTGACCAGAACCAGACCTCCATTTCATTTTCCAGCCATTTCTTTTCTTTTCTTTTCTTTCCTTTCTTCTTCTTCCTTTTTTTGGGCGGGACAATTGGGGTTAAGTGACTTGCCCAGGGTCACACAGCTAGTAAGTGTCAAGTGTCTGAGGCTGCATTTGAACTCAGGTCCTCCTAACTCCAGGGCTGGTGCTCTATCCACTGTGCCACCTAGCTGCCCGCTCTGGCCATTTCTTTTCTTTTCTTTTTTTTTTTTTTTGGTGAGGCAATTGGGGTTAAGTGACTTGTCCAGGGTCACACAGCTAGTAAGTGTCAAGTGTCTGAGGCTGCATTTGAACTCAGGTCCTCCTAACTCCAGGGCTGGTGCTCTATCCACTGTGCCACCTAGCTGCCCGCTCTGGCCATTTCTTTTCTTTTTTTTTTTTTTTTGGTGAGGCAATTGGGGTTAAGTGACTTGCCCAGGGTCACACAGCTAGTAAGTGTTAAGTGTCTGAGGCCGGATTTGAACTCAGGTCCTCCTGACTCTAGGGCTGGTGCTCTATCCACTGTGCCACCTAGCTTCCCCTGCCTCCGGCCATTTCTAAACCATGCTGCCACCCTATGGTGCTCTGCACATAGTAGGTGCTTAACAAATGTTTCTTGATTGAGTAATTGATTGAATGAATCCTTTCCCCCTTTGTGTTGCCTTCCCCCATTAGAATGTTGTTCCTTGATGGCAGGGACTGTCTTGCTTTCTTGCTTTTGTTTCCTCAAAGCTTAGTACAGTTCCTGGTATATAGCAGGTGCTTAATAAATACTCCTTCATTCATTCATATATGTATGTCCTCAGTCATCTACAGTCTGACTATGGGAGAGCTTCTTTGGTGAAAGTTGCTCTGTAAGCTCCTGCGTTTGCTTACTGCCCTCTTCTGGGGAAAAAACGTGACCCTGCTCCCTGTTCTCACAGGGAGCTCTTCCTTTAGCTCATCCAGGTGCTCGCTGATCATCAGGCTTAGTGGGTGATATCTGTTTAATGGATCCCCTCTCTGAGGTTTTTGTGTTCTGATGGGTCCCTTGGATATCTGATGTCTTCCTTTGGAGAAATAGCTTTTTGATGGTGGGCAATTCTAGGCAATTCCTAAACTCTGTATTTCTACTGCATTCCAAAACCTGTCTTCACATTTGTAAAATGGGAATAAGAATTGCACCAGCCTCATCGAGTTGTAGAGAGGATACAATAAGCCAGTGTGTGTAAATAGTTTTGCAAACCTTAAAGCTCTCTAGTAGTGTGAGCTCTTTTTCATATGACCGTGTAGACAAAACTCAAGTGACTTCATATTTGAAGGTGTAGCTGAGGGTTAGACCTTGCTTCCTCTCTGATTCTTCCTACGATCTTTTTAAAGTATTAAAGTGGCGAGGTTGATGAAGACATATACAAGGCTGTCTTCTTATAGTGAGAGTGAGAGGAAACAAGGCTTACACACCCCATTAAAAATTGAAAGAAAAACCTGCCCACTTCACTTGTCTTATATCAGAAGCCAGGATGGATTGTTGATTATGCTTGAAGATATTTTTCATACCTGCCCTGATTTGAGCTTTAGGATGAATGGCCAGTGTGTTACCTTGACGTCTTCCCTTAGATGACTCTGGAGATGCGCTTTCAGCTTCTCTTTCCCCAAACTTTCTGTGAAGATTAGAAGAGGCAAACCCGAAACACTTAATCCTCTAAAGCCTTTATCCTGCCTTGTTCTCCTTCCCCTGGCCAAATCTGGCTGCTGAGGAGAAAACAAATCTAGAAAATGCTGTTGTAGACAACGTTTGGATTCATTTCTTCACCCATCTAAAAAATGGTGCTCTCTCTATCCCTCTGTCTCTCTCCCTCTCTCTCCCTCTGTCTCCCTGTCTGTATCTATCTCTCTCTTTGTCTCTGTCTCTGTCTTTGTCTCTCTCTCCATATACATACAGAATTAGAGACTTTGAGACTTGAAAAGGATCTTGGCTACTGGTCTTCTCATCTAGCCCATACACCAAAGGAGTATCCACTGTAACAACCCACTAAATGGTTGTGCAGCCTCTGCTTGGTGATCTCCTTTGGGCTAGCCTCATGGTTAGGAGCATTTGCTTCACATGCACCTAAATCTGCCCCTCTGGGTCCAAGCAGGACAAGCCCAAGCCATCTTCCACTTGGAGGTTCTTCAGATTCTTTTCTAGATTAACTCCACTCAGTTCTTTCAAGTGCTTGACTGAAAATACAGCAAACACAGAAGTTGAGCTGCATTTCTAAGGAGCCTGTGGAGGGGGTTGGGAGTATTGAAAAGACATCATGTCAAGGTTCTACCTGAGCAAGTTTTGCCATAGGCATTTATAGATGGCCGCCATGACCTGAGCTTTGACCCAGGGCATGCTTCCAATTTCCTAAGGCATGCCCTGTGTACAAATGGATATCTAATCTTGTCAACCGGGTGTTTCAAAGACAAACAAAGACGATGCTAGCAAGAGCAGGAGTGGGTGAGTGCCATAAGGGTAGGACAAATAGGAAAGTTGAGTTTAAGGCTCCTGATTTAAGGAATGTCAAAAGACTCTCTCTCTCTCTCTCTCTCTCTCTCTCTCTCTCTCTCTCTCTCTCCATCTTTCTACACTGCTAGAACAGTTTACACAATCATTGAAGGCACCGACTCTTCAGGCTCCCCTACCCACCCCTCCTTTAAAATACAACTGTCCCCAGGAGAGGGGACACATCTAAACTGATATTACTTTTTTTTTTTGCAGGGCAATGAGGGTTAAGTGACTTGCCCAGGGTCACACAGCTAGTAAGTGTCAAGTGTCTGAGGCCAGATTTGAACTCAAGTCCTCCTGAATCCAGGGCCAGTGCTTTATCCAGTGCGCTACCTAGCTGCCCCTGATATTACTTTAAAGCGGATAATTTCTCAGATGACTAGCTGTCACCTTGGAGCATGAGGCACAGTTGTGGGTGTCACAGGCTCATAGATCTGGAACTGGAAAGGACAACACAAATCATCAGGTCCATTACCCTGACTTTACAAGGGAGGGAAACTGAGTCTCAGAGAAATTAAATAACTTGCCCAAGGTCAAGAGCTAGGATAAGAAGTCAGGTCCTCTGTTTCCCAACCATTCCACAAGTCCTAGGTGGTCAAGGCAGTGTTTGAGCCCAGAAGGCCTCCCTGCCCCTCCACTAGGGATGTAGAGGTTGACATGGGAAAATGTCAGTGACAAATTTGTTTTACTTTGCAATTTTGCCTAATGCTGCTTTTTGGCTCTGAAGAAAACATCTTTTCAATCTTTTTAATTAGCAGCTTTTTCCCCTTCAAAACTCAAAATGGACTTAAAGGAAAAGAAGACAAGCTTTCCAAAAGATTATTTGTTTCTCCAAATTCAAGCTATTTCCATGCAATTATACACTGGTCATTACAGTTTTTCTTAAAGACTTGTCAGGTATTTTGGGGGCAGATTTGGAGACAACCCAACAGCACAGGGATGTTCTAGAGAGTTGTTTTCTTTTTGAGGCGCAGAAATAAATGCAGCCATAATTAGGCCATTTCCCATGGTTAGTTGTTTGCTCCACTCTGTCCTTTTTGCCAGCTTTTACAAAAGCTTTTATCCTGGAACCATCCGTGTCTGTTTTGTGTTTGTCTTCTTACCAAATCACTGGCATGACAACCTTTTCATTGCTTTGCTGGTTTCTAAAAGCCACTGCCTCGCTTCGAAGCAGGTCCCAATTACCTTTATGACATAGGTACATAGCCTATACATGGCTAGGGTAATTGGCTCAAATTAATGGTCAGGAAGCAGCCCTTTTAATGCTCCTTCCCGGGAAGCAGTGCCAAGGGCTCTTATTATTTCCTGAAATCGCTCAGTGCTTTATGTTCCAATTCTGAGAACCCAGGGAACATATTTAGCTTTGAATGCAGAGGTTCTGCCCACCTCGCCTGGCAGTCTGATGATAATTAGGGACTCTTTCTCATATTTTTAATAATGCAGAATAATGTTTTTAAATGCATAAAATCAAACATGTAGGATTAAAAAGGCAGATAATCATAATGAAATGCATTTGCAAAACAAGTTCACAGACCCCAAGTTCTAGTTCACAGACCCCCTATTCTAGATGGTAAATTTCTCAAGGACCAAAAGTCTTATTCTTCTCTGTATTCCTCTCAGGACCAAGGACAGGAACCTTGGGCACAGAAAGTTCACACTAAGGGACTCATAGAGTAGAAAAGGGCTTGGCTCCCTCCAGTGTGAGGGAACTTGACATCTACTGAGGCAGCTTGTTTTGTGACATCTTCTCTGTTAAGAGAGTCTTTTCTGGGAGGGCACAGACTTCCCCATTGACCTTTGCCTTCTCTGACTGGACTCACAGTGCCCTATTCCCCAGTGTAGGTGCGGCTGTCAATAGATTAAGTCCTTGTCCCAGTAGCCAGTTTATGTATAAAGAGAGGCCTGGGGGCCAGTCAGAAATGTTAGGGGAAACTACCTCTTAATGATTTTAGGTGCCAAGAATAACTTGTAAAACAATGGGAAGCAGTTCATTGCAAAGCTTTATTGGAAGCAGTGGAGAAGAGGGCAAAGGGGAGAGAGGAAAAGAAGACTCAACACCCAACTCATGGAAACATACAAACTTAAGAGTATAACTCAAGTAAGGCCAGCACTGCACTGGGGGAGAAGAGAACCAGGTCCATTGTGGGGGGGGGCCTCCAGGAGGGAGATGTGCTCCTGCTGGAGGGGAGGGGGTGCTCCAGGGGGAGCTTTTGGGTAGCTTTAATTTTGGGTAGCTTCCTTGGAGTGGGATGATTTGCACATCAGGGATCAGAGCAAAGTGTCGTCTTAGATATTTGTTATCAGGGAGAAAAACAAGTTTGTGGTAGACAAAATATCATCTGGGGGATATGGTTGTACTTTGAAAAATATTATTGTCGAAATTTTTCCATAAGTATATTCTATAATCTTCCAGTTTCCCTGAAGGCCATGAGGCCTAATCTTACAGCAATGGTTTCTGTGCATAGATTCTATAAGCTACAGCCTCCCTTAAGGAAAGACTGTCATGGTGGTCTCAAGACCACCAGGCCTCATATCTCATGACACAGCCTATTAAACATTTATGAGGCCCTAATTGTAAAGAAATGTCTCTTTATATTAACCTGAAACCTGGCTCATTGTAACTTCCATTCATCAGTCAATTTGATTCAGTGGCACATATTAAGCACCTCATCCAATGTCATGCATTAGGCTAGGAGTCACAAGACACAGGAACTGGCTGCTGCCTTCAGTAATAAGCACTGACATTTGTCCTTGGTTTTTAAGTTTGCAGAGCACTTTACATACATGAGTTTACTTGAGTCTAACAACAACCCTGGGAGGAAGGTGCCTCAGGTATCATTAATCCTATTTTGCAAATCCCCCCCCCCCAACCTTGGGCAGTACTTGGTGAAGTCTTTTCAGAGCAATATTAGTCACTACATGAAATAAACTACATCGGGTTACAAAAGAAACCAATTATAGTGAAATAGCGGGATCAAAATAGTTTTTTAAAAACCCTTGATAGGAACCTCAGCAACCAGAGGCCATTTGGAAATGCTTGCTCTACACTGATCAGTCATTTGTTGCGTCCAACTCTTCGTGACCCCATTTGGGGTTTTCATGGAAAAGATACTGTCGCGGTTGGCCATTTCCTTCTCCAGCTCATTTGACAGATGAGGAAACTGAGACAAAAAGGGTTGTGACTTGTCCAGGGTCACAAGCTAGTAATTGTCTAATCTAAGACTCTTTACTACTAAGAGGGAAATGGCATGTGTCCAGATGAGTGAATACCAGTGTAAGAGGAGTACCCCTACTTTAATAATTATAGAAACCATAGACTTTTTGATTCAGTCAGTCTGGCAAAAGTAAGAACTGAGGCTGAGCAAGACCCAAACACTTCTATGTAATCAGTGGATCAAAGGCATTTGAACTAGGTTCAAAAAAGTCCTTTATCAATTTGGATAGAATGAAGGCCATTGGATGAAGTGAAAGGAGACCACATAGGATGTGGGTTGAGATGGGTTGAGGAGACTCAATCATGACCTGTGGCTTTCTATAAAATATCTGGAATATCCCAGTGGTGATCTAGGAGCAAGTGTGTCCAGCCAAGCTCCTGAAAGGAATTTCTTGGGTGAGGGGAGGTGTTGATATCCTCCACCCACCTCTCTCTCTTGACCAGAGGAGGATCTTATGAACTTTGGAGGGCAAGTGGATTTAGACTTTTTCATTAGGGGCCTATCAATGTTCCTGAAATAGTTGTGATTGGTGGCAGTGTCTCCATCAGGAGGACAAACTATATACATTGAAGAAAGGCAGCTTCTAAGACTCTATAAGGGGGCAGCTAGGTGGCACAGTAGATAAAACACCAGCCCTGGATTCAGGAGGACCTGAGTTCAAATCCGGCCTCAGACACTTGACACTTACTAGATGTGTGACCCTGGGCAAGTCACTTAACCATCATTGCCCCGCCAAAAAACAAAAACAAAAACAAAAACAAGACTCTATAAGGAACCTAATAGAAAAGCAACACCATTCTTTCTAAGGGGAAGTACTCCATTTTGTTTTTGTTTTTGTTTTTGCAGGGCAATAGGGGTTAAGTGACTTGCCCAGGGTCACACAGCTAGTAAGTGTCAAGTGTCTGAGGCCAGATTTGAACTCTGGTCCTCCTGAATCCAGGGCCAGCGCTTTAACCACTGTGCCATCTAGCTGCCCTGAAGTACTCCATTTTAATGGAGTCTTGAAGACTCCATCAAAAGGACTTTCAGCAGCTGTGAGTTAAACCTTTGTTACATGTGATCTCTTAAAGGAGCTCATTTTCCTCTGGACTCTATAAGTATTTGTGGGACACTATGTCGAAGACTTTTGGGAGTGATGTTTTGTACCAGTTGTTTTATGATACTTTAGTCAATACTACTTTCTAAAAGATAATTGAGTCTGGTTAATTAGTATCAATGGATAGTCAATAGAGGAGAAAACACACTGGTAGGGGCTTGAGGGCTATAGCATTAGAAAACTGGGGGGCAGCTAGGTGGCACACTGGATAGAACACCGGCCCTGGAGTCAGGAGTACCTGAGTTCAGGTCTGGCCTCAGACAATTAACACTTACTAGCTGTGTGACCCTGGGCAAGTCACTTAACCCCAATTGCCTCACTAAAAAAAAAAAAAAAAGAAAGAAAAAAATAGAAAACTGACCATAACCCTCAGGGCTACCCCTGGAATAACTCCAGAGCATGCATTATACAAGATCATTCTAGAATGGAGGAAGCATCAAGACCTTGGAGTAAGGTAAATGGAAAAGGTAATGTCTGAGTTAAGCCTTGATGAAAAACAATATGAGTCAACAGTGTGACTCCTTATCCTGGAGAGTGAAGTCAGGTGGGCCTTAGGAAGGATCAACTATCAGTAAGGTTAGTGGAAGTGATAGAATTCTAGCTAAGCTATTTAAAATCCTAAAAGATTTAAAGCCACTGCACTCAATATACCAGCAAATTTGGAAAATTCAACCGTGGCCACTAGATTGGAAAAGATCAGTTTATGTCCATGTCCTAAAGAAGGGCAATGCCAAGGAACATTCAAATCCCAACAGTTGCACTCATTTCACATGCCAACAAGTTTATGCTTAAGATTCTGCAAGTTAGGCTTCAGCAATATGTGAACCAAGAATTACCAGAAGAGCAAGATGGTTTTTCAAGAGACGGGAACTAAAGATCAAATTGTCAACATTCTTGGATTATGGAGAAAGCAAGGGAGTTCCAGAAAAACATGTACTTCTGCTTCATTGAGTGTGTGGATCACAACAAAATGTGGCAAGTCCTCAAAGAAATGGGAGGACCAGATCAACTTCCTTATCTCCTGAGGAGCCTATATGCGGGCCAAGAAGCAACAGTTAGAACCAAACATGTAACAAGATTGGAAAAGGACCATGACAAAGCTATATATTGTTACCTTATTTTATATGCCAGGCTGGATGAATCAATTAAGGTTGCTGGTAGAAATATCAACAATCTCAGAGATGCAGACTCTACCACTCTGAGGCAGAAAGTGAAGAATTAAGAAGCCTATTGATGAGGGTAAGAGGAGAGTGTAAAAGCTGGCTCAAAGCTTAATAGCAAAAAACCCTAAGATCTTGGCAACCGGTCCTATCACTTCCTGGCAAATAGAGGGAGAAGAAATGGAAGCAGTGTCAGATTTTATATTCTTGGGCTCAAAGATCCCTGCAGACGGTGACTGTAGCCATGAAATGAAAAGACGCTTGCCCCTTGGAAGGAAAGCTGTGGTAAATCTGGACAGCGGACTAAAAAGCAGAGGTGTTACCCTGCTGACAGAAGTGCATTTAGTCAAAGCTGTGTTTTTTTTTTCCCAGTAGCAATATATGGCTGTGAGAGTTGGACTATAAGGAAAGCTGAGTGCTACAGTATCGATGCTTTCAAATTGTGGTGCTGGAGAAGACTTTTAAGAGTCCCTTGGGCAGCAAAGAGACCATATCAGTCAATACTTAAAGAAATTAAGTCAGTGTATTCACTGGAAGGACAAATACTGAAGCTGAAGCTTAAATACTTTGGCCATATAATGAGATGAGACTCACTGGAAAAGACACTGATGGGGGAAACTAGGTGGCGCTGCAGTGGATAAAGCACTGGCCCTGGATTCAGGAGGACCTGAGTTCAAATCCGACCTCAGACACTTGACACTTACTAGCTGTGTGACCCTGGGTAAGTCACTTAACCCATATTGCCCCCCCCCCAAGACACTGATGTTATGAAAGATTGAAGGCAAAAGGAAAAGAGGACGGCAGAGAATGAGATGGATAGTGTCATGAAAACAATGAACATGAACTTGGATAGACATTAAGAGATAGTGGAAGGGGCAGCTAGATGGCGCAGTGGATAGAGCACTGGCCCTGGAGTCAGGAGTACCTGAGTTCAAATCCGGCCTCAGACACTTAACACTTACTAGCTGTGTGACCCTGGGCAAGTCACTTAACCCCAATTGCCTCACTTAAAAAAAAAAACAAAACAAAACAACAAAAAAAGAGATAGTGGAAGACAGAAGGGCCTGACGTGCTATGGTCCATGGGGTCAAGAGGAGTTGGGCTTGACTAAACAACAAAAACACTCTGGAATCAAAAGACATGGTGGGGGGGCAGCTAGGTGGCGCAGTAGATAGAGCACCGGCCCTGGAGTCAGGAGGACCTGAGTTCAAATCCAGCCTTAGGCACTTAACACTTACTAGCTGTGTGACCCTGGGCAAGTCACTTAACCCCAATTGCCTCACTAAAAAAAAAAAAAAAAAGACATCTAGGGTATTATGTCCAGTACTAGATATCACAGTTTAGTAAGAGCACTGATAAGCTGGGAAGTGCCCAGAGGAGAACAACCATGACAGTGAATAGCTATGAGCGCATGTCTTATGAGGATCCATTGAAGGAATTGGGCATATTTGGCCTGGAGAAAAGCTGAGAAGTGGTCCCAGAGGGCAGGCCTAGGAGCACTGAGTACAACAAGACAGTGAGATATAGGGGGAAGAATGCTGACTTTGGAGTCAGGGGCCTTCACTTCAAATCCTGCACCTAGCACTTGCTACCTGTGTGATCTTGGACAAATCACTTCCCTTCTCTGGGCCTCAGTTACCTCATTTGTCCAATGAAGAGTTTGGATTTGGTGGGGGTCCTTAGGTATTCCTCTTTAAAGAATCACACCCTATCACCCACAAACCCAATTAGAATACAATCCTCTTTTATTTAGGTGCTAGAGAAAGGGACCAAGAAAGAAGTCAAGGACTTCTCTTGAAGGGGAGATGGTTCAGAGACATGATTCTCTTCAAACAGAAGAAAGGCAAAAGCTTTAATAGATGGGAGATGGGGTGACCACCTGACAAAGGAAAGTTGAGTGAGGGGTGGTGGTCCTGACTTCTGGAGTTATCTCTGTCCTCTGGCTCCAATCAGGCAGCAACCATGCCTAATGGGCTTATCTCCCTTACTTGTTAGGTATGTCCATCCTGATAGCTTAGCTTCTCAAAGAGAGTTACCCCAGACCCATGTCCTTTAGTTTAGGTGGCCAGTTTCAACTTCAATAGTCCCAAATTCCTTGATATGTCCCAATTCCATAACATTATTTCATATGGTTGTTAATAACTTGGATTTTTTTCCTTTGAAAATTACCTGGGGGGCAGCTAGGTGGCGCAGTGGATAAAGCACTGGCCCTGGATTCAGGAGGACCTGAGTTCAAATCCAGCATCAGACACTTGACACTTACTAGCTGTGTGACCCTGAGCAAGTCACTTAACCCTCATTGCCCTACGCCCCCCCCCAAAAAAAGAAAAATTACCTGCACATATCTTTTTTTTTTTTTTTTTTTGGTGAGGCAGTTGGGGTTAAGTGACTTGCCCAGGGTCACACAGCTAGTAAGTGTCAAGTGTCTGAGGTCGGATTTGAACTCAGGTCCTCCTGAATCCAGGGCCAGTGCTCTATCCACTGAGCCACCTGGCTGCCCCTCTGCACATATCTTTGATCATTATCTATTGGGCATTGGCTCTTGTTATTAAATCAGTTCTAAAGTAGAATAGTTTACCTTGCCAATTAGAGGGTTCCTTCTCAGTCAGTCTGTCAAAAACCATTATGTACCTATTATGTGTCAGAGGGCAACTAGGTGGCGCTGCACTGAGTAGATCACCAGAAGTCAGGAAGACTCATCTCCCGGAGTTCAAATCTGGCCTCAGACACTTACTGGTTGTGTGACCCTGGGCAAGTCACTTCACCCTGTTTGCCTCGGTTTCTTCATCTGTAAAATGATCTGGAGAAGGAAATGGAAACCACTCAGTATCTCTGCCAAGAAAACTCCAAATGGAGTCATGAAGCATCGGTTGTGACTGAAATGACTCAATAACAACTATGTGCCAGACATCACAGGAAGTGCTAGTGATAGAAAGAAAAGCAAAACCAGTCCCTGTCTTCAAGAACCTCGTATTCTAATAGGAGAGACAGCATGGAGGTTGGCACATGCAAAGTGTATACAGCATACATGGAAATTAATCTCAGAGGGGTGGGCACCAGCAGCTCTGGGGACCAGGATAGGCTTTGGGCAGAAGGGAGGATCTGAAATGACTTGAATGAAGCCTTGTAAACTAAGAGGTGCAGATGAAGAGGGGAAGCATTCCAGGCATGGGGGACAGCCAGTGCAAAGGCATGGAGTTGGGAGATGAGTGTTTTATGTGAGGAGCAGACTGGAAAGATAGCAAGGGGACAAGTTGTGAAGGGCTTTGAATGACAGACAACTTTATCCTGGAGGTAATAGGGAGCTTCTCATTGGAAATTTTCAAGCAAAGGCTGAATTGCCCCCTTGCTGTGTTGCTTTTTTAGGTTTAAGTTAGACCCTTCCAGCTCTGAGATTCTGGGCTTCTTTCCACAAAACTATCCCACAATGACTAAACACAGGCCACAGTGGAGTAGGCTCAGCTATTTGGGCAGCTGTGGTATAAGCAGATTCCACTTGAAAAACGAGCAATACTTTGGAGTTTTTCTACCAGTCATTTATTGCTCTACCCTCTTTTGTGATAATGAAAAACAGACTTCCTGCCAAGATGGCTGCCTGAAGGAGAGGCAGACCACCCAGCTCCCTCCTCTCTACTTTAGCAAAAGCCTGACATTCACACCAGTCTGAAAAATGATCAAGAAATCCAGTGAGAGTAGAATAAATGACTTCGTCCGCCATAGGACTGCACAAGGGGCCAATGTTGAACACACACACACACACACACACACACACACACGCACGCACACACACACACACACACAGAGTTTCAAATGGTTTGGTATAGAAATACTTCAAACTCAAGGAGGGATCAGGAGTGGGGAAATAAAGAGGGAGACTAATACAGGGGAAGGAATAGTTACAGACTAAACAAACGTCCTGAGCCCTGAATGGGGAGGGGATTAAAATGAGGGAAAAAAGAAAAGCAGGAAACTAGAATTTGAGGGGGCTCCTTAGATTGCTTTTTTAAACAATTGAGGAATGGCCAGATTGTAGTATATGAATATCATCTAATACTATTGCACCATAAGAAATGGGAGACTTCCAAAAATCCTGGGTAGCATGAACTGATGCAAAGTGAAGTGAGCAGAACCAGGAAAACAATTTATGCAAGGACAACAACATTGGAAGAAAAACAAATCTGAGAGACTTAAGAACACTGATAGGGGCGCAGTGGATAGAGCACCAGCCCTGGATTCAGGAGGACCTGAGTTCAAATCCAGCCTCAGACACTTGACACTTACTAGCTGTGTGACCCTGGGCAAGTCACTTAACCCCAATTGCCTCACCCCCCCCCAAAAAAGAACACTGATGAATTCAATGACCAACCGTGTCTCCAGAGGATTTACAATGAAGCATGTTACCCAGCTCCTGACACAGAGGTGATGGACACATCATACAGAAAGAAAAATGTATAGATATGGCCAGGGTGTGATTTTTCCCTCATTGCAATTACTTGTTACAAGAGCTGTTTTTTCTCTTTTCCTTGTTTTTTAATTGGTGGGGGGAAAGGGGGGAGAGGGGGCACAGCGGGGAGAAGGGGAAGAGTGCTGGGTCTGGAGTCAGGAAGACTTAAATTCAAATCTAGCCTCAGACAGTGACTAGCTGGGTAAACCTGGGAAAGGGAACAAGAATTTATATATGAAACCTACTATGTGCCAGACATTGTGCTAAGTGCTTTCCAAGTAAGTAGGTGCAGTTATTATCCCAATTTTACAGTGGGGGAAACAGAGGCAAACAGAGGTTATATGACTTGCCCAGGGTCACACAGCTAGCAGGTGTCTGAGGCCAGATTTGGACTCAGGGCTTCGTGACTCCTAGAGGCTGCTAGGTGGTTTAGTGGATAGAGTTGGGTCTGAAGTATCTGTGTGACCCTGGGCAAGTCATGTAACCTCTCTTTGCCTTAATCTACTGGAGAAGGGAATGGTAAACCGCGCTAGTATCTTTGCCAAGAAAATAGCCACAACCTCTGATTCCAGGCCAGGCGCTCCCTCCACTTGGCCACTTTCCCTCTGTCATACCAAATTTCTCATCTGTAAAATGGGCATGAAAAATAGCACCTACTTCCCAGGGTTTTTGTAAGGATCAAATGAGAGACTAATGGTACATGGGCCCGTGTAAGTGCAGGCTGTGACAATCAGCGAAAATAGGATCATTGCATCCTTTTAAAAATTAATTAATTAATTTAATTTAATTTAATTTTATGTATGTATGTATGTATGTATGTATGTGAGGCAATTGGAGTTAAGTGACTTGCCCAGGGTCACACAACTACTAAGTGTTAAGTGTCTGAGGCCGGATTTGAACTCAGGTACTCCTGACTCCAGGGCCGGTGCTCTATCCACTGCGCCACCTAGATGCCCCCATTGCAACCTTTTAAAATCTGCAGAAGAGAACATAGCTCCTATGCCGCTTTCTGACCTGGTCTCTGATGCAGGACAATTTTGAATGGACTATAGAGACTTTACTATGTGCTTTTCTTCTTCCTTCCTTCCTTCCTTTCTTTTTGCGGGGCAGTGAGGGTTAAGTGACTTGCCCAGGGTCACACAGCTAGTAAGTGTCAAGTGTCTGAGGCTGGATTTGAACTCAGGTCCTCCTGAATCCAGGGCTGGTACTTTATTCACTGTGCCACCTAGCTGACCCCTTTACTATGTACTTTTAAAAAAGTAAGTGGCATGAAATGGAGATTGAAGGTTTCATATAGGACCTTCTCTTTATATTCTGTTGGATAGGTGGAAATGAGCTATTTTGGTGTTTAAGGGCTGAATGAAATTTTTATGAGAGTAAAACCAGCTTCTACAAAGGTTACAAAGATCAGTGAATGCAACATTTGGTACCTACACTTTCCCCCTTAGCTGATGAAGGGAAGGGGCTGTGCTTTATCATGTGACCTCCTAGAAGCAAGATGGCAGAAGGCTCTGCTTTGTCAAAAGACCATGGGGGATGCTGGGAAATGTTCAAGCATGGACGCTTTTAGGTTTAATCTGCATTAACATTTTCTGTCACTTTCTTAAGTCTTGCCAATGACAAAACCATAAATCAAGCCCTAATTTGTAGTGCTTGGCTTGATTTCTGTGGTGTAAATACTCAGATTGAAAATTGGACAATCTGTTCTTGCACCCCTGGATAACATCTTCTCCTCTTCCTCCTCCTTCTCCTCCTCCTCCTCCTTTTCCTCTTCATTCTTTATTGGTTTGGCCCCAGGGGCAGATCTAAGAACAGTGGGTAGAAGTCCCAGAGAGGCAGATTTAGGCTTGAAAACCTTGTTAAAATTAAGCCTATGTAGGACTCAAATGAGGGGGTGCCCACTTACTGCAGGGCCTCTAGCATACATGAGAGGTGGCATAGTGTATTCGATAGAGCCAACAGGCTTTGGAGTCAGGAACACCTGGACTCATGTTGCCTTTCCCCCTTAGTGGCTGAGTGACAACATGCAAATCACTCAGTTTCTCAGTGTTCTAGGTAACTCCAGAGGAGCTCCTTGGTGGAGGAAGTCCCCATGCCAGGAGCTCCCCCAGCCTGGTGAAATCCCAAGTTAGAGCCTATATACCCATTCTGAGAGAGGGAAGGGGATGATGACTTTTCCTTTTGTTCCATGCAATTGCATTATCTATACAAAGTATTCACTATATTCCCATGCCCAATTCCCCTACTTTAAATTGCTCCATAGGTTTCACAGTAGAATATCAGGGTGATTTTCTGGCCAGGGCAGGCCAGAAAGATGGGGCTCATGGGAGTATGATCACTCTAATAGGGGAGGAAAAGGATGGAAAGAGACCTGGAGCAGGTAAGCTCTCCAGAAAGATAAGCCTTCAGAGAGAGAGAGAACATTCCAGTGTTCGATTCATATTGTCAGGAGAGCTAGTCCTTTTAGGCCTCCAGCCGGACATGGCCAGCTCTCTGTGGGACACCTCTTCCTGGGGGCCCTCCAGGCACTTCACATGCAACGGGCCCAGTGGTGTGCTTTCAGAAAGAGCGTTTATGCCTTTGAGATTGGAAATGTCACGAATCAGGACTTGATTTATTGTTTCACTTATGGTCCAGATTCAACTGAGAACGGTGTCCTGGTTACTTTTTCTTTTTAGGGGAGGGAGAGCTGGTTGTTAAACATTTACCAGGACACCCATGAATATGCCCCAAACAGAATGGATTGTCTTTCTTCCTACACACACCTCTCCTCCTCCAAGATTCCCTCTTTCTGTTAAGGGCACCACCATCTTTGCCACCTCAAAACCATATGTGATTCTTCTCTGGCCCTCACAGCCAATGGCTGAATCTTATCAATTCTACACCTGTCCCCTCAGCCACCAGCCTCATTCAGGCCTTCACCCTGCCCTTGGACTATTAAAATTGCCCAATTGATCTCCCTGCTTTCAATCTCTCTTTTCTCCCATTCATTCTCCACACAGCTGCTATGTTAACTTGCCATATCAATGCCCTAAAAACACAGACTGATCATGCAACTCACCTACTAAAAAACCTTTTGCGCTTTGCAAAGCACTTTACATATGAATCTGAAAACAATTGAGGGGTATACAGATGAGTACACTGAAACTGTGAGGAGTTAATCCACTTGTCCAGCCAGTGATTATTTAAAGCAGCCCTTAAAGTCAAGCCATCCTGGCCCAGCACTGTGACCAGTCTGCCACCTAGCTGCCCATTTGCCAAAGTCTCCCAGTTGGGAGCTGCCACATACAAAGGCTAACTATGGTTGGACTGAGAGCAGAGCCATACTTAGCAGGTTTTACACCTGGGGCAAGTGGCTATGGGGTGTGTGTATGTGTGTGGGGGGTTGGGGGGGGTTGGGGGAGAAGGGAAGCTCACTCTGAATGAGAAAGCACTTCTGGGATAGCATGAACTTTCAAGGCTGCTGAAGGCTGAGGAGCTACATCCTGGAACAGTGCTGTCAGCACCCTCTAAATTTCCTGCTCTGAGACAAAGCCTCAGCTGTCCCACCCTGATGATAGTTTTGGTTGAAAGTAAGCCAAGTGTACCTGGAGACCAGTGACTGGAAGCAGCCTTGATTCTTGATTAAGCTGGGCTAGTGAGTACTCTTTTAGTTCTGTTTCCTTTCCTGTGACATGGAGCCTATCTGTCAACTAGCACTTTTTAAGCACCTATTATATACTAGGTACAGTGCTAAGCAATGCGGATACAAAGAAAGACAAAGAAAGTCCCTGCTATCAAGGAGCTCTCAATGGACTGACACTCTACTTTTTTTTTTTGTTTGGGAAGTTTGCTATGGGGGAGAATAGATGTGCGTGACTGATTCCTTGGAAACGTGTCCCTGGGGCGATCCTTGGGCCAAACTTGTCATCTGTCCTGTACAGGATTCTGAAGATCTTATTTCCTAGGGGAAGTTCTCCTGACATTGTTCTGGATGGGAAATGGCTCCTTCCTTACCCCACTGCCAGATCAGTCTTCTGTCTTGACCCAGAGCCTCTGTCTAGGTATGAACCAGACAGGCTTCCAAGGCTAGAGGAGGGGCTGGACAGCTTGTGGTGGTGTGAGGTGATGTGCTCCTACAAGAACACTCATTTCCATGTGAAATGAGGTGGATTTGGCCCGAAGAGCTGTTCAAACAGAGCAGGGTTGTGAGGGGCACAGGCAGAGAGCATAGGAAAATTACAAGCGTTCTCTAGCATGAAACTTTGGGTTTGCTTTAGTTATTTCATTACATTTTTTTCCTCTTGAACCAATGAAATATTTCTTTGCTCTAGGGCACACCCCAAGAATTCCTCCCAAAGCTCCTAAATAAAGCTCCCAAAATAAACCTAAGCTTTAGAGAAGATCTTTTCATAAGATGGCAGTATATCTTTGGGGGAGCCCTCTACTATAGGACCCCTCCAAGAGGCTTCTCATATCCCCTTGAGAAAGAAGCTTGGAGACCCCTGGCCCCATTCCCTGAAAAAAAATGGCCAGCCTAGATAAGACTTCTAAAACTGTGAGTTTTCTGTTTAAATAATACTTTATTGATGTCTTTAAAAAAATCTCTGTCATTTTCCAATACAATTCCCAGTAGAACCCTCCCTTGAACAATGAAGTATAGCCAGGTCTCCATTAGTGTGAATAATAAATCCTCTGAATTGGTCACATGCATTCAAATTCAGACACATAATTATGTAAACCAGGGTAATTGATTCCAGCCTAGTGGAAGTATGCAGTGGAAATTAAAATAATGCAACTGTTTTAGGGGATTCATTATTTGTACTAATTGGGACCCAGATGTATAGCTAGGTGGTGCTGCAGTGGATAAAGATTGGGCCTGAAGTCAGGAAAATCTGAGTTCCAATCTAGCCTCGAATACTTCCTAGTTGTGTGACCCTGGGCAAGTCACTTAACCTCTGTCTCTCTCAGTTTTCTTAACTGCAAAATGGGGATGAAATAGCCACCTATTGTGAGGATCAAATGAGATAATAATTGTAAAACTCTTAGCACAGAGCCTGGAATATAGAAATGTTAGCTATTATTATTGTTATTATTATTACAGTTACTATTATAGTTAAACAAAACAAACTAAAGCATTGACTATGTCTGACAGTTATATGCCCCATTCTGCACCTGGTGTCCACCACCTCTCTGCCTGAGGAGTGAAACGTATTTCATCATCAGTCTTCTGATGCAGGGCTTCTTAAACTTTTTCCCAACCCCTTTTCACCTGAGAAATTTGTACGTGATCCTGGGTATATAGGTATAAAGAATAGGTATATTTTACTGTTGCCAAATTTTTTGTGACCCCCACATTTAGTTACTTGACCCCATATGGGGTCATGGCCCATAGTTTAAGAAGCTAGGTTCTAGAATCAAACTTAGTCTTTGTATTGATAATTATTTGAGTTCTGGTGTTTTTAGTTTTGTTTTCTTTCCATAATTGTCATCATTGTGTATGTTGTCCTCATGGGTATGCTCACTTCACTCTATACCAGTTGATAGAAATCTTCTTGGGTTTCCCTGAATTCATTCATCACTAACAATGCACTAATATTCCACTGCATCCATAGGCCACAGTCCATTCAGTCATTTCCCTAATCAGAAGGCTCCTATTTTGTTTCTTGCTTTTGCTATGACAAAGACTATTATCAAAAATGTTAGTGAATATTCATATGGGACCTCCCTGGGTTGTAGGCCCACCCAGGAGTGAGATTCTGTATGACTCCACTAGAGTGAAAACTCCTTGAGGGTAGGTCCTGGCCATCAAAAAGTTTACAATTCAGTAGTTTTAGTTGTGGAAGCAAGTCACAATTGCACAATGACATAAGAGTAGCACAAAGAAATGGCATTCTTTCATATTAATTCAAAAAACATTTCTTAAGCATCTATCAGAAGACAGATATAATAGTCCAGAGAAGAGAGGATGAGGGTGTGAGCTATAGTGGTGGTCATGTGAGTAGAGAAAAAGTGTGGGATTTCAGAGGTATTATGGAAGTGGATTGGCTAGAACTTGGCAGCTGATATGGGAGGCGAGGAAGAGGAAGAAGTCAAGAATGACTCAGAGCTTACCAGGCTAGGTGATCTGGAGGATATGTAGTACCCTCAACAGAAATAGGGAAGTATGGAGGAAGGTTAGGGGTTAGCAGGAATGACAGGAAGTTCCATTCTGGACGTAGAGTCATAGATTCAGAGTTGGAAGGGACCTTAGAAGTCATTTAGTCTGACTCCTTTCATAGTTGTGGAAACAGACCAAGAAGGGCTAAGTGACTTGCCTAAGTAGTTCCCTAAGTAGTAAGTGGGAGAAGCAGGATTTGAATTTGGATCCTTGGACTCCTACTCTAGTGCTCTTTCCACTTCGCCCACTGAGTCTGACATGCAAATGAGCCATCCAGGAGGAGCCTCTCTGTTCAATGGTCAGTTAGAGAAGCAGAACTGGAGTTTGGGAGAGACAGCAGCTGAGATAGTGATTTGGGAGTCACTGAAATCATATGAGTAGAGGAGACCCCCAAGGAAAGGTTAGAAAGACAGCCTAGGATGTGGGAGATAGGTGCCCATTTGGAAAAGGAGATCGAGGAATGGTCAGATGGTAAACCTGGAGTTTGCAAAGAGCTTTTCAGATACTTTGTCATTTGAGCCTCATAATCACTTTTTTTTTGGTGGGGCAGTGAGGGTTAAGTGATTTACCCAGGGTCACACAGCTAGTAAGTGTCAAGGGTCTGAGGCTGGATTTGAACTCAGGTCCTCCTAAATCCAGGGCCTGTGCTTTATCCACTGCAGCACCACCTAGCTGCCCCCCATAATCACTTTATGAGGTAGGTCCCCTAAGTATTAATTATCCCTGTTTTACAGATGAGCAAACTGAGGGTCAGAGAGGCTCATGGAGCCATGGCTGGTAAGTGTCAGAGGTAGCTAGGTGGCCCACTGCACAGAGCACTGGGCCTGGAATCAGGAAGATTCACTTTCATGAATTCGAATCTGACCTCAGACACTTACTAGCTGTGTGACCCTAGGTAAGTCAGTTAACCCCATTTGCCTCAGTTTTTCATCTGTAAGATGATCTGGAGAAGGAAACGGCAAACAACTCCAGTATCTTTGCCAAATTAACCCCAAATTAAGAACTCACAAAGAGTCGGACACACCTGAAATGACTGAACAACCACCATAGAATCTGAACCCATCTCTTTCAGCAATACTATACCTACCATGCCACACTGCTCTTGTAATAATAGAGAATCTTATCTTCTAAGTCCAACTTGCAATTATTTCAACAGGTACTAAGGACTCCCCAGTGAAAAAAGGGGTGGCCAGGGTCATATGTGGTCAGGGGCATTTCCCTCACTTCAGCCTAACTTTCTGTATTTGAAGGAAAGCCTGCCTTCCTTCCTTCCTTCCTTCCTTCCTTCCTTCCTTCCTTTGTTTTCCTTTGTTCCTTCCTTTCCCTTCCTTTCCCTTCCTTCCTTCATTCCTTTGTCCCTCCATTCCTTCATTCCTTCCTTTCTTTTTTCTTAAATAAAAGGTTTTTTTCACTCAAGGATCAGGGTGGTTGTTCAGTCAAAGAGACCAAAGCCCATGTCATCATCAGACTCTTCTGACTCCTCCTTCTTTTCTTCCTTCTTCTCCTCTGCAGTAGCAGAGGCAGCACCAGCAGTAGCTGGGGCAGCAGAGCCAACACTGGCAGCAACAGCGACAGGCACCACAGGAGGGCATGGAGGCCAGTTTACTGCTCCCCTGAGCAATCCCATCTTCTATGTTCTTGCTGCTCAGCTCACAGATGACCTTCTTCAGACACTCCTCATCCATCTTGATGCCCACACTGTCCAGGATCTTTTTTAGGTCCTTGGAGTTTGGCGAGTCATTGCCATCAAGGACCGCCAGGAGGTAGGCTGCCACATAGTGTATGTTGGTGGTCTAGGCTCTGCTGGGTCCAGTTCTGAGGTTGAGGCCTGGTGCTGCAGGAACTGTGGGAGCAGCAGGGCCCACAGTAAGTTCGATCACAGTGGCATCAAGGCTGGGAAAGCAAGGGAAAGGCTTTCAAAGCTAAGCATGAGAGAAGCCTTCATGCCTCCTTTCCCTGCCATGTCATCCCTCTTCTCCTCATAAGTCTTTTACTTAAAAGCAAGGGCCAAGGTCAGATTAAGTGTGGGAGGAGGGAAAATTCTGAAATTAAGCCAGTACTTCAAGAGATCCCTCTCACGTGGAAACGGATCTGGTTCTTCACCAAGTGATTTTCTCAGGCTGTACCAAGACCATTTAGGAACCTTTTATGTAGCAGCCTAGCATGCCATGTGAACCCTTATCTTCACAGTAATCTTCATGTAAAAATGGAGGGTTGATTTAGTCAATCAAACAATTCCTCCACTCTATTTAAAGTACGTGACAAAATGCTGGCCCTAATACCTTTGTCAGGTGAAAAAAAGTCAGCCAGTGGTATGAACTAGTTGTGAATCATGATCAATAAATCCACCATGGGCTTTAGACTGAGTGTGAAAAGTCCTTGATCAATTGAGAAACCATTAGATGATGTGAAATGCTGCCGTGAAGCGTGTTTTGATGGACTGAAGAGGCTGGCCAGGCCCTGGGAATTTTGTATAAAATAACAGCCCAGTGGGACACCCAGGAAATTTGAGTAGAAGCCTTTTAGCTAAGGTCCTGAGAAAAAATTGCTTGGGTTTGGGGGGAGGGAGATCAACCTGGGCCTTGCTCTTGGTCTTTTCTACTCCCCACCCCAGCCCAATGCCTGTCTTGTGTGGAGGAGGACATTCATTGTGAGTTTCAAAAGGTCTGGAGGGTTTGGGACTTTCCGTCGGCATCCCAAAAGCTAGCATCATTGTCTGCAATGGGAGTCAAGAACACACTAGAAGTGATAAGGAAAGGGAGATTAAAGGTGCTACAAGAAGGACAGCAGGAAAGCTACGTGATACCTAAGGGAAACATGTCGAGGTCCCCAGCAGAAGGACTTCCAGGATCTATGAGTTAATCCATTTGCCACTTGTGCTCTAAGCTTGAGCCCACTTTCCCTTGGACTCTGTATCTCTTTGTAGGAGAGTACTTCACAGAATTTTGGGAAAATGTCTTGTATTGACTTTACTACTATAGTAACCATATATATAGTTAGCAGGTGACCAAAATGAAGCCCTTTTCATACTGAGTTAGAATAAAATCAGCACCAACATCCTAGTGAAAGATGTTCATCTTAGTATTAACTATACTATATTATATATACTATATTAACTCATTTCTAAAAGCTAAGTCTGGCTGGCTAATCAACATCAATTGATAGGGAGAAGCCCATTAGTTGGGGTCTCTAAGCTATAGCAGTAGAAAGACCCATCTCCAAACCACTCAGGTCTACTCTTAGGACCCTGCGGAGAGAGATTCTAACTGTCATCTGGGCACCCAATTTGCTAATACAAGGAGAGGCTGGAAGAATATGCTACCCTCATTTCATTCAGAGAGAATCCGGGCTCCAGGAAGTATCGGGAACATAGAGGACAGTTAGTTAATCATTTGCTAAATGCCTAGCGGTGCCAGTTACTGTTAGATATAAAGGGGAGCCAGCTAGGTGGTGCAGTGGATAAAGCACCAGCCCTGGATTCAGGAGGACCTGAGTTCAAATCTGGCCTCAGACACTTGACACTTACTAGCTGTGTGACCCTGGGCAAGTCAACCCTCATTGCCCTGCAAAAAACCAACAACAAACCAACAAAAAAACCAACAAAAAATAAGATATAAAGGGGATACAAAATAAAGCCTCTATTCTCGAAGGGGAATAGGTTATTTCTGAGCCACAATTTCCTTACCTATAAAATGGTGACAGTCACACTTGTAGTCTTTGGCATGGGTCTCAAATGAGATGCTACATGAGATGCTTAGACCAAGGATTTGGAGTCACCTGGCCCAAGTGTACATATAAGGTATTTTATTTTTTCCGTTACATGTAAAGATAGTTCTCAACTTTTGTTTATACAAGCTTTACAATTTCAGATTTTTCTCCCTCCCTCCCCTCCCTCCCCCTCCCCTAGACAGCAGGTAATCTGATATAGGTTATATCTATATATCTATATACATATATATATATATATACACACACACACACACACACATATATATACCCATAATAACATTAATCCTATTATAAAAGAAAAAATCAGAGCAGTGATGCAAAACCTCAAAATAGAAAAAAAAAACAACAGCACCCAAAACAAAAGAAATAGTATGGTTCAATCAACATCTATACTCCACAGTTCTTTTTTTTTTCTTGGATTTGGAGATCCTCTTCTATCATGAGTTCCCTGGAACTCTTCTGTACCATTGCATTGGTGGGAAGAATCTAGTCCATCACAGTAGGTCAACACTCAATGTTGATGATACTGTGTACAATGTTCTTCTGGTTCTGCTCATCTCACTCATCATCAGCTCACGCAAGACCCTCCAGGTTTCTCTGAACTTCTCTTGCTCATTGTTTCTTACAGCACAATAGTATTCCATTACATTCATATACCACAACTTGTCCAGCCATTCCCCAATTGATGGGCATCCCCTCAACTTCCAATTCCTTGCTACCACATAAAGAGCAGCTATAAATATTTTTGTACATGTGGGTCCCTTTCCCCCTTCCATGATTTCTTTGGGAAAAAGACCTAAAAGTGGAATTGCTGGGTCAAAGGGTATGCACAGCTTTATCGCCCTTTGGGCATAATTCCAAATTGTTCTCCAGAATGGTTGGATCAGTTCACAGCTCCACCAACAATGAATTAGTGTTCCAATTTTCCCACAGCTTCTCCAACATTTATTATCTTCTTTTTTTGTCATTTTAGCCAATCTGATAGGTGTCAGGTGGTACCTCAGAGTTGTTTTAATTTGCATCTCTCTAATCATTAAAGATTTAGAGCATTTTTTCATATGGGAATAGATAGCTTTGGTTTCTTCATCAGAAAACTGCCTGTTCATATCCTTTGACCATTTCTCAATTGGGGAATGACTTGGATTCTTATAAATTTGATTTAGTTCCCTACATATTTTAGAGATTAGGCCTTTATCAGAAGTACTGGCCTCAAAAATTGTTTCCCAGCTTTCTGCCTCCCTTCTAATTTTGGATGCATTGCTTCTGTTTGTACAGAAATTTTTTAATTTAATATAATCAAAATCATCCATTTTGCATTTTATAATATACTCTATCTCTTGTTTGGTCAAAAACTGTTTTCCTTTCCAAAGATCTGATAGGTAGACTATTCCTTTCTCTCCTAATTTACCTATGGTATCACCTCTTATGTCTAAATCGTGTATCCATTTTGACCTTATTTTAGTATAAGGTGTAAGATGTTGGTCTATGCCTAATTTCTGACCTGGCCCAAGTGTAAACAAGTCCAGCTCTGTCGCTCACTAGCTTATGTGATCTTGAGTTTTCACTTTGTGTCTTTGGACCTTGGCTTTTTTACTTGTCAAATAGATCTCTAAGGTCAAATATAGCTGTGATATTGAATTATAGGGAACCTGGGATGTCCAGTGGCAACTGAGCGATTTCCATCAGACTCAGGGTTCCCAACTTGGGCTATGAATTATCCTGATACCTCTGGGGGGGCAGTGCAAGAGGCTTGTCAAGGGGTTATTGGGAATCCTTGGTAAATTACCATATGATCTTGTTGAAATAAATCAAAAGTAGTAAGGTTAGTGAAGAACGTTGGGGCTTAGAAAGAGAATGATGAGGGTGGGCCATGGTGGTGTGGAAGCAGACAGGGTGTTCTGGTGGGTCTGACCACTTTGAAAGAAGCAGGTGACCAAAATGAAGCCCTTTTCATACCGAGTTAGAATAAAATCAGCACCAACATCCTAGTGAAAGACGTCGATCTTAGTATTAACCCGAAACTGAATAGATGACGTGACATTTGGTCTTGTTAATAGCTAAAAACCGCACTACAACTTTTGGGACACTGTGTAGTGGCTGGGTTACTCTGGACAAGCTCTTTATTTGGAATTTTAATTTTATTTTTCCCAAATTACATATTTTTGAAACTTTGTGTTCCAAATTCTCTCCCCCCCCTTAAGAACTCAAGCAGTTCAATGTAAGTTCTACACGTATAGTCATGCAAAACCTTTCCCCGTTAGTCAGGTGAGCAAACTCTTTTGGAAGAGGGCCTGTCCTCCTCCGGGGTCCCGAGCCGCCCCGCAGGCCCCCTCCCCCTCCCCCGTTGCCAGGGCGCCTTTGTGTCTCCTGGATACCGGCGAATGGGGGGCGTGGCCGCGCGTCACGGGGCCGGGCTATAACTGCCAGCGACCGCTAGGGGGCGCTCAGAAGCCAGGCTGGACTTCCCAGACTGGGCCGGCCCGTGCACCACGCCTCGGGCCCCTCCCCTGTCATTTCCTGGCTCCTTTCCGACGGGTTTGGGGGCCGGCCGTAGCTGAGGCCGCAGCCGCAGCCGTAGCCGAAGCCGAACTCGGAGCGGCGGCGGCGGCGGCGGCGGCAGCGGCGGCGGCGGCGACAGCGACAGAGAGAGCGCTAGCGCCTCTGGACATGGCGTCCCCGTCCAGGAGGCTGCAGACCAAGCCGGTCATTACGTGCCTGAAGAGCGTGCTGCTCACCTACACCTTCATCTTTTGGGTGAGGGGGGAGAGGGCCGGGTGGGGGGCTCTGGGCGCGGCCCCTCCCCCCGGGGCCGGAGGGCGGGGGCGGGGGCTGGCTCAGGTAATCTCTCCTTTTAATTTCCTGTGTTTCTTAAGCCGGGAGCTGCTCCCGCAGGTAAATCAGCCGGGGGGGGGGGGGCAAGGAGGGCACTCCGCCCCCTTCCCCCTCCCTGCGGGCGGTCCCTGTCCCCCGAGGCCTTGGGCTCCTGGCGGGCCGGCCAGGGTCCCCCTCCCCCGCCCCGAGTTGCTGGAGAGGGAGCCGGCCGTCTTATCCATCCGGGCCCTGGCTTCTGGCAAAGCCGAGGATGGAGGTTTCGATGGGGCGCCTACTTGCCCAGGTGTTGCCTATCTGGGCCCGCCTGGCCAGCCAGGGTAAGCCGGGGCAGGGGTGGCAGGCCTCAGCCCTTGCAACTGCACCCCCTCCCTCCAGCACTCCTAGTCTTCCGTTGCCTGATGAGGGGCCCACCCACCTCCTCCTTAGTCTGGGCCCCATCATATCCGAGGCCGGGTTCTTGCTCCCCCTTTGGGAGAGGTGAATTTTGGGAGAGCCCCCTGCTAACTGACTCAATTTTCTGATTTCCCACCAGTTCACCGGTGTGATCCTCCTCACTGTCGGTATATGGGGCAAGATTAGCCTGGAGGTGTATTTCTCTCTCTTAAATGAGAAGGCCACCAATATCCCTTTTGTGCTTATCACCACCGGAGCTGTCATTATCGTCTTGGGCACCTTCGGCTGTTTTGCCACCTGCAGGGCTTCAGCTTGGATGCTCAAATCGGTGAGTGCTTGTTTTTGTGTCTTTATTTTATTTATTTATTTTTTTTGGTACAGTAAGGATTAAGTGACTTGCCCAGGGTCAAGTGTCAAGTGTCTGAGGCCAAATTTGAACTCAGGTCCTCCTGACTCCAGAGCCATTGCTGTATCCACTGTGCTACCTAGCTGCCCCCCCCCCAATTACTTGTTTTTGTAAGCAAGGGGATTGAGTCTTCCTGGCCATCATTTTCCCTTTTCCTGTATTGGGGGGTGGGGGAGGATGCTTCCCCTGCCACTTGGCACAACTTTTCCAATCTCCTACTCAACTATGAGTTTCCGTTCCTTATGTCTTCACCCTAGGAATGTGCCAAACCTCCAGATTGATGAGCTGAATTGCCAATTCACTATCCAAGATGCACTCTGTTCCCTGTTGCCTTCCCCTGCATTCTTGTTTGTCAGAGATGAAAGTGGATTGATGTAGCTTTATTTCCCTAATAGGCTGGCACTACAAGATGGTCCCAGTTTGTGTTGACCTGACTTTTTCCTTTTTCCTTTCTCTAGTATGCTATGTTTCTGGCCCTTATTTTCTTGGTGGAGTTGGTGGCTGCTGTTGTCGGATTCGTTTTTAGACATGAGGTAAGTCTGAATCCAGGGCCTGGGATGAGCCTTGAGAAGGACAACCTTTAAGTGGCAACACTGAGGGTCAGACCCCACTTGTTAGAACAACTAAATATGTAATTGGCCCTGTCCCCACATCTTAAGAGTTTAAATAACCAAGGGATTCCTGAATTGTAAACTTAAGAATCAAAAATCTTACTGAAGAGGAAATCGAGGCCCAGAGAAATATACTTGCTCAGGGTCTCAAAGTGATTCTTCAGTTGTTTTTCAGTAATGTCCTACCCATTATGACCTCATTACCCTTTATGACCTCATTTGGGGTTTTCTTGGCAGTGACTGGAGTGGTTTACCATTTCCTTCTCTGGCTCATTTTACAGATGAGGAAACTGAGGCAAACCTGTAGTATTTGAGGTCAGATTTGAACTCAGGTCTTCTTTACTCCAGGTCTAGAGCTCTTCTCTAGTGCCTCCCTCTGTGCCCTTCAAAGTGATACCAAACTTGGCAAAGCCCTGGTTTGAACCTTGGTCCTTTGCCTTGCAATCCAGCATTTTTTTTTCACTGTATCATACAAAAGAGCCCCCACTTCTTTTTCTTTTTCTTTTTTTTTGTGGGGCAATTAGGGTTAAGTGACTTGCCTAGGGTCACACAGCTAGTAAGTGTCAAGTGTCTGAGGCCAGGTTTGAACTCAGGTCCTCCTGAATCCAGGGCCGGTGCTTGCCACTTATTTTAATTGCTGATAATTTTGCCTTTTTGTTACTTGGGTGAGAGTTTAATAGACCTTAGTGGTTTTGGGGTTTTTTTTGCGCGGGGCAATGAGGGTTAAGTGACTTGCCCAGGGTCACACAGCTAGTAAGTGTCAAGTGTCTGAGGCCGGATTTGAACTCAGGTCCTCCTGACTCCAGAGCCAATGCTTTATCCACTGTGCGCCCTAGCTGCCCCTAAACCTTAGTTTTAAATGAGGAAGGCTCAGTTTGTAAGTGTGCTGTTATAAGAAGGTTTAAAAATGAAGTAGGCTTCTTCTCCACTGTGGGATGCTGGATTTTTCTTTGGCTTTTTAAGCACTGAATGCTTAAGCCAGTGGAATGGAAGCTTGTGAGGGCAGGGACTGTCATTTTTGTCCTTGTAACCCCCAGTATCTAGCATAGTAGGTACCTAGGAAGTGCTTGAGAAGTTGAATCAAATGTGTTTGCCATGTGAGTCCCCCTCCCAGGGAGCAGCTAAGTGATGCCATAGTACACAGAGCCTGGGGCCTGAAGTCAGGAAGACCTGAATTCAAATGTGGCAAGGTGACCCTGAGCAAGTCACTTCACTTCTAACTGCCTCAGTTTCCTGAGATGTAAAATGGGCACAGTAATGAGATATTATAAAAAGTGCTTAGCATACTAGTGTGTGGGACATAGTAGGCACTATATAAATGCTTATTCCCTTTCCTTCCCTCCCCAGAACTCCTCACATGAAGGCCAGTTATGAACAGGTTCAGTTTCTAGATAGGCATCCCCATTAGCAAGACCCTCCTCATGAGGTGTTAGGTGGAGCTTTTAATTGTGAAGGAGTCACCCAGGCATGGGGTTTCTCCAGGATCTGAGATCTTGGGCTGGAAGGGACCCAACCCCATGATTTTACAGAGGAGGAAGTTGAGGCCCAGGGAAGGGAAGTAAGGAACATAAGTTGAGAGCCTCAGAGATTGGAAGGCAAGGCCCTGGCCTCCAGAGTCACTTTGGCTTCTGCCTCCCTGGTGAGCTCATTTTAGGTCCTCTGGAGGTACCTGTGGGTGGGTCGATTTAAGCAAAAATATTAGTTACTCTCTACTAGGTCTGGGAGTTAAAATCCCATGATAAAAGAGGGGTTTGGGAAGTATATTGGTGATCTACTAAAAGGGTGGCCTTGTGGCAAGGTGCCCACAGAACTCTCTTCCAGCTTCAGATCTCTGTTCCTATGAGCCGGATGATCTCTGAGCTCTTTTCTAACTCCAAACCTCTGATCCTCATGCTCATGGAATAGAAATTCTCAGAATGGAGGAAATGTTCTTCCTCTCTGCCCTGAGAGGACTTTCTTGTGGTGTTTGGGACAGAAAGTCCCTGATTTCTTCTTGTAGCAGAGGGTCAGGGGGGAGCTAGTCCACCCCACGGGACAAAAGCATAACCAGGCCTCTCTTCATGGTTATCTGGCCTAAGGTTTGGCGTTTGTTTTCTGAGTGGGTGGTTAGATCATAGTCTGCCACTAAGGAGATGAGTTAAGACTTTATGATTCTGTGAGCCAGATGACCTCTGGCCTCCCTCCCAGCTCCAACTTTATGGCCCTGTGATTGTTAGGTATGATTTCTGGGCTCTCTGCCAGCTTAGTCTATGATCTCATATTCTTTTCATACGCAGTAGAACCTGGTTGGAATGTTCGTGCCTGAAGCATTGAAACAGGATTCTCTGGAGAATGCTATCATATTTAGTCCTTTATAGGCTTTGTTATCAGAAATGACCCCTCTCTAAGCTCATTCATAGGGTAGACGTGTGGTTTGATCTATAATATAACTAAGTCCATGGTATAAGATATATTATAATGGAGTATTACCCAAACAACATTAAGGGATGGTTGGAGGTTGATCTGAGGAAGGTGACTCTTCCTGTCCCACAAGCCACCTCTTGGTGCCCTGGAGCTGGATGGACTATTGGTTGTGTCCAGGTGGACACCCCCCCCCCTCTTTTTTGGGGGGGCAATAAGGGTTGACTTGCCCAAGGTCCACATCTAGTAAGTGTCAAGTGTCTGAGCCTGGATTTGAACTCAGGTCCTCCTGAATCCAGGGCTGGTGCTCTATCCACTACACAACCTCGCTGCCCTCACTTCCTCTCTTGAGGTAGAAATGTAAGCCTTCTGATGAAAGCAGTTTTCTGAGGTTTTGGTCACTAGCATTCCTTTTCCCTTCCTGCAGATTAAGAACAGCTTTAAGATGAATTATGAGATTTCCTTGAATCAGTACAATGATACAGCCAATCAGAGAAGCGAGGCAGTGGATACTATCCAGAAAACTGTAAGTGTGTACACTTGGTACTTTATCTTAAATGCCCCCTGCAGGAGAATGTGTTCTTCCTCTCTGTCCTGAGAGTCCCTTTGTGGTGTGGTGCCTGGGACAAAAGGTCCCAGATTACTTTGTAGCGGAGGGTCAAAAGGGGACCTAGCACACCCTGGGCTAGAAGTGGAATCCAGGTGGGCTTCTTTGTATTCTGACCTCTGGTTTGGGGGGGTTGTTGTCTGAGTGGTTGTAGTTGGCCACCAAGGAGACGGGCAGCTTTGGGGGGCTGAAGAGTGGAAGGGTTGACATGGGCCACCATTTCCCTAGCCAAGGAAGTCAGAGTGCTGAGGCAACAGCTGTCAACTATATCTTGGAGGGAGAGGAAAAGGACTGCTGGGAAAAGTTTGTAAAAATGCTCAAGAAGTTGTCAAATCAAGTCAAGTCAAGAGGGATTGAAACACTGTGCCCAGAATTGTCTTACCCGCCCCCCCTCCTCCCCCATGCACACATACCCTCCCAGCAGTAGGCTTGATGAGCTCCTTGCTGGAGTCATCCCCTCAGTGATGCAGATTCCCTCAGCCAGCAGTCTGCCTCGTGGGCCTCACCTTCCTGTCTTCTTCTCTTTAACGTTGCTAGGATACTGCTGGTGGAGCCCAGTGGCTGGGTCTCTGGTGGTCAGACTCTGCTCTTGCCATTGTTTTCACACCAATCCATCTTTTTTACTTGTATGTGTCTTTAGAGAGTAGTCTAGATTCTACCTCTCCTTTCTGATTTTTTGTTTGGCATGTATTACAGCCTTCTCCAGCCCACCATATATTTTTCCATTGCTCTATGAATCATCCGTCCTTTAGTTCTTTAGAGACTCTGGGGTCTTGTGACTCACCAGGAAGATGTTGGTGTTCAAAAGATGAGTTGTTTCAGGGAAAAGCTTGGGCTTGGGCGTCATCAGGAGAATTGCACAGCTTCCCAGGGGCCATCCGGCCCACTCACCTTCTGTTCAATACTGATGCGTTGCACTCTGAGCCAGTCATAGAACAAATAATGTGGAAACAACTGTTGGTGGCAGCATTGGGGGCTGAATCTGTGCTTAGCTACTTTATTTTCCTTGGGGGTTGAGACCAGGCTCACCGGGGGGGGGGGGTCCCTGCCTCACATTGAGGCCTAGGTGCTGCCCAGGTAGGCTCACCAACCATGGGAGTGGCCACTTTGAAGGCATCAGTGATTGCACACCTTTTGTATTTCAGCCCCAAATGTCTCTTGCTCCCATTTGCCAAGCATCATTGTCCATTTTAATGCTAGATATGATATGACATGCACTGAACTGTATTTAGGGTTAACCCTAACCCCCTCAATTGCCTTTTTCAGCTGCACTGCTGTGGTGTCCAGAGTGCTGTGGACTGGGAAAACACCGCGTACTATGAGGAGAAAGGTTTTCCTCGGAGCTGCTGCAGGTTTCACAGCTGTACTTGGGCTGATAGGAAGGATTTGAAGAAGCAGAATCAGGAGGTGGGCAGCCATCTTGGAAGCTGATGACAGGATGAGCTGTTTGGGGGGGTGGTTGTCATGTACTTTATTTTACTTCTGGGGAATGGTGACTATGGTCCAAGTAGGGAAAGGGGTTTTTCCTTGAGAGATTTCAGTGACAAACTGAGGCCCTCATCTGGGAAGATGACCCTCAATGACTATTGCCAGTGTCCCCTTCTCTAGGTAGGAGGTGGGCTAGTCCCCTCATTTCTCTACCACGAAGACAGTCTCGCATTTGATCTCCCCACTAAAGAGGAGGCCCAGGGCCTGAGATGGACTTGTTTTCTTTTCTTTTTCTCTTGTAGGGCTGTTTTCTAAAAGTAATAACTGTCATGCAATCGGAAATGGGTGTGGTGGCAGGCATTTCTTTTGGAGTTGCTTGTTTCCAGGTGAGTCCTTAGACTGAAGGGGCTTTTGCCAACTTTTTTCTTCCCGTCCACAATGGAGTTTAGTTTTTAAAACAATGTCTTATTCGTGCTCTTTTTTGTCACTGTCACTTCTCAATGACTCCTCCTCCTCCCCCACCCTTTTTGGTTCAAGTACAGTAATGTAAAAAGAAAAAACCCTCAATACATGCCACAATGTGTGCCTCATTTTACACTTGTAGTGCTGAGAGGCAGCTGGGGGGGGGCGTGTCCCAGTGCACAGTGTTGGGCCTGGAGTCAGGAAGACTTGAGTTCAAATGAGACCTCAGACAATTAACTGGGAAAGTCATTTCACTTCCATTTGCCTCAGTTTCCTCAGTTGTCAAAATGGATATCTTCCCAAGTTTCTTGTAGTTCTACACAATTGTCATTTCTTATGGTACAATATAATATTTCATTGTATTGTCATATCACAGTTGTTCAGCCATCCTCCAATAGATGGGCACCCCCTTTCCCTCCATTTCTTTATTGTTCCATGAAGATTGATTGTATATTTGGCATCTTGCCTTCTGTATTTGAGCTGCTTGGGACCTCAGTAGTGTTTAGAGTAAGCTGGGATCCTCCCACTGGTAAGCCTGTGGTTCAAGGTATGAGCAGAGGCAGGCCTTCCTTTTTCCCAAATGTGGCATCTGCTCTTGATACACAGTATGATCAGACCCAACTTTTGGGGTCAGATTTATTTTGTGGATTAAGTGCTTAATGAAGCTGGGGCTGTTTGGTATGAGGTTCTGATTTCTGAGTTTTGAAAAGAAAAAGGAAAAAAAGCTAATCTGGACCCCCCTTCCCTCCCTTACCCCTTTGCAGCCTATTTGAATGTTTTGAGTCTTATCTTTCTCTTTTCCCATATGGGTCACATGCATGTCATCCTGAAAGCCTGGAGGAAATAGCTGGCTCTTCTTGGAATTCCTCTGCCATTTCCCTCATTCTTTTCCTGTGGTTATTCTTTAAAAAGCAACAGAGCAGTCTTTCTTTTCCCCCCTGCCCCCTCCCCATTGGAACCACCTTTACCCGCACACAGCTTTTGAGAGCAGTTTGTGGTGGGGAGAACAAAACACAGGATGCCTGAGAACCTTGGCTTTGGTCTCTACTTGTAATCAGACACAATTCCAGAACACAATTAGGACTCTCTTTTATGAACTCAGACATTTACTAGCAGTTCATCCACGAGTCCACATCCAGAATTTAAGATATGAATTATTCCAGCACCTTCCTTAATTGGTGGGGCTGTAGTTGTGACTCCACTAGGGACTTGATTTTCTCAGCCCAGGGTATTCCTGGATTGGGGACCTCTCCCAGCAACATAGATAGAGCTGGTTGGGGACTCGTACTAAGGTTACAGACTAGTAAGTTTCAGGGCTGGGATGGGAAGCCAGGTCTTCTGCTGCCAGGTCTATGCTACTGCTCTGTTTTGATCATCTTGCAGCTCCCATCATGGCCCTGGGGGGGGGGTGATATGTGAAGAGGACACTCATTTGACTCAACTTCAAGAGAACCTTGTGCTTTTTCCTTGACACTGACCTCCCCAGGGAGTTGTGCAGAGGCATGTGCTGTCTTTGGTCTCCACTAACAAGTACCCAAGTGGTGTAACCCTTTTTTATCCTTTGCTCAGGGCTAGAGGGTCTTAATTTTTCAATCTGAGGATTTGACTTCTTTTTTCCTGAATAAAAGCATTGTCGTTGCTCGCCAGTGATTTCCTTCCCCCCACCCAATGCCTCTCCCAGCTTCCTTGTAATCAAGAAGGAAATTAAAGAAAAACAGACCCACACATTGGCCACATGTGACGACATAAGCTTCATTCCACACCCAGAGTCCACCACCTTGCTGCCAAGGGATGGGAGGTCTGCGTACATTGACCTTCCTGTTGGATAGAGTTGTGCGAATTTACTGCATTGAGCTGAGCTGCAGTGCGTTTCAGGATTGTTTTCCTTTACGTCATGGTGTTCACTGTGCAAACTGTTCTCCTGGCTCTGCACACTTCATTCAGTATCAGTTCCTACAAGGCTTTCCATGGTTCTCTGGATTTGTCAAAGTCATGGTTTCTTGCAGTGCAATCACATACAGGTGGTGCTGTGGTGGATAGAGTGCTGGGCCAGCAAGCAGGAAGACCTACGTTCAAATCGAACCTCAGACACTTGTTAGCTATGGGACCCTGAGCGAGTCACTTAGCCTTTGACTGTCTTGGTTTCCTTAGCTGTAAACCAGAAATAATACAGCACCTCTCTCCTAGGGTTGTTGTGAGGATCACATGAGCTATTTGTAAAGTGCTTTATAAATCTATAGCACTAGATAAATGCTACCCTTTGTCACCATCATCATTATCAATAGTCATACATTATTATATGCCAGGGTTGGTTCAGAGATTTTTTTTGGATACAACAGGTGTTCCTTTTCCATAGTTTAATAAGCTGAGGGTGCTGTATACCGGCTGGCTGTCACTCCCCAGCTTTGCATTTCGCTCCGTCCTCCCATCTCAAAGTCATACAAAGTTTCCGTGTGACTTCCTGTGTCTGACTGTCCTCACAGATTCTCTCTAGGTTTTTCTCAGACAGTCCGTTTCCACTTACGTTTTTATGCCTTTTCTTGTATCAAGATGATTACTCTCAGTTCTTCTTCCTTCTGAAAAATCTGTCATATTAAACAGATTTGTATTTTGACCTTAAAATCTTTTCTGAAAAGCTCCCACGGAATTGAACTTTGTTTTATCAAAAAGAAAAACATTTAAGCAACACCCCCACCCCCCACCCCCCATAGAGTGAGTGACCTTGTCTGTCTCTGTTTACAGTAACTGGCTCAACATTCTGCTGAGAGGATGGAAATAACTGACATTCTCTTTTCTCCAGGACCTGTACTGACAGTTACATTGGCTCGGAATTCCGCCTCCTTTTCCTGATCTTTTCATTTGAATCCTTTGGGTTACTCCATAAGTTGTTCTCCTGATTTTGTTTATTTCATCATGTTTTTCTGAATTCCTCATTGCCTTTGTCATCTCGCCTTCATCATTTCTTGCTACACAACATGGCATGTTATGTTCTGCCTAATCAATAGGTGCCTGCTTTATTTCCAGTTCTTTGGTTCCACAGGAAGTCAATTAGACTTTTCTTGTTTGTGGACCTTTGGTCTGGAACACTTAGTCTCTAGAGGGGTGTATTTGTTCTGAGCTCTTGTCTTTGGCTCCCTGGTCTTTTTCACTTCTCAGAGTGAGAAAAAAGGCCCCACTGACCTCTCTTTTCCAGAAACTTCTTTGAGTTGGGAGGGTTTCTCCTTGAATGATTGTTGCCAGGGACAGGGAAGTTGAGAAACATGCAATTGCAGGATTGGGTTTTAGTGGGTCAATCTCATCTCTCTTTAGATTAGAGAGGCCTTACCCAGGTCATTCAACAGAATTAAATGCCCACAAGTCAGAACCGTCCAGAGGAAATGAGGAGTTGTGAAAGGAATATATGTGACTATCTCAGATGCCTCTTGGATTCCTGGGACTCCTTGTTTTCCTTTGTCTGATTTTCTTTGTGCTCTCTTTCCAGTTGATTGGCATATTTCTGGCCTTCTGTCTCTCGCGTTCCATCACCAATAACCAATATGAGATTGTGTAAACTGGTGGTTGACAGCTCCGTGCCTCTCCGATTAAGGTATGTCTCTCTTCGGTCTTGGTAGCTGTTTGAGTGTCTTTGTGTGCACTTGTGGCCATAAGGGCTCTGGATTGTGTGAGACCCAGCCATGGAGCCCGCCCCATCCCTGGGCTACTAGAGCTTTGGGTTTGCTGCCAGCCAGCCTGCCAGGGGAGCTTGTTGAAGCTCTTCCCGGATACGCTGTGACTTTAAATCAACCAACTTGAATTTCCTGGGTGTTTTGTAAAGATGGTCTTACCTTTTTAGAGTCCCGCCTTATGGGTACATGCATGGTGTGGTTAGACCCGTCTGCTTATGCCTGCACTCATAGTGGGCCTTTTGTTTATACGTCATGGTCTTGGTGTGGAGAACTGAAAGAAACAAAGCCTTTAATTGAATGATCCCCTAGTTAAGAAAATGGGCCTGTGGTTATGTCCTTGCCTGAAGGGGACCTGCCTGTGGTCCTTAGCACTCAGAGGGACCTCGAGGCTGGGATCTTAGTCGAGGTTGTGCATTGTTCCTCTTGATCTATTTCTATTTCTCTGGAAGGGAGCTGGGCCCATTGTACTAAACTGGATGATTCGTTGGGGAAATGACTGAGGGATTTTTTGGCTGGCGCAGGAGGGCCACTGTAGGATCTTTGGAACCGAAAAGGCCCATAAAGGATGTCTTGTCCAACCTCCTCATTTCCAGAGGAGGAATCCTCGGCACAGAGAGGTTCTGGAACCAGCCGATGGAGGTTACGGTCCCAGCTCTGAAAATGCTCCCCCTCGGCCCTCTGTGGCTCAGGAGGCACAGGGGCTTTCGTTCTATCCTACCGGGCAGGAGCACTGGCAGAAGCTTCTCTCTTCCCGCTCCCAACAAAAGCGTCCTTGTAGTAACTGGCCTAACCTTCCTTTTCCTTTGGCTATGACCCAAGATGATTTCCCCTGTGGGGGCCCACTGGGCTCTGGATTTCTCTTCTCATAAGCACTTGGGTATGCGGGCCCAGAAAGCTGCCTGCTGCAGCAGCCCCTCATGCCCACATCTATGGAAGGTATGCTGCCAAGCCAGAGGAGCCTATGGGAGGGCACAGTCTTCACAAGCTCGGGGCCTCCTTGAGTCTCTGGCAGAAGTTCCAGGGCTATCTATCCAGGTCTATGCAGGGCTCCTCACTCAGAGCCTTTCCCCTAAAGATGCCTCTGAAGGTGGTAGAGAAGCTAGGCTGGGGCAGGGCTGCCTGGGCCACAGCTGAGAGAAGAGGCCCAGTAATGAGCACGGTTGCTTTTGGCTGCTGCAGCCAGAGATCCCTCGAATCCCTGCCCTCCCCCCAGCCCAGCTGCCTGGTGGTCTTTAGGGGCCAGCCTGGGTCCCAGGACCCTCTCTAGGGGTATGGGGGGTTGGTTTTGCTCTTTCCATTTTCTGCTCTTCAAGGGGATCTTTTAGTCTTACCCATTGTGGCTTGTGTTACTGCTGTCCCGATGGCTGTGTGGTAATGGGCCTTTACTGAACTTGACTGTTTGGGTTTCCCTTGGTTCATTGCTTTTATTTAGGCCTCTCTGTCCTATATGTGTGTGTGGTCTTAGATCAGAAGCTTCCAGGAGGCAGGGGCTGTGGATGGGCATCACTCATTAGGTGCTTTATAGAACTTTCTGATGATGAGACCAGGTCTAGAAAGCTACCACTTTGGAATTCATTCCATCTAGCACTGATTAAGCACCCACTGTGTACCAGCCATGGTACCAAGGCACCAGGGAGATGGACAAAAGTGAACAGGCCTGTCCTCCAGGACCTTCTGTTCTCCTGGGGGAGGGGGCGGTGGGTGCTGCTACTCCCTGATGCTAACTGAAGTAGGAGGAGGGAGGGACCACTGGCTTAGATGCCAGGGTATCAGAAAAGGCTTCCTCTGGCATTGAGGTGGGAGACAAGGCAGGGAGTCTCCCAAGACAGAGGATGGGGAGGGAGGGAGTGTGTTGTGTGCATGGAGGCTGCAGTTAGAATAGAGGCCGTCTGGGAGGCCAGCTGGGTTGGAATGGAGAGGCCATAAAGGGTGGTGTGGTGCAGCAGGGAGGTATGTAACATTGACTTCTTGTTCTTTTCTTTTCATTAGCTTTAGGACACTATTTCTCAGCTCCCTTCCTTGGAAAAGGCTTCACGACCTTCAATATGCAAAAGCTGAAAAGTTGTATGAACAGACTGATCCAATGAAGACCTGGCGCTTCTGAGTTTTCCACCACTTGCCTCCCCCAACTCCGTTTCTTGAGGCTGGGGGACCATTAAAAGTCGTGTTAAGCTAACATAGTGTATAATGTGGGTAGTGGCTGTGTGCCTTTTGGCCTGTGGCTTGTCTTGCTTTCTCTGTGTCTCTTTCCCATAGGCCGGCCTCCTGTTGTCCCTTGGTGCGACCGACCTTGAGGTCGTCAGAATACATAACCCTCCTTCTCTTTGGTGCCATACGATCTTCTGTGGCTTGGGAGGGTGAACCCTGTGCCCAGCAGAGCTTATCTCGTCTGACTGCGTTTCCCAGCAGGCTGTTGTTGGGCATGGAGCCCCTGGGGCACGGCCTGGTGCTGGCTGCAGGTGGACACCTCCGTCGTCTTAGCTGCCAAGTGGTGCTTTTGGATCTCTGACCCAGCCTCCTCACAGTAAAGACACTCATGTTCTGTGCTTGACCAGGGCTCCCTGGGCTGCCCGTTCTCTTTCCCTTCTCTCCTAAAGCAAGGTGTTGTATCCGTTTTGTAGGTTTCTTCTCCCTTTTCTTTCTTAGAAAGGCCTGACTTCATTGTGTATTATGCTGTAGTGATTTGTTTTCCCCTGAGGGACTTGTAGAATAGTGGTTGTTCCCAGTAGCCTTAGCTGCTAGTATTTCCCAACCAGGTTGGCATGACTTAATTGTCAGTATTATGTGCTCTTTTGCCTTGTATTCTTGTGTGATGATTTCTGTTTCAGGCCAATAAATAGAACTTTCCTGTCTGAATATTCAATAAATAGTTGACTCTTGTCCTCAAAGATATTAGCTGTGTTGAATAAGTTTTTTATTGACTCTTTTAGGAAATCTGCCAGGGGAGCTGGTGGCCTCTCACTCCTGTGCTCTCTGTCTCTGTCCCCCTCTCTGTCTCTCCCTCCCTCCCTCTCAGTCTCTATCTTTCTCTTTCTGTCTCTCTCCCTCTATCACTCTGTCTCCCTTTCCTTCTGTTTCTCCCTCTCTCACTATCTGTCTCTCACTCCCTCTCTCTCCTTCTCTCTCCCTCCCTCGTTGTCTTCCTCTACCTCACTCTATCTCTCTCTCCCTCTCTCTGTGTCTCCCTCCCCTGTCTGTCTCTATCTCTCCCTACCTCTCTGTCTCTTTCTCTCTCTACCTCCCTCTCTCTGTCTTTCCCTTTCTCTGTGTCTCCCTTTTCCTCTCTATCTCTCCCTACCTCTCTCTCTCTCTCTCTCTCTCTCTCTCTCTCTCTCTCTCTCTCTCTCTCTCTCTCTCTCTCTCTCTCCCTCCCCCGGCCTCTCTGTCTCCCTCTCTGTGTCTCTTCCTCTCCCTCCCTCCCCCCCTCTCTCTGTCTTTCCCTTCCTCTGTCTCTCTCCCCCTCATTCTCTGTTTCTGCCTGTCTTTTCTCTCTCTCTCTCTCTCTGCATCTCTTCCTCTCTTTGTCTCCTTTCCCTCTATGTCTCTCTTCCTCTCCCTTTCTCTCTCTGCGTCTTTCCCTCCCTCTCTGTCTCTGTTTCTTACTTTCCTTCCCTCCCTGTCTCTCTCTTCCTCTCCCTTTCTCTCTCCCTTTCACTCTCTTTCTCTGTCTTTACCTCCCTCTGTCTCCCTCATTCTGTCTCTGCCTGTCTTCCTGTATCTTTATCTCTCTGTCTCTCTCTTTGTTTCTTTCTCTGTCTCTGTCCCTCCCTCTCCATTTTCCCTTCCTCTTTGTCTCTCTCTATCTCTGTCTCGCTCTGTCTCTCTCTGTCTTTCCCTCTCTGTCTTCCCCTCCTTCTCTCTGTCTCTTCCTCTTTGTCTTTGTCTCTCTCTTTCCCTTTCAGTCTATTCCTTTTTTCTCTCCCTGTCTCCCTCCCTCCCTCACTATCTCACTCTTTCTCTCTGTTTCTGTCTCTCCCTTCCTTTCTGTCTTATTTTCTCCATCTCTCCCTCTCCCTCTCCCTCTATGTCTCTGTCCCTCCCTCCTTCTCTGTCTCCGTCTCCCTCTCTCTCTGTCTTACTCTCTCCCTCCCCCCTCTCCCTCTCTGCCTTTCCCTCCTTCTCTCTCTCTCTTCCTCTCTTTCTCCCTCTCTTTCTCTGTCTCTCCTCTCCTCTCTCTCACTTTCTCTCTTTCTGTGTCTCTCCCTTCCTCTCTGTCCCTCCCTCTCTGTGTGTCTTCCTCTCTGTCTTTGTCTCTCCCTCCCTTTCTGTCTCTCTGTTTCCCTGTTTCTCTGGTTTTCTCTCTCTTTCTGCATCTCTTCCATTGTCTGTTTCTGTCTCTCCCTTCCTCTCTCCCCCACAATCTTTGTGTCTCCTCCATACCTCTCATTCTCTTTCTGTGCCTCTTCCTCTCTCTGCCTCTCTGTTTCTTTCTTGCCTTCCCCCTCTTTCTGTCTCTCCCTCCCTTATTCTCTGTCTCTCCTTCTCTCTGTCTCCCTCTTCCTTACTTTGTCTCTCCCTCTCTCTCTATCTCTGTCATTTCTTTCCTCTATCACCTCCTGTCTCTCCCTCCCTCCCTCTCTGTCTGTGTCTAAGTCCGTCTCTGTCTCTCTCTCTCTGTTTTCTCCTCCCCCTCTGTCTCTCTCTCACTGTATCTGTCTCCCTTTCCCTCTCTGTCTCTGTGTTTCTTACTCTGTGTCTGTTCCTCTCTGTCTCTCCCTCTCTCTTTGTCTTTGTCTCTGTCTCTCCCTCTCAGTCTCTCCCTTCTCTCTGTCTCTATCTCTCACTCTTTATGTCTCCCTCTCTCCCTGTCTCTGTCCCTCCTCTATCTCTCTTTCTGTGTCTCTTATTCTCTCTGTCTCTCCCTCCCTCTCTGTCTTTGTGTCTCTTCCTTTCTCTTCCTCTCCCTCCCTTACTCTTCCCCCCATCTCTCTCTCTCTCTCTCTCTCCCCCCCCCCCCCATTCTCTGTCCTTGCCTGTCCTCTCTGTCCCTTCTTCTCCGTCTTTCCCTCCCTCTCTTTGTCTCTTCCTCTCTGACTCTCCCTCTGTCTCTCCCTCCCTCTCTGTCTCTCTCTTTCTGTGTCTCTTACTCTGTCTCCCTCACTCTGTGTCTCTTCCTCTCTCTCTGTCTCTCCCTTCCACTGTCTCTGCCTCATTCTCTGTCTCTGCCTGTCCTTCTCTCTGTCCCTCCCTCTCTCTTTTTGTCTCCCTCCCTGTCTCTCCCTCCCCCTTTGTGTCTCTTTTTCTGTGTCTCTTCCTCTCTCTGTGTGTCTCTCACTCTCTCTCTGTCTCTCCCTTTCACACTCTTGCTCTGTCTCTCCCTTCCTCTGTCTCTGCCTCATTCTCTGTCTCTGCCTGTCCTCCTCTCTGTCTCTTCCTCTCTCTGTCTCTTCCTCTCTCTGTGTCTCTTCTTCTCTCTCTGTCTCTGTCCCTCCCTCTCTGTCTTTCCCTCCCTCTTTGTCTCTTCCTCTCTGACTCTCCCTCCCTCTTTCTCCCTCGCTCTCTGTCTCTGTCTCTCCATCTCTTTCTCTCCCTGTCCCTCCCTCCCTCTCTGTCTTACTCTCTCCCTCTCTCTCTGTGTTTCCCTCCATCTGTCTCTGTCTCTTCCTCACTCTTTGTGTCTCTTCTTCTCTGTCTTCCCCCCTCCTCTGTCTTTCTCTCTTTCTTCCTCTCTTTCTCTGTCTCTCCCTTTCACTCTCTCTGTCTCTCCTCTCACTTTCTCTCTGTTTCTGTCTCTCCCTTCCTCTCTGTCTCTCTCTCCCTCCCATCTCACTCTTTCTCTCTCTGTTTCTGTCTCTCCCTCCCTCTCTCTCCTCCTGTCTTTCTTTCCTTCCCTCTATATATCTCTGTCTCTCCCTCCTTCCTTCTCTGTGTGTCCTTCCTCTCTGTCTTTGTCTCTCCCTCCCTTTCTGTCTCTCTGTTTCCCTCTCTTTCTTTGTTTTCTCTCTTTGTCTCTTCCTCTGTCTTTCTGTCTCTCCTTTTCTCTGTCTCCCTTTCCCTCTCTTTCTCTGTCTTTCCCTCCTCTGTCTCTTCCTCTTTGTCTCTCTCTGTCTTTTCCTTCCTCTCTGTCTCTCTCTCCATCCCTCAGTCTTTCTCTCTCTGTTTCTGTCCCTTCTTATTTTCTCCATCTCTCTCCCTCCCTCTCTGTCTCTCCCTCTCTCTTTCTCCCTTTTCCTCTCTTTATCTGTCTCCCTCCTTCTCTGTCTCTTCCCCTTTGTCTTTGTCTCTCTCTCCCCTTCAGTCTATTCCTTTCTCTCTCTTTCTCTCTCTCTGTCTTATTTTCTCTTTCTCTCTGTTTCTGTCTCCCTCCCTGTAAGTCTTTCTCTCTCTGTCTCTCCTTCACTCTTTGTGTCTCTTCCTCTCTTTCTTTCCCTCCTTCTCTCTCTCTCTCTCTCTCTCTCTCTCTCTCTCTCTCTCTCTCTCTCTCTCTCTCTCTCTCTCTCCCCCCCCTCTCTCTCTCCCTTTCACTCTCTTGCTCTGTCTCTCCCTTCCACTGTCTCTGTCTCTCCCTCATTTTCTGTCTCTGCCTGTTTTCCTCTCTGTCTCTTCCTCTCTCTTTGTCTCTCTCTCTTTCTTTCTCTGTCTCTGTCCCTCCTTCTCTTTCTTTCTCTCCCTCTCTTTGTCTCTTCCTCTCTGACTCTCCCTCTCTGTCTCTCTCTGTCTCTTTCTGCATCTCTACCTCCCTCTCTTTCTCCCTCTCTCTCTCTCTCTGTCTCTCCCTTTCACTCTCTTGCTCTCTCTCCCTCATGTTCTGTCTGCCTGTCCTACTCTCTGTCTCTCTCTTTCTGAGTCTCTCCCTCCCTTTCTGTGTCTCTTCCTCTCTGTCTCTCTGTCTCTCTCTCTTTCTCTCGGTCTCTGTCTCTCCCTCCCTCTCGGTCTCTGTCTTTCCCTCCCTCTTGGTCTCTGTCTTTCTTTGTTTCTGTCTCTCTCCCTCTATCACTCTGTCTCATTTTCCCTCTCTGTTTCTCCCTCTCTTACTATCTCTGTTTCTCCCTCTCTATTTTTGTCTGTCACTCCCTCTGTCTCTGTCTCCCTCTACCTCCCTCCTCTCTGTCTTTCCCTCTCTCTGTGTCTCCCTTTCCGTCTCTGTCTCTCTATTTTTTCTCTCTCCCACCCTCTCTGTCTCTCTCTCCCTCACTTTCATTCCCTCCCTCTCTGTCTCTGTTTCTCTCACTCTCTCCCTCCCTCTCTGTCTCTCCCTCCCTCTCTGTGTCTCTTCCTCTCCCTCCCTCTGTCTCCTTCTCTCTGTCTCTCCCTCTCTGTCTATCTCTCTTTCCCTCCCTCTGTCTCCCTCTTTCTGTCTCTCCCTTCCTCCTTCTGTCTCTCTGTCTTTCCCTCTCCTCTGTCTCTCCTTCTCTGTTTCCTTTTCCCTCTCTGTTTCTGTGTCTCCCTCTCTCCCTCCCTCTCTGTCTCTGTTCTTCCCTTCCTCTCTATATCTCTCTCTGTGTCTCTCCCTCCCTCCCTCTGTCTCTCCCTCTCTCTGTCTCTCCCTCCCTCCTTCTCTGTCTCTCCCTCTCTCTGTCTTCCTCTCTGTCTCTGTTCTTCCTTCCCTCCCTCCCTCCCCCCCTCCCTCTGTCTCTCCTTCCCTCCTCCTCTGTCTCCTCCTCTGTCTCTCCCTCTCTGTCGCTCCTTGTCTCTGTCTCCTTTTCCCTCTGTTTCTGTGTCTCCCTCCCTCTCTTTCACTCCCTTTTCCTCTCTGTCTCTCTCTCTCTCCCCCCTCTCCCTTTTCCTGTTTCTCTCTCCTTCCCTGTGTCCCTCCCTATCACTCTCTGTTTCCCTCTCTTTCTGTGCCTTTACCTCAATCTCTGCCACTCCCCTCTCTCTGTCTTTTGCTCCCTCTCTGTCTCTGTCTCTCCGTAGCTCTCTGTGTCTCTGTCTCTTTCCCACCCCTGCGTTCGTGAACCTATATAAATGATCCCTTTTTTGGTTTATTATGCACCTACTTTGTGTCAGATACTGTGTTAAACATTTTACAAATGCTCCCAACAATCTGGGGAGGTAGGCGCTACTTTTATTCCCATTTTATAATTCAGGAAACTGAGGCAGAAAGATTTGAAGTGACTTGTGTCACACTGCTGCTAAGTCTGAGGCTAGATTTGAACTCAGGTCTTCCTGACTGCAGGCTCAGCACTCTATGTGATATGCTACAGGAATGTCTTCAGGAAATAACTTATAAACTTAGACGTAAATGGAAATAGATTATTCAGTCTATTTCCAAGTGAAATGGGCTCAGGGGAGGGCTTCTTCATTGCTTTCTCTGGGATTTCTTTGTACATCACTGTTGGAGATACTAACCAGTGTTAGAGAGATAGCCTATTCTTGCAATGATTCATTTCCATACTTTTTTGGGGGAGGGCGGTAAGTTGAGACAGTTATTCATGTAGTATATGGAGAACTACTGACTTTTTAGTATTACCTTTGAACTGCACATATGGGTCTGATTTAAGGCTTGGGTCCTCCCTAGATCTGGAATCTTGGGCAAGATTCTTCCCCACTCTGGACCCTCAGATTCCTCATTTGTAAAAGGGGGTTGTACTAGATAATTTTTAATGTCCCATTTCGCTTTTCATCTTCTATGATTTCCATGCTAATCCCTGATTTTTTTTTTTTTTTTAGTGAGGCATTTGGGGTTAAGTGACTTGCCCAGGGTCACACAGCTATTAAGTGTTAAGTGTCTGAGGCCGGATTTGAACTCAGGTCCTCCTGACTCCAGGGCCGGTGCTCTATCCACTGCGCCATCTAGCCCCCCCTCCCCCCTTCCCCGATTTCTAAAGTCTGTAGAATGTTCTTGGCTAGGATACCCACATGGAAGGTAGAGACAGCTTTGCAGCTCTTGGAACTCTTATCTTTGAGATCTAGAGCCTGGCTGGTGGTGTTCTCGAATTGCTTCATATTTCGAGTCTCTGATTACAGTGGGTTAATTTCCAATGGTTCACCTTAGTGGAAGTCCCTTTAACAATCAGTCACTTGTTTCCCCTTTGCTCAGGAGGGACAGGTTAAAGCCAATTCAAAAACATTGACAATTTGCAAAGGAGAGAGTGGCCTCATTGGATAAGACAGTTATAAAATGAAAGGAGGAAAAAAGCCCCATTTGTTTGTTTCTGTGATTTATAACAAAAAGACCTCTTTAGAAAGTGATGGGATGATGAGCATGCCCATTAAATACAACCAGTTTGCCTGAGATGCTGGAGTGGTTGGAGCTCTTGGAGACCTCAATCTCCAGTCCCTGTGGTTTTCTGTAAAGGCCAAAACATCTTACTGAAACAAGAAACCCCTCTTCAGGGGCGTTGTAAATACCGTGATGTTCCTCTCTTCCCACCAGTAGCATACTGAAAACTCTGTGAGCCGATCTTTTAGCCTGTGGCCATCTCCAGGAGACGTTTTCTTGGTGACGTGGCAGAAGAATGATTTTGAAAATTTGTTTTACTCATGCCATCTTGCTTTTTACAACACAGTCATTTCTGGATATATCCCATAAAATTCAGCAGGCCTTTCAGTTAAACAAAACCAGCTGATATGTTTTGTGCCATATTTGCCTTCATCTCTTTCGGTGTGGTCAAGAGGTGGCACTATAGTTACCGCACCCTTTGCCTTTCCTGCCCAGCTTTGGAAATCAGAAAACATAAGGTAGCTAAGGTATCAGATGATAACCTATAATGTACAGTCAGAAAATAAGAGGACCACTTTTATCATCTGTTTTAATTCAACCCTGATTGTCAGTGAGGGGGGAAGCCATTATCATCTAATTGTCTCTTTTGTTTTTTCCCCCTATGATAATACCAGTATCATTTACAAATATCTCATTTTTATCCTCATAAATCTGGGAGGGAGGTGCTATTTACTATCCTCATTTTATAGATGAGGGAATGGAGGCAGACAGAGATCAAGTGACTTGCTCAGGATGACTCTGATATTATGAGTCTGGATTTGAACTTAGGACTTCTTGACTCTAGGATCAGTGCTGTTTCCATTGTGCCACCTGGCTATTCCTATTCGTCAGAGCAGCAGTTCTTAAACTTTTTGATCTCAGGATCCCTTTATACTCTTTTTTTTTTTTGAGGTAGTCGGGATTAAGTGACTTGCTCAGGGTCATGCATAAACAGTAGTAAGTGTCTGAGGCTGGATTTGAACTCAGGCCCTCCTGACTCCAGGGCTAGTGCTCTATCTATTGTGTTGCCTAGTTGTCTACCTCTTAAGAATCATTGAGGTTGGGGGCAGCTAGGTAGCACAGTGGATAAAGTACTGGCCCTGGATTCAGAAGGACCTGAGTTCAAATACAACCTCAGACACTTGACACTTACTAGCTGTGTGACTCTGGGCAAGTCACTTAACCCTCATTGCCCTGCAAAAAAAAAAAAAAAAACAAAGGAAAAGAAGAATCATTGAGGTCCACCTGCCTCTCAAAGAGCTTTTGTTTATGTGGTTTCTGTCTGTCCACATTTACTATGCTAGATGTCAGAATGCCTTGGTGTAGTTATGAGAATTGTTTTGACCTTGCAGACTCCCAGAAAGGGCAACCTCCAGGGGGCCCTTTAAGAACTCTTGCTATTAGGTTTGGCATGGCCGAAGAGGCTTGTGAGAGCCCAGTGAATGCTAGTTGAATGAATGAATGAATGAGTGGGCAAGTGACTAATTTTATGGCTCTTTAAGGATTCCTGGATAGCGGGTTGTGACCCAAAGTTCTCCTGGCCCAGATGCTCTCCTGGCCTCCTTGCTGTACTGAACCCTCTCCAAAGGGCCCTTTTGGAGTCATCTCAGCTGCCATGTCCTTGGAATCCGCTCCTTGATTTCTGTCATGTTGCTGGTGGTATGTAGTCTTCTCTCGCGAACTTGTCCTTCTGGCTCCCCGCCCCTACCGTGGGACTTCTTCCACTGGCTCCATCATCAGGTTGGCCTCCAGATTTCTAGCTGCCTCCTGTTCTCACCGTGTGGGAGCTCGTCTGATTACTCACTCGCACTGCTACCCAGATGGGGATGACAGTGACAAGGACAACTCCCAGATCTCCTCTTATCCAGAAACCTGACTTCTCCCAACAGCCAAGTGTACCACAGTGGTGTCAAAATCAAATAGAAACATATGTGCTAGCCTCAGATTGACTTAGGAGACCACAAATTCACATCATCTATGATGGATTTTTCTTGATTTTTTTCAACATTTCCCAATTGCATTTTTTTTTTTAGTGAGGCAATTGGGGTTAAGTGACTTGCCCAGGGTCACACAGCTAGTAAGTGTTAAGTGTCTGAGGCTGGATTTGAACTCAGGTACGTACTCCTGACTCCAGGGCCGGTGCTTTATCTACTGCGCCACCTAGCCACCCCCTCCCAATTGCATTTTAATCTGGTTCAGGCCCACTCTGGAGAAGCCTGTGGGCCTTGAGGTCAACTTTGGTGTAGGAGATTTGGAGTCAAGGAAGACTTGGGTTCTAAACCTACCACCCACCTCTGTTCTTCTCCAGCTATGTGACCATGGACAAGTCTCTGTAGGATACTAAAGTGGGATGGGGAGGGACCTTTAAAGGTCATCTGGCCCAACCCTCTCATGTTACAAGGGGAGGAACCTGAGGCCCAGATTGTTTAAGTGCCTAGCCCATGGCCACCCAGATAGTAATAATACTGGGACCAGCTAGCTTTTAGATAAAGTGTCTTACATATGGAATCGCATTTGATCCATGCAATTTTTACTACTCCCATTTTACAGATGAGGTAAGTGAGGCTCAGAGGTTAAGTAACTTCTCCCTGGTCGTGCAAGTAGTGATAGAGACTGGTTTTGCCTCAGAATCTGATATCCCTTTCCACTGTGCCACACTGCCTCCTAGTCTGTTTCCTCACTTGTAAAATAGGAATAAGCTTGCTACTCCTTCACAGGATTGTTGTGAAGATCAAATGAGATAGTGTGGAAAGTCATTGTGGAAGTGGTGGACACTTTTGTCATTCATGTCATTATTAGCTCTAGTTGTGAAAGGACTTCTCTGTGTGGATGGTCTTGCAACATCTGAACTGAACACAGTTCTTTTGTATTCCTCTGATAATAACAGTAATGCCATTTCCACAGCATCTTAAAGTTTGCAAAGCACTTATGTCTCTCCTTTCATTTGAGCTTCATAACAACACTCTGGGTAGAGGCTGTAGGTCTTATTATTTTCATTTTACAGACTCAGAGGCGAAGTGACTTGCCCAGGGTCAGAGGCTGATTTGAACACAGGTCTTTCAGACTCCAATCCACCAGGCTAGGCCACCAGAGCACCAGAATTGACAGCCAATATTGTTGACCCAGTGCTTGGTAGGCTGTCTCCCTTGGCAGGGAGGTCATCCAGCTTGGGGCAGAGCAATTGGCCTCGGAGAGTTCTAGAAAGTGTTGGCCATTATCTGCATATATTGAATGAGTGGGAGCTCTTGAACATGTCCAAATGCTCCCATTATTGACTCTTGAAAGTCCTTACTTTTAAAGAGCTACTGAAATGGGGGTATTTTTTCTTCCCATTAATGTCTCTTACCTCGTGTTCTGGAAAGCTGCAAACAGTAAAGAGGGTGCCGGACAAAGTCCGTTAAACAGATGTGGCCCTTGTCTTCCCAGTGTTAATGTTGCTTTGCCTGACCACTTGACGAATGAACTATTTGATTAAATTACGCATAGAATGAAAATTGGGAACGTTTGCTATTTATGCAGGGGAAAGAATAAGTGACTGAACAACAGATATTACCCACATTAGGCCAGGCACTTGGATGGGCAGCCTGTGGAGTTAGTCCACAGGAGAGGTACCTTGGACAGGCCCTGCTGATGGGGAACAGGCTGGTCTGCAGCTGGAAAAGTGCACAACGTTTTTGAAGATCCCAACTTGCTCCTTGAAATAAAAACTTTTTTAACATCAGTATTCTCCTGGCAATGCCATCTGGCTGTGACTCATAGAACATCGCAATCTCTGAGGACTCAGAACTGTGGATGACTCAAAGGCCAGTGGAGAGGCGTATAAGCCAGTCACAGCATGTTGTCGTATGTAATGAGAGACCTAAAAGATATTGTCCAGGAAATGTATGATTGGAAAGAGAGATGGGCTAGACATGGGGTGAGAGCAAGGGATATCACATGGGCAGCTCAGATGCTGCACTTGTGGGCATCCATGATATTTTGGGAATAATAGATTTTTATTGGTATCTTTTGTTTTGACATTAGATTTCTCCCAATATCCCTCTCAACTCCCCACTTCCAGAGAGCCATGTTTTATAACAAAGAATTTTGTAAAAAGAGGAACAAGAGAAATCAGCAAAATCAGTTAACACGAGTCTGGGCACCATTTGGTCCATCTATCCCTACCTCCCCCTTACATGATACTATATGCAATGTTCTACACCCATGGACCTCTACAAAGGCGTGGAGGTGGGGGACGGGAGGGGAGCTAGCTTCTCATAGTTCTTTGTTAATGCCAAGCTTGTTTTTTTTTTAAAATCATTTGGCAACATCAGTTGCTTTGTGGTGGTGGTGTTGTCCGTTTATACTGTTGTTTTGACATACCTTGCTTTCCCAGGCCTGTTTATTTAACTCTGCATCAATCAGTTTGTGTTAGTCTTGCCTGTATTATTCTCTGTATTCTTCATAATCGTCATTTCATACAACATTTATGTACCACAATTTGTTGGGCTGTTCTCCAATCGATGCACTTTGTTTTCAAGTCTTCCCTACTACAAAAAGTGCTGCTCTAAGTATCTTGGTGTATACAGAGTCCATCTGTAAAGGCAGCCAGGTGGCACAGTGGATAGTGTCAAGAATACCTGAGGACAAAGTTGGTCTCAGATACTTACTAGGTGTATGATGCTGGGCAAGTCATTTCTCTCTCTGCCTCAGTTTCCTTATCTGTAAAATGGGGATTATAAAACAGTACCTGCCTCTCAGGGTTGGGAGGATCAAATGAGATATCGATAACATGCTCTATAAAGCTATAAAAATGATAGCCGTTATTATTATTTCTTTTTGTCATTATAGCATGTGTTGTTCTAGGTGTGCCAGTCTTTAGAATGACACTGAACACTTGAGATCACATACATTTCAGTGACCTCCTTGAGGTATATACTTAGCAGTGGAATCTCTGGGTTAAAGGGTGGAGACGTTTTAGCCATTTGATTTGCATGATTTCAAGTTGTTTTCCATAGTGGTTGCACTAATTCATGGCTCTCCAAATAATGCATTAGTGTGCCTGGCTTTCCACAACCCCTCCGTCATGGGATACTTTCACCTTGTGTCAGTTTTGCCAATTTGCTAGGTGTAAGAGGAAACCTTGGGTTTCTTTTGAATTGCACTTATATTATTATTAGTGATTTAGAGCATTCTTTCACATAGTTGGTAATGGTTTGCAATTCTTCTTTTGAGAACTGCTTGTTTGTATCATTTGATCACTTATCTAGTGAGGGAATGGTTTTTGGTTTTATATATTTCTCTTAATTGTCTATATATATTAGATACCAAACTCTTATTGTAGAAATTTCATAAAAAAGATTTTTTCCAGTTGAAATAATCTCTTCTTATCCTAGGTGCATAAGTTTTGTGCAAAAGCTTTTTAAGTTCATGTAATTTAAATGATTTATATTTTTCCTTTGTAATGATCTCTATCCCTTGCTTGGCTAAAAATTTATCCCCTATTCATAGCTGTGAAAGGTATATGTAAGATCCACTTCTCTTCCAATTTTTTTGTGGTATGATCTTTGATATTTAGGGCACATACCTATTTTTTTTTGGTGAGGCAGTTGGGATTAAGTGACTTGCCCAGGGTCACACAGCTAGTAAGTGTCAGGTGTCTGAGGCCGAATTTGAACTCAGGTCCTCCTGAATCCAGGGCCGGTGTTCTTTCCACTGCACTACCTAGCTGCCCCCACATACCTATTTTTAATTCATTGTGTAGTATTGTGCAAAATGGTGGTATAAACCTAATTGCTGCCAGAGTACTTTCCAGTTTTCCCAGTAGTTCTTATCAAACAGGGAGTTCTTTTCTAGGCAACTTTTCCTTGAGGATTTTTAGAATACTGGGGTTTTGAGATCCATTATTTCTTATTCTTCCTTGTCTAGTCTATTCCATTCATCTCCTCTTTTATTTTTTAACCAAGTAATATAGATGACTGCTGCTTTATAACATAGTTTTGAGGTCAGTGAATAGCACTTTCAGATCCCAGACTATATGATAAAGCAGCGATCATCAAAACCCATGGGTTACATTGGGTAGACCTTTTTTGGATGAACTATGGGAAGACAGATAGTTATCCCCTAGATTGAGGAGGGAGGCAGGCATGAATTGGTTATGATTTGCCAACTGGAGGGTGCTCCCACATTAATGAGGTCACAGATTCATTAGAGTATTGAGGTACAGGTATACGATGCAACATATCAGGGTATAAGAGCTAATGAGAGTGAATGGATAGTGAGAAAGCCATGGAATTCTGGGAAAACTGCCTGGAATGGCCCTTTTTTATTCCTTCTTGGTCCACTTAGTACCATTTGCTCCTCCCAAGATACTAGAGAGAGGAGGGAATTACCATATAACCTGAAGAAGTGAAGGCCTCCCCTGCACCATAGTATCATAATACACTTTGGTCCATCTCCATGGTGAATTTTCTGATTCAGTACCTTGATGGATCCATGTGAGTATAAAGATTCTTTCTGGTATTGATCAGTTCAGCCACCAAGTATTTATTGAGTACTTACTATGTGCCAGGTACTGTGACAAATGCAAGCTATTCAAAGAAAGCCATAAATAGGCGCAGCCCCCAAAGTCCTAGAAATCCTCCTCAGAGCATCTAACCAATGTGCTCAGAGTCTGTTACACTCCTGTGACTGCTGGCACAACACTTGGGCCTTATGACCCTACTGCTCCATATGCGACGGGTCTGTAGCCCTTTTCTAGGGCTACATAGCCTTGGTGCCTTTTCTTTCATGCAAAGCAAGTCATCCTGAGAAATAGGCAGCACCCCACTTAAGTCATTGCCAAGCTTTGAAAGATGGACTCTTTCGGGGCAGCTAGGTAGTGCAGTGGATAGAGCACCGGCCCTGGATTCAGGAGGACCTGAGTTCAAATCCGGCCTCAGACACTTAACACTTACTAGCTGTGTGACCCTGGGCAAGTCACTTAACCCCAATTGCCTCACTTAAAAAAAAAAAAGATGAACTCTATCTCTCTCTCTCTCTCTTTTTTTTTTTTTTTGCAGGGCAATGAGGGTTAAGTGACTTGCCCAAGATGAAATCTTAATGAAAGGGTGTATCCCATTTTCCCATAATGAATAATGCCATAATGAATGTTAGAAATATATGCATCTAGAGGCAGCTAGGTGGTGCAGTGGATAAAGCACCGGCCCTGGATTCAGGAGGACCTGAGTTCAAATCCAGCCTCAGACACTTGACACTTACTAGTTATGTGACCCTGAGCAAGTCACTTAACCCTCATTGTGCCCTACAAAACAAAAACAAAAACAAAAGAAATATATGCATCTAGCTAGCTACATACATACATACATATGTGTGTGTAAATATATATATATATGTATATATAAATAAAACTTATAGTCTTACTGATGCTTTTAAAATAGTTTGACTCATATAGCTATAACTGAGCATCTGGGGACAACACTGAATGATACGTATATCTATCACTAGACTGCATTTGGCTCCCTTGCACACTGCTGGAAAATCACTGGTCTGGAGCTTTGTTAAATAAAGAGCTAATTGAAAATTGCAAAGAGCTGGAAGCTTCAGAGAGTAGGCCCAGCTTGCAAAAAGAGGGTGAGGTGGGATGCCTTGCACTTCTCACAGCTTTGTGAACTTGGTTGTTCCACACCCCCATAGATCATGGTGCGTGAGAGGGAGGCATCATTGAGAGAATGGATTTCTGCCCTCTTTGGATTTGTTTTGACACCCCAGGAATGGGCAGCCCCCGTCTCCTAAAGTGCTCTGAGGCTGCATGAGGTATGATAGCTGTGAGCTGGCACTGACCTTTCTCTTGGACCATTGCAGACTGGAAATCAATTGCGTTTGCTTTGGAGATCACAGAGCGGTTACAAAGTGCAGGAGAAGACCACCACAGTGTCCATTCTGCGTGATGTGAAAAGTGGAATCAAAGGCAGCTATCGACTGGGTAGAAATGCCGGGTACCAGTGGGGGGAGGGATTTGTTGTGGCTCCTGACTGAACCTCTTCACTTCATTCTTTGGCTTGTCCTTTGGGCTTCCGTACTCTTTCCAAGCCCTGACAGTTTGCTTGATGGGATGTCCCTTTTTGTCCAGGGCACACAGGCCTTTCCAGGGCCGAGGAGAGCATTGTTCTCCTCACAATTGGAAGCATAAAGAGGAGGGATTGAGAAACATGGACCAAATGAAAGGAGGCAGGCACAAAATACCTGGAAAATCCTTAAGTGGACGAATCCAATCAAGAATAAAGATGATGGGGGCAGCTAGGTGGTGCTGCAGTGGATAAAGCACTGGCCCTGGATTGAGGAGGACCTGAGTTCAAGTTCAGCCTCAGACACTTGACACTTACTAGCTGTGTGACCCTGGGCAAGTCACTTAACCCTCATTGCCCTCCAAAAAAAGAATAAAGATGATGAAGATGATGATGGAAGAGCTGTGGGCTGAGTGGGGATTTCAATGCTGATACCCCTGACTCACCTTTCTGGGCCTCAGTTTCCTTATCTGTAAAATGAAGGAGGCTTGGACTAGGTGAGATTTAAGCCCTTTTTGAGCTCTAAAATATTTTGATTCTATGGCTCCTTCAGGGAGTTTTGAAAAGTTGCTCATTCTCTTACCAAGCCTCCAAAATAAGGCCTAATATTATACTGGACAACCAAAGGAAAAGCAATACAGTCAGCACCCCTTGATAGGCTTCTCTTGGTGGAGGCTTGGATGGGCATGGAAGGAAGCATCTGGAATTTTTCATTGTGCCCAGTGTGCTCTTAGAAGCACAGTATGGATAACATAAAAGAAAAGGCTATGGATGACAAGGCATACAAAAGACTGATCTCCCTAACCCCAACCAAACCCTGAATGCTAACCACAGCCTTAACCATTGTCCCTTAATCCTAACCTTCAGTAGCTCCATTTTAAGGCTATGAATAGTTTTGTCTTTTTTCTTTTTCTTTTTTTTTCTCTTTTTTGAGGGGCAGTGAGGGTTAAGTGACTTGTCCAGGGTCACACAGCTGAAGCCAGATTTGAAATCTGGTCTTCCTGATTCCAGGGCCGGTGCTTTATCCACTGTGCCACCTAGCTGCTTCCGGAATAATTTTGTTTTAAAGCTATTAAAAGCTTAAAACTGCACTAAATCTTTTGGGACACTCCGTTTTACAGCTGAGGAAACTCAGGTGAACAAAAAGTGGTGGAACCTTGCTCAAGTCATTTAACCTCTGGGTCCTACTACCCAGACCCTGAATCTTGTATGTATGAGGCTCCAGGAGTGGAATATCAGTCACAAAGATTCATGGCATCACAAGGATTGATGCCAATAAACCCATCAGGAAAACAAGCAAGCACTCCTGCACGTTTAAAAAAAGTGGCTTAAGGAGCAGCTAGGTGGCGCAGTGGATGAAGCACCGACCCTGGATTCAGGAGGACCTGAGTTCAAGTCCAGCCTCAGACGTTTGACACTTACTAGCTGTGTGACCCTGGGCAAGTCACTTAACCCTCATTGCCCCACCAAAAAGAAAAGAAAAAATCAGTGACTTAAGTCCTACATAATAGGGACCCCAAGTAGAGATTTCGTTTGAATAGGGCTTCTTTTTAAAACCTCATGGGAATTAGTTCCTATTTGTTGATCAGTCAATATCACTTACTAAGAGACAAAACTTGGGGAAGCTATGTGGTACAGTGGATACAGCACTGAGCCTGGTGTCAGAAAGACCTGCCTTATACTTACTAGCTGTGTGACTGGGCAAATCACGCAAAGGAAGGAAAGAAAGAAAGAAATAAAGAAAAAGACCCCAATCCCTAACTCCAGCCCCAACCCTAATCCCAACTCTAATGTGAAGCCTAACTTCATACCTTAACCCTAACCCTATCCTTAATTCCTTTTTAAAAAAATTCCTATCCCTAATGTTTTTTTTCTTTTTTTGGTGAGGCAGTTGGGGTTAAGTGACTTGCCCAGGGTCACACAGCTAGTAAGTGTCAAGTGTCTGAGGTTGGATTTGAATTCAGGTCTTCCTGACTCTAGGGCTGGTACTCTATCCACTGTGCCACTTAGCTGCCCCCCTATCTCTAATTCTAACCCTAACTCTCCCAGTGGCTGAGCTCCTTTCTCATTTCCTGCTGTAATAGGAAGGTGGAGCTGTGGAATGGAGTGGAAGGAGCCTGGACAGTACAGGTATAGGCGGAACTTGGATGAGCAGGGAAGGGAAGGCTGATGTGCTGAACTGCCTTTCCTCAAGTTCACCTAGGAGAGACCACTGTGCTGACTGTGAGACAGTGATTTGTGACTTGTGTGGGGTCGGGCCTGGATTGGGTTTTGTAACTTTGATAACATTAAGCACTGATTTGTGGGTGCTGAATTACATGACTCTGGGCAGGTCACATGACCTCCCTGAGATTGTTTCCTCCTTGGTAAAATGAGGGAGTTGGGCCAGCCCAAGGGCCCTTTCAACTCCAGATCTAGGATTTTGTTATCCTAAGGCATTGGTTAATAACTGATGATGATGTCAGATTACTGAGGCGTCTGCTTGGACTTGAGAGGCAGGAAGTCCTGGGTTCAAATTTTGCTCAGACATTTATTAGGTGTATGACCCCAGTCAGGTCACCTCGTGTCTGTGTGCCTCACTTTCCTCAACTGTAAAATGGAGATAATAACATCTACCTCCCCATGTTGTCATGAGGATTAAATGAGATAACATTTGTAAAGCTTGTAACACGGTTCCTGGCACATAGTTGTTGTTGTTGTTTGTCTTTCATTCTCCAAGAGGACCATGACCTCCGGAGGTGATGTCATGACTTGCAATAAATTGGATTTCACTGAGGGAGGACTGTGCAAAGTCACCAGCCTCACTCTCTCCTCCAGAGCCACCTGGGTCCAGTGGCAAGATAGACATCAGGATGACTGAAGATGGCCCCAGATGTTTGAGGCAATTGGGGTTAAGTGACTTGCCCAGAGTCACACAGCTAGTAAGGGTCTGAGGTGAGATTTGAACTCAGGTCCTCTAAACTTTAGTGCCAGTGCTCTATCCACTGTGTAGGCACTATATAAATTCTAGCCATTATCATCACCATCATCTTTAAATGGCTGTAATAAAAGCACCTTTCCCATGGGGCTGTTGTGAGAATCAAATCAGATAATGTGCTTCAAGTTCACAAGCCTTTAAGTACTCAATAAATTATTATTCTTAGGAATTGCTGCTCAATTTGGGGATGGCAGCCTCTTGAATTTCACTTGGTCTTACTAAGTATGAGAAATGATATATTCTTCTCATTTGGAGCCTAGGTGGTAAGAATGCTCTTTTCCCCTCTGCCCCCCACACCTCTCCCCATTTCCTAATCTGAATGCTTAGGCCTACCAAGCTTCAGCCCCTAAGTTCCACTTTGGGCAAGTGGCTGCTGTTCTGCTTCTTGCCAGCAGGAGGCGCAGGCAGCCTGTGGATCTCAGACCTTGTAGAACTAGAAAGTGACAGGCAGTTCTTTTTGTCTTTGAATATGGAAATCTCGTCTTGGGGGCTTGATCATAAAAGACAGGGGCCCCTCATGTGTGGGGCGGGAATGTAACCCATGGGTAGGATAGCTCATTTTCCAGACGACACAGAATGAAACCTTGATATCTGAAAAAAAGCACATTGTTCCCTTAAATGTGCCTCTAGTCTATAGAAAAAAGAAAAGCAACCAACTTCAGACCACGTGCATTTCATTGGGGTGCTTGGGAGCTGAGCATGAAATGGAGAGAAAGTGGTAGGGAGAAAATGGGGGAACAGCTTGGGAAAGGTGGCTTCTGTTATTTCTGAGATACGGTGCTGTGGGATGGGAGATGGGATGTCTGAAGAACAATGGGGTGGCTGATGGAAGTTTTCATTGTCTCAAGCTCTCTTGTGGTTTCTCATTGGCTGGCTGGGAAGTGACTATGAAGCCACTTGGAGCAGGGTATCTCTGCACTGATAAAATGCTTTATGGTGTGATCTTTTCTGCGAGGAGCATTTGAATCCTGCCTAACAGTTTTCAAAGATCAGAGGCTTAGAGCTGGGAGAAAACTCAGAAATCCTCTAGTTCAATCCCCTCTTTTTGCAGATGAGGATAGTGAGACTCAGAGGAGAAGTGACCTGCCCAGGGTCACACAGATAGACTCCAAAGCTGTTCCTCTGCCTCCCTCTTACCTTAGCTCCCACATGCCCTTTCTTGACCAGGAAGAGGAGCAGCTGAGTGTTTTTAGCAAATGCTGGATTAAGGGAGACAACAATAGCAGTACCCTAAAATACTCATCTTTTAAGGACTTCCCAAGTCAGTGAAGAAATGATTTTTTTGTGTGTTTGTCAGGTCAGGCCAAAGGCCAACATTTTATTTCATTTGTTATCAATTGTTTTATTTTGAGTCTAAACACAAACTAAAATGGACATTTTCATATACATAGTATAACAGAAAAATAGGGCCATGTATGAAACTGTGAATCTCTATTATATATAGCTTACTTTTCTTTAAAAATATATAATAAGGGGGCAGCTAGTTGGACTCAGGAGGACCTGAATTCAAATCCAGACTCAGACACAACACTTACTAGCTGTGTGGCCCTTGGCAAGTCACTTAACCCTCATTGCCCTGCAAACACACACACACACACACACGTGACATGCTGACCTTATATATATATATATATATATATATATAGGGCGGGGCAATGAGGGTTAAGTTGACTTGCCCAGGGTCACACAGCTAGTAAGTGTCAAGTGTCTCAGGTCAGATTTGAACTCAGGTCCTCCTAAATCCAGGGCCGGTGCTTTATCTACTGCAGCGCTACCTAGCTACCCATCATATCACTTTCAAAACTGACTTGCTTATCTGTGATTCTTTCTGGCCTTATATTTGCTTTAAAAATGCTTCAGTGAGCCTCTTTTCTTTCTTTTGGCTACCCTCTTCCTAGCCCCTCCTCTCCCTTAACAGTTTCTCTCTCACTGAAAAAAAAAGACCCTAACTCTAACAAATAGGCATTTGTGAGGCTCTACCTCACACCTAGCAGATTAGAAAATGTCAGATACTGGAGGGACTGCAAGAAAGCAGTCATGCTAATACAATATTGGGGGAGCTGTGAATAGAGTTCCAGCCATTCAAGCAAAATAAATTCCCCAAAATATGTCTATTTCTGTATCTTGAGACTATTACTTCCCTTGCGAAGGTGGGCAGCATGCTTCATCACTGGGACCCTGGAATCCTGCTTCGTTATTCGAGTCAACAAAATTCTTAAGTCTTTCAAAGTTGTTTCCTTTTACAGTGTTTTTGTTGTCGTATAAATAGTTCTCCTGGTTCTGCTTCCATTACTCTGCATCAGTCATTACGAGTCCTCCCAGATTTCTCAGAAACCACCCTTTTAAATAATTTCTTATAGCACTACATTTCTATATTGTAATTTGTTCAGCCGTTCCCTAATAGGTGGGTGCTCTCTTGGTTTCCAGTCTTTGAATGCTATGAAAAGAACTGTCACAAATATTTACGGCCACATCGGGCCTTTTCATCTTCCTTTGATTTCTTTGGGGCATGGACTTTAGTAGTGGTATTGCAGGGTCAAAGGCTAAGCACAGTTTTGGGATTTGGGGGCCATAGGACCATTCACAGCTTCTCCAATATCATATCAGTGTGCTTGATCTCCTGTAGCCTCTCCCACATTTGACATGTGATTTGCTAGGTATGAAGTAGAACCTTGGAGATGCTTTAATTTGTATTTCTCCAATTATCAGTGATTAGAAACTTTTTTTTGTTTTGTTTTTTGGTTTGGGGTTTTTTGGGGGGGACAGGGCAATGAAGGTTAAGTGACTTGCCCAGGGTCACACAGCTAGTAAGTGTTGTGTCTGAGGCTGGATTTGAACTCAGGTCCGCCTGAGTCCAGGGCCAGTGCTCTATCCACTGCTCCACCTAGCTACCCCCAGAAACATTTTTTTCATATGATTGTTGATGACTTGGATTTCTTCCTTTGACAACTTCCTGTTCACATATCCGTTGACCAACTGAGGAATGACTTGTTGTTATAAATTTATATCTGGTTTTTTTTTTGTCTTGGACATGCGACCTTTAACCAGAGAAATTTGCTGGAAAGATTTATGCAGCATTCTAGAATTTCTGCAACAACTCTGTGAGACAGGCAAACACTAAGAGTTCACTTATAGAGGAAGAGACCAAAGTTCAGTCTCTCAATCAATAAGTATTTTTATTAAGTACTTGCTGTGTACTGGGCCTTGTGATAAAGCACATAGCAGGTACTTAGCCAAGTCAGGAATTAAACTTCGGTTCGTGTGATCGTAGATTTTAATGCTAACCGAGACCTTAGGTATTATGTGCTCCACTCCCCCCTCACATTATGGAGAAAGAAATCAGGTCTATACTGGGGAAGGGACTTGCCATGGTAGCGTAGGGAATAAGTAGCAGGGATAGGATTCCAGTGCCCTCTGACCCCAATCCAGTGTTCTCAGAGCCTCTAACACCCGTTTCCATGGTCTTTCAATGACACCATGTGGCCTTGATATTGAGAAATAAGGTTTTGGATGAAAAATTGGACAGAATTCCAGGACAAGTGTGATTTTTGTGTAATAGTTGCCTACCACACAGTGGACTTCATTCCTAAGATGCTTGGGTCTAACCCCGGGCCAAAACACTGGGGGATGTTATTTAATATTTATTGAGTACCCACAATGAGTGTGCTGGAGGGGAGAAATTTGTGTTGGCGTGAAGACTGTGAACAAGTTGGGAACTAATAGATTTCTTCCTTATTTGCCCTCTGATAGTCTAAATCGTCATCTTGGCTTCTCTGAGTGTAAAGATTTATGCTCTTGGGATTTGGTTTTAAATTGGTTACAACCTATATGTCTTCAAAGCTATATTCATTGAGGTGATTCATGGTATCCACTGTTGTTACAAAAATGGAGATTTAGAAAAATGAATGTGTGTTATTTGCTATTTGAAAGAAAAGGGTAATTTCCCTGGATGACAGTAAGATATAAATAACCCTTTTTTGGCCTTAGGTCTTTGTAGCTAGTCTTCTGAGTGTGATGTTTTTATTCCAAGGTTAGGATATTGAAATGGGGTAACACCCAAGAATGGTTGATTTTACTGCCACTTTTGGTGGAGGGGAAGGGGGATAACCAGTGGTTTTTTCCAGTTGTAAATTGCTGGTTGCCATTCATTCTTTACTGGGGAAAGAAAAAGCAACAATTGGTCAGATTGTGCACTAACACTGTTGAATGAGCTCAGTTGTCTGTGATGTCACTGAATCACAGTTCAAAGGGATCTCAGAGGCCATATAGTCCCATCCATGCCAAAGATGACAAGCCCTCGTACAACACACTTGGTGAGTGGTCGTCAAGCCTCTGCTCGAAGATGTCCAGGGAAGGCGAGCTTACCACCTCCTGCAGTAACCCACTTTGGGGTGCCTCAGATTCTTAGGGGCTCAAATACTTGTTGATTTGACTGTATTAGTGTACTAGATGTTACTGAAATATAGAGATTGACACGTCCTAGTAGAAGGAAATCCTCCAGAGAGGGTTGTGTGCCTTGGGAAGAAGTTGAGGGTTAATTTGGTGGCAGAGGAGCTTTCAATAAGCATTGAGTCTGGGCAGAATGTGCCCTCTGGACAGGGCGTGGGACTAGGTGTTGGAGGGTACAAAAGCCAAATGAAACTGCTTTTTTACCAAGGGGAAATGAGGAGTGCATAGATAGGGAAATATATGATAATTTGAAGAGGCAGAGATTAGGAAAGGTGAGAACCTTGAAGGAAGCTAAGGATTCTGGGAGGTAGGGAGGAGAAGGGAGTGCATTCCAAGCAGGGAATCTAGTCTGGGCAGAGATAATCTCTAAAATAAACCTAGAAAGGTGAGTTGGAGTCCTACTGGGAAGGGCTCTAAATGCCAAGCTGAAGAGTCAGTATTTTCTTTTAGAGGCCATAGAGAGCCATTAAAGGTTCCTGAGCAGGGGAGTGAAATGGTCAAACCTGGACTTTGTGAAGGTTATTTTGGCAGCAGTGTGGAGGTGAGATCGAAGAGGGGATAGAGGCAGGGAGACAAACGAGGAGGCTACTGCAGTAGTTCAGGTAAGAGGTAACAAGGCCCCGATCCAGGGTAGTGGACATGTAAATGGAGAGAAGGGGATATAGCTGAGAGCTGTTGTAAAAGGGGCTAGAACTAACAAAACTTGGAAACAGTCAGATATGAAGGGAAGGGAAGAGCTGAGAATATGGCCAATCAACAGGGCAGCGGTGCTAGTGCCCTTAATAGACCATAGATGCAGGTGTCCCATTCCACAGTGTTGGGATGCCACATCATCAGGATCCGAGATCTAGAGCTGGAAGGATGGCAGAAACCCTCTACTTTGAAGAAGAGAAAATGGAGGCCCCGGGGACAGAAGTGACTTGCCCCACTCAGGCAGCCCATGCCTGAGGCAGATTTGAATCTGTGTGAGTCTACCAGCATAGCTACTGTCCAAGGTCCCCAGGGAATCTAGGCTCTCTTCATTCAACACACATGTACTGGGCACCAGTGATGTGGAGGCTTTGGTGGGGGGTCTTGTGCCTGCCCTTCTTCCTTCACAGATTTGGTGTGGGGCTCAAATGAGAGAGTGGGTTTGATACCTGTAAAAAGCTATGTCATCTTCAGCTGGACCCCAATGCCAGGCACACAGACCTATGCGACTGCCTCTGTTTCCTCTCTGCTTCTAGAACTGATCTGTCTCTGGAGAGTGTACCCCACTCCATGGCAGGTGTCTTGCCTAGCCTATGGGAGTTGTAGATATGAGTATGAATGTTATCACACAAGCCTTCACTTCTGGAAACAAGGCAAACATAAGGCTATTATCAGTGGAAAGTGCCAAATGGGAAATGATAACATCAGCAGGGAAGGATAAATATATACCGAATATATTAATATCCCTCCTGTCTGACAGCCATCGTGTCGACATCCTGGGGCTGTTATCGTCTCATTGATGTTTAGGGTTTTATTGTGGCTTGGGTTCATTTCCCTTGGTTCTGCCTGTCTCTTTCTTCCTGGGCTATCTTAGCAAGGACAAGAACCCCCAACAGTCAAGTGAACTAGAGGGAGGCATGAAAAGAAAGGCCAGGTCCCGCGGTCGGGCAGGCAATCACCAGCCTGGCTCTCCATTGAGGGCTCCTGGGAGTGCCACAGTTGAAGAGCAATATAAATAAGTGATCAATGCAACCAGTGGGGAAGTAGCTTTCAGGCAAACTGATTTCAGATCCCCGCATCCCTGATAGATGTAGGAGTTGGCCTTTAGAATGTACCATGGGACAGATCTTTGCACATCCAGAGCTACCTTATTTGCTTGCTAGGGGCTGGTTCTATTGGCAGAAAAACTGAGCCCCATGATGATTCTATTTTTTTTAAAGAAAGGCCAAATGAAATGATTTTTCAGGGTATAAATAAAATAGCTTCCCATTTTTCCTGACAATTAGTGATCCCTATTTATTTATGTAAGCTTTCAACATGAGGCTCGGGGAGCCAAAGTGACAGCTGTGGATGTAGCCAGACACTGTGCCTTTATATATATATATTTATATATAAATATAAATATAAAAATATATTATACACACACACACACACACACACACACACACACACACACACACACTGACCTGGCCAGGAACAAAGCATGGCTCAACCCCACCTGGGCTTTCCTGCCTGGAAGTGACATGGGCATGTCACAAATGATTTTGTGTACGACTGGTGATGGCCCAGGATGTTTTAAGGCAATTAGGGTCAAGTGACTTGCCCAGGGTCCCACAGGCAGTAGATGTCCGAGGTGAAATTTGAACTCAGCTCCTCCTAACTTCAGGGCCAGTGCTCTATTCACTGCGCCACCTAGCTGCCCCATCACAAATGAGTTTGAAAAGTAATAGGATGGGGGCAGCTAGGTGGTGCAGTGAATAAAGCACCGGCCCTGAATTCAGGAGGACCCGAGTTCAAATCTGGCCTCAGACACTTAACACTTACTAGCTTTGTGACCCTGAGCAAGTCACTTAACCCCAATTGCCTCACCAAAAAAAAAAAAGAAAGAAAAGAAAAAGAAAAGTAATAGGATGGTTCTTGTGGTTTTGTGGTGGATGTCCTGTTGGGTTTTCCCTCTTCCTCCTCCAACCGGAGTTATTGAAAACTGAGATGAAAAAAATGTTAAAAGGTTACATTTGTATAATGGAAATAGATAATCAGGCTTCAGGCAATCATCAATGCTTTTGATCCTTCTGGGATCAGAAGAACAGCTCACATGTTCAGAAATCGACTGGAGAAAGACGAGGAGCCGCTTAAATGGCTCTTGGGTAAATGAGAAAACTTTGTATCCCAGAATCAAACAAAGCATGAGTCCAGCCTTCTGTGGGAGGTTCCATCAAAGGTCTTGGATTTTGTTTTCTTAACTATAATCTCGTTCTTCCTTTTCCTCTCCTGATGTTTTCAGAGGCTGAACAAAGTGGGTTCAAATGATGTCATCCCTGCCAAGCTAAGGTGGCACTGATGGGTGAATAGGAAGGACACACAGAAGGGCACCTGAATTAAGGGCACCTGTATTAATGTTATGGAGAAGCACAGAAGTAAATCCACGTTAAGGACAAGAGACAACACAACATGGCGGAAGCGTTGGATCTGGGGGCAGCAAGTAAGGACCCAAATCCTGCTGTGCCAACATGAGCCGGTCATGGAACCACTTTAATGTCATTGCTTGTAAAATGGGGATAGCGATAGCATCTTCCTCACAAGGTTGTTGGGACAACCAAACAAAGACAGAGAGGGAAAGGGAGATAGAGAGGGAGAGACAGAGAGAGGGAGGTAGAGGGAGACAGAGAAAGAGGAAGGGAGAGAGAGCAGGAGAGGGATGGAGTAAGAGACAAAGACAGAGAGGGAGGGGGAGACAGCGAGAGAGGGAGAAACAGAGAGGGAAAGGGAGACAGAAAGAGGGAGAGACAGAGACTGGAGGGAAGAGAGTCAGGAGGAGAGAGAGGGGAGAGAGAGACAGACAGAAATAGACGAAGAAAAGGGAGAGACAGACAGGGAGGGAGAGACAGAAAGAGAGACAGAGACAGAGACACAGAGAGAGAGAGTCAGAGGAAGAGACAAAGAGAAGGAAGGAAAGATGGAGAGGGAGGGACAGAGAGAGAGAGAGGGGAAGAGACAGAGAGGAGGACAGGCAGAGACAGAATGAGGGAGAGACAGAGAGAGGGAGAGACAGAGAAAGAGAGGGAAAGGGAGAGAGAAAGGGAGAGAGAAAGACAGAAGTGACGCCTGCAAAGTGCTTTGGAAACTTTAAAGGAGAATATCAATTTGAGCTCGTTATTTTGAGTGGGGGACTCACTGATGCTGTACGTTTAGGCCAAAGAAGAAAACAGTTATTGACTCTGTTCTCTTCCCCGTTTTGAAAAACTGGGCCAGCACTTATCCAGTCTCACGGCATCTCTCCCACTTTCCTATGATCTTTCAGGTATCACTGACAGCTGCTCAGCCATCACGTCTCCTGGTTCTGCAGGACCCAGTGATGTAGTTCATTTGGGCCAAGTGACTTGAATCTATCTGGGGCAGTTCATGGATCTCTTCATGTTTCCTGGACGTCAACTCCTTATTAGACATTTTCATTCTGTCAATTCCAGTATAAAAACAAGTAAACTCTTCTCTCTGGGTTTTCATAATCAAATGAGGGCATATTTGCGAGAGGTGCATAGCCCAGTGCCTGGCTCATAATAGGTGCTATATAAATGCCTTTCCCCTTCCCTTCATGACACTGCTCTCTCTTGGTTCTCTTCCATTCTCAGGTTTCTTTGATGGATCTTCATTCATATCTTGCATATATCCCAATATTCTGTTTTGGGCCCTCTTTTTTCTTGATATGCTCTCAGTGACCTCATCAGGTGCCATTTCCAGTCTCTATGTCAACAGCTGCCACCCCCCATTGACATATATTCTTACATATGTACAAGCTATCTTCCTCTATTGAAGGTAAGGCAGGGAATATTTCATTTTTGTCAGAGTGTGTGTGTGTGTGTGTGTGTGTGTATACGCGCCCCTGCACCATATATGTATAGTATAGCATGCATATATAGTACATACTTTAAAGTGCCAGATTGACTCTGTGTGTGTGTGTGTGTGTGTCTTTTCCTCCTAGTAGATAAGAAGGTAGGAACTAGATAGTTAAGTTTTGTATCTTCCCCAGGGCTTCTACAGGCAGTAGGCACTTAATGAATGTGGCACTAATTCATGATGAACTCAGTTTTTTGTGTTGGTAAAAGTGGTGGAATTTGGCAGTAGTTTAGAATGCAGGATGGGGTTGGGCTCGAGGTACTTTGAGCTCTCTTGTATGAGATGCCAGAAATTCTCTTGTGATGGGAAAGCCAACCTGGGGAATGATGAGGGAGGGAAAATAAGCATATCTGTCATCAATGTGGTTGAGTCCAGTTGGCTTCTGGGGACATCTGGGTACTCAATACAAGAAAAGCCAGAGTGGCAAAGTTCTCTCCTTCCTTAAATGGGCAGAAAGATGGTGGGAGATACCATCTTTTCACTTTCTCCCTCTTGTTCTAGATTTTATCTCAAGTGAGTCAATGATATGTCTGTCCTAGAAGGTTTTTTGCTATGTCCAAGAGCATTGTGCATCAGGAGTTGCTGGATAAGCACTTGTCTTTCTTCTGTGTTCATAGGCATTGAAGGGATTCCCTGTCTTCCAATGTATAGGCTACTTTAGGAATTAATCAGGAGTATTTCCTTGGAGCCAACCTCTTGACTCTGTGAATGGGGAAAATGTGGGCAGAAAATTCATCTCAAATGGCACCTGGGCATGCACAACCTTTGTCATAATTAACATATATGTCTATATACATGCACACATGCACACACATGTACAAGCATACATTTATGTGTATATATGTATATTAAAGTGTATGTACATATATCTTGGGGTATATGTCTGCATATGGAGCACAGCTATACAACTGAGGCTCATCGTGTGTGCTCGTGTTCTGTTCCTCACTTAGGGTAATAAAGTCCCTGTGCCTAACTTCCTCCAAAGCTCCCTTTCAGGGCCACTGTTTACTTGAGGCCTTTCTTGATATCTCCCCAGCCACCTCTTTTTATATTTATTCATATGCATAGAGATTGTTTCCCCACTATAACTTAAGCTCTTAGAGGGCCCAGAGTGTTCATTTCTGTATTCCCAGCCCCTAGTAGGGGCAGCTGGGTGTTGCAGTGGATAGAGCACTGTGCTTGGAATCAGGAAGACTCATCTTCATGAATTCAGATCTGGCTTCAAACACGTACTAGCTATGTGACCCTGGGCAAGTCACTTCACCCTGTTTGCCTCAGTTTCTCATCTGTAAAATGAGCTGAAGAAGGAAATGGCAAAACACTCCGGAGTCTTTGCCAAGAAAACCCCAAATGAGATCACAAAGAGTCGGACATGACTGAAACAACTCAACAATAACAAAAGCCCCTAGTAGAGCTCCCAACCCAGAGGAGGGGCTTTAGAAACACATGCTTGTATGAATGGATGAATGGATAGATGAATGATGGGGTGGGCATCTTTGCACTTATTTTATCCCCAAGGGCTCAAGAAACAGGGACTGGATGGTTGATTTTAATTCAACTTTTTGTAAATCCTCTTATCTTTGCTTCTTCATTTGCATTTACGAAAAAGAGAAAATGATTCCTGTCTATCAGTTATCTTAGTAGCTCCTTAATATTTGTAAATGCTTTGTTATTTTCATGGCAAAATAACTTTGAGGTTATGGGGCAGAGGGGGCCTCTCCAAATGGAAATCCAGGGGGCATGTAGATTGGTATACTTTAATTACTGAAATCAGAAGTAAACACAGAGGCAAACTTTCTCTTTCTATGTCATTCTTTTTTTTTTTTTTTTTTAGTGAGGCAATGAGGGTTAAGTGACTTGCCCAGGGTCACGCAGCTAGTAAGTGTCAAGTGTCTGAGGCCGGATTTGAACTCAGGTACTCCTGACTCCAGGGCTGGTGCTCTATCCACTGCGCCACCTAGCTGCCCCCTTTCCATGTCATTCTCGGCCAAAGGACCAGGTGACCAGAAACTTGGCTTGGGCCTCTCTTTCAGAGGGTAGAGAAGAATTCTTTTCCCCTGCAATTTGGGGAGATGACACCCTCTTTTCCCTGCCCCCCCCTTGGAACTTATAAAAGCCCCTGTGTTCGGGCTTAGGAATCCCAGTTCCCCGGACAATAGCCTTGGAACAGTCCCAAACTAGGTGGTCATCTAAAGAAAGGTCAGAAGTCAAAGTTATGAAAAGACAAATCTGGCCAAGAGCAGGAAGGTTCGTTCCTACAGGACAAGGATGACGCTTCGACTCTCTGGGCTAGTCCCGTTTTCTCCTTTGCTGAGTCTGAGCAGTGGTAATCTGTTAGTGGAAAATTGTTGAGACTCTCACTGCTGGACCCGGGCTTTATTAGATGCTCAGGTAAGACTACAGTTTATCTTTCAGATAATTAAATACAAAGGAGAAGGAACGTTTTTATGAGTCAGCTACAGTAATATTTTATTACCAGCCTTTCATTCATTCTCTATACAGCATCATAAAAGGCAATATCTGGGAATCCCGCCTGCCATCCCTCCTCTCCTCAGCTGGTTGCAGATGTTCTGCTGAGCTTGCCCATGTTAAGACAAATATGCACCAATTTGGGGTGAGAAGGTGGTCAGGGAGGATTTTCTGCCCTGATGCATGGAGAGTATTTGGCAAGAATCAGGCCATTGATGACACATGCATTTATACAATACTAATAAGTAGGTAACTGTGTAATAGCCATAGAGGGCAGAAATTCACTGGGTTACACATGGATATCATGGATTGGCTTACTTGCATGGTGCCTAAGTTTGGCACTAGACCCTGCCCAGCATGCGCGCCACCCACCAGTTACAAGGCATGATAACCCGACAGATGACCCTCCCTCCTTGGTAGCAGTACGGGGAGGGGTAGAAGCCCAGTAAAGGCTCACACACCCGGCGGCAATAGCGGTTACCCCTACGACAGTAAATACAACAATAACCTCTTTCATCCAGCATGGGGTCAAATTCGACTCCATTTTCGGTCTGTAAGAAAAATAAAGAAGTTGACTTAGAGAGGTTAGGCCTACTACACAGAAGTCCCCCCCAAAACGAGAGCGCTACAGGCTACTTAAAGGGAAGACCAGATAATTAAGTTTCCCGGTCAACATAACTCTTCATAATTTCTTAAGCAAGCTAATAGTGATCTACAAAATTCGTATTGAATTAGTTTCCCTCCCCCATGGTACCATGCAAGTTTATAAAACAACTGATTTTGCTGTCATTCCCATTCTAATGAAAGTGACTTGAAATGGTGTTACAATGGGGACGCTTTTGGGGATCCCCTACCACTTTGTAATGATCCCCTTTTCTTTTCTTCGAAAGCAGAGTAAGTGGGCAAAGTCTATAAACAGGTTACCCCCAACTGTCAAGTGGGGAAGAAGCACGTAGCAGAGCTGTGGTGGCAAAGCGCTTGGGCTGTTGGAACCATTTTCGAAACTCCCAGTCTAAGGTCTGAGCACATCATGAAAGAGCTGGTCGTTACCTAACCCCCCAATTTACATAGTCGTTCACTGGGAGATCCTCTTCAGCTAGCTGGCGGCTCTGGCGTTTCTTCCCCGGCTTCACTTCGGGGTCCATCCACTGCTCATTGAGGTCAATCCCACTTTTTCGGTTTGTGAGAAAGTGGACATTTTCATTTCCTCCCTCAAAGTCCTGAAATTCAGAAGCTAAGACGACAAATGTTAGGAGTGTGCCAACGTTGCATTCCCGACGCCTCTGTGGAACTAGCTCAGTGGGGCCTCAGCGGTGGAAGAGTTTCTCCCTAGCCTTGGTATGGGTAAATGACTCATCCTTTAGCTGATGTACTAAAACCGGGTATTTTCAAAGCTAATAGTCCTTCAGATACCTAAGCCCAGATGTTCTTAACGACATAGACACTAGAAAACCCTCTTCCCCTAACTACTCTTGCCCTAGGAGAAAACATTCCCAGTTATATTTTTATTCTGGGATGTCTAGAAATGGGGCCACAAGGTCTCTGAAGTGAGCGTAGTCGATAGGAGGTACGCAAGGCCCATAGCTTTGCCAAGATAGGCACCAGAGAGGCAGACATGCAGCAGGTGTCCCATCTTCCAGGGAGAATGCCACCGGCTCGTGCCTCACTGTGTGGAGGTCCAGTGTTGGACTGATCTTTGCTCTAGCGTTGGCCCTGCAGTGGTTTGAGCAATGAGCTGGTACGTTGGGGGGAATGAATACAGATGTATAATGAAAGACAGATTGCCTCTTTGCCATCACTAGCCACATTAGGGTGGCGTTGCCCTTGCTGGTATATTTAAGAGCCTGTCAGCATTAATTTGTCTGATTTATAACTTGGCTGTGAAAATCCCCTTTGCTGGCAGTTAGCACGTACTGTCTCATCTGGGAAGATAGGATTCACTTTACAAGAAAGGTTGTCTCCACATGCAGAGATCGTTAACCCAGCATTGTCTTTGGAGGGAGAACAACTTCATACCTGTTAGGAGTGTGGGATGGATCCAATGTATGCTCACATTCTGGCAGACTTCAAAGATCTTGGAACCCTTAAGGAAGTCTTTGTTTTCAATAGGCTTTTCTCCCGGGATCCAAACCATAGATTGCTCAAAGTAGGTGGTTGTGATTTCATCATTCTGGAAGAGGTGAATAGGAAAGGGAGAGAAACCAAAACCCCATAATCTTGCAGGTAACCTTTGATGCGTAAGCAAGATCTGGGCTGAGCTAATAATGATAATAATGAGAATAATAAAAATAGCTAGCACCTGTATAGCATTTTCAAGTTTGCAAAGCACTTGATGTATGTTATCTCATTTGGACTGTTGAGATTGGTACCATTATTCCCGCCTCCCCCCCCCCCCGCTTTTTTTTTTTTTTTTACAAATGAGAGAATTCATTCCGAATGAGATTAAATGATTTGGCCGGGGTCACATACCTAGTTTCTAAGGCAAGATTTGAATTCATGTCTTCCTGCATCCAAGACTAGCCCTCTGCTCATTGTACCACCGAGGTGCTTAGCGGGGGTGCAATAATGTTAGGACTTGGTCCTAGGAAGCAGGATTGTAGTAACACAGATTTAGAACTGGAAGGAACTTTAAGGTCATCTACTTTAACTCCCTCATTTTTTTGTTTGTTTTTTTGGTGAGGCAATTGGGGTTAAGTGACTTGCCCAGGGTCACACAGCTAGTAAGTGTCAAGGGTGTGAGGCCAGATTTGAACTCAGGTCCTCCTGAATCCAGGGCTAGTGCTTTATCCAGTGCGCCACCTAGCTGCCCCTAGGAAATGAGTCATTCTGGTATGACCTATTCTTTTTTTTGGGGGGGGGCAATGGGGGTTAAGTGACTTGCCCATGGTCACACAGCTAGTAAGTGTCAAGTGTCTGAGGCCGGATTTGAACTCAGGTCCTCCTGACTCCAGGGCCGGTGCTCTATCTACTGCTCCACCTAGCTGCCCCAGCTCCCTCATTTTTTAAAGAAGGAAACTGAGATAGGTTCAGAGAGAGTTTTTTATACCATGTCAAACCCAAGAATAGGATTTTGATGCCTTTATTTATTGCCCTAGGACTTAGAGGCAACTGTACATTTAAGAATAATGTCCAGGGGGCAGCTAGGTAGTGCTGCAGTGCATAAAGCACCAGCCCTGGAGTCAGGAGGACCTGAGTTCAAATCTGGCCTCAGACACTTGGCACTTACTAGCTGTGTGACCCTGGGCAAGTCACTTAACCCTCATTGCCCCACAAAATAAAAAATAATGTCCTTAGACACCTTTTAAAACCAACATGGTCAATCTGGCCCATGTCCTTAGTTGATGGTTGGGCCCATGCTCACTCTGTGCAGTGTGGCTCCCAGGTGAGTGGAGGTCACTGTGGGACTCCTCTGCTCTCACTCAGTCCAGATCAAGGAGGCAGTGATTGATTGTAAGAGGATAGTCTTTAAATAGTCTTCTTGCATGCATCCACACCGCAACAGCCAGAAGTATTGCTGCCTTTGGAAATGCCTGATCCCCATTGCTATTTCTCAGGCTCCTGCATCCAAGCCTCCTTATTGACTTGTCTTCTTGCCTTAAGACGTTCCCTAACCGTCACCCTCCCAATGATGAGATCTCTCAATTTCATTCTTCTCTGTTCCTAGCTTTCTGATTTCAGTGCTCTAATTTATTCTCTGTAGAATGCCTTTGCATATTTTTTCCAAGTAATTTATAATACTCAACCCCATGCTGTCTCATGCTTAAAAGTCTGTAAGGACCTTGGGATGCCATGAAAAGAGCTGCCTGCACAAGATGAAGTTTTCACACTGAATAGAGTCATTAGCAAGACCAGGCCTATTTCCACATTGATGCTTGGTACATTTCACTTGCAGCTTCTATGCAGGCAGCATCATAGTAAGAGGGTTTGTGTCCTTTTAATTCATTGATTTACCAGAAAAACAACTTGGAACTTGTCTGTGCCCATGTATATAGTAGAGCTGGCTCAGAATCAGGTGGACCTGAGTTCAAGTCCCCCCCTCCCTACTCCCTACTAGCTGTGTAAACTTGAGTCATTTTATATCTCAGTGCCCACAGACTTTCTAAGACTAGAAGTTGTAGACCAGTTATAGATCTGCATGGGTGGAAGGATTATTCATACCAGGAGTTCTCTGTACCTATGGAACTCCAGGTTGTGGTTCCTTTTATAGATTTGGCAAAAGGAGCTGAAAAATAAATCAGGGGAGAGTTGGCACTTGGTCCCATACATTCAATGGAATGCACAAATAAATCCTGGAAATGTTTCTGGATTCGTTGAAATCTCTCAAGGCTGGCTGCTTAGCTCTTACACAACCACTATTGTCAATTTTCTGCTAAAATTGGTGCATAAGGCTGAACATCTCTGTTGATTCAGCTGCCTCGTTGTCCCCTTTTGGGTTATAGTTGTCCCACCTCTAGTAATTATCATCCTGTTTCTTGATTACACTGATTTGTGTCTCTAAAAATACTTCTAGAATGTTCTGGCCATAGACCTTGAGGTCATAGCAATATCTTTTGTCTCTCTGTAATTGTCCTTTTTAAAAGCCCTCTAATAAGAGGGGTCAGTCACCTTTAGCTCAGAGTGTGCCACCGGCATGACCAGAGGGGCCGGTGGGGCCCTTGGTAGGCCTTAGGGTCAGGCTGGAGGCCAGGAAAAAGACTGGGCTGCTGGGGAAGGAGAGCAATGAAAGACAGAGTTGGGGTGGCACTAGAGAGTTGGGGACCTTGTGCCCATTCCCTTTTCAGTCGGCCGGTTTTTGCAATCACAGGCTGTTGATTTGTGCCTAGGTGTGCTGGCCTAGTTGCAAACAAAGCAGCTGGAGGGAACAGACAGCCTTTTGAGAGCTTCAGAAGGAACTTCCCCTTCCTTTGTCTTGACCTTTTCTTCTCCAACGAGGCCCAGGTAGGACTATGAGGTCAGAAATTCCACGGAGAGCACAAAGTAAAGGTCAGAGCGGCAATATGTGGCAAGTGAATTGTTGCCCTTGGTGCTGTGAACTTTTCTAGGACCTTGTTTTGGGTGGGGTTGACTTGGTTTTCCTTGAAGTCATCCCTTATTTTCTCTGCTAAAGGCCTCTTCTGACACCTCCCAGTAGCATAGAGGACCTTGGGCAGGGTATACATACCAAGTTTGAAAGACTTCTCGTATGGGCCTGGGGATGGATTGACCGTGTGGCTATGCTTTGCTAGCCCCAGGAAGAAAGGGTTGTCACTAGTTTGGCTGCAAGCAGGATGGAGTTTTTGGCCATACCGGTTCTCCCAGATGGGTTTCTAGATCTAGTGTTGAAAGGGATCATAGAGCAAGAGTGTGTGGGGGCTAGTTCCTGAGGGAGAGCCAAATGGGAAATTTTCAGTGTGACCACTGATACCTTGGCAAATGCTACAAACAAGTGCCTGATTTATCATATCATATCCTTGATTGTCAAGACCTAAGAAAGTGATGGAGAAAGTATTACTGACGTTTAGTCCAGGCCTCTCATTTTACAGATGAAGAAACTGAGGCTCAGAAAAGTTAAGTGACCTGCCTGTGATTACATGGGTAATAGATAAAAGAGTTTGAGATTCAGATTGAATCTCTCTGACTCCCAAACCAGTTCTGTTTGCTGCACCACACTCTATGTAATGGTAGTCTTGCTCTCTGGGTCAGCAGGGAGAGAACCTTCATAGACGAAAGGGAGCCATCTTTGAGGTCCCAAAGCATCCCTGTCCTTTTCTTTTTTTGCATGGGGCAATGAGGCAATGAGGGTTAAGTGACTTACCCAGGGTCACACAGGTAGTAAGTGTCAAGTGTCTGAGGCTGGATTTGAACTCAGATCCTTCTGAATCCAAGGCCAGTGTGCTCTATCTACTGTGCCACCTAGCTGCCCCCCCCCTGTCCCTTTCTTGCCAGAAACCTCAGCCGAAATAGTAGAGCTAGAAATGCGAATGGCAGCATGTGTCAAGACCCGGAACACAGGGCTCAAAGCTTAGGTGCTGCGGGCCCAGAGAAACAATGTCACACCTACCTCAGCGTCTTCCATCTCGGTTTCATCGAAATCAGGAATTACTTTAATCTGAGTTTTCAGGAAGCATTTTTGGAGCTCAGCAAAGAAGATACCGGTGTAGCCCTAAAAAGAGGCAAAACCACATTCTGTGAAATGGTAGAACTTGGCAACCAAAGTGACCTTTTTCCTTTAGGGCTCTGCTTGGAACAGTTGGAACCCAGAGTTGTGGCTTAAATTGTAAATAGTAACACAAAAGGCTCTGCTACTTCAGCTCAAACGCTATGACTTCGGCTGGACAAACTAGAGAGGGGGGGAATGTCCAACTTACGTTTTTAAAGTCGTGGATTTCCAGTGTCTCGTCACTGCCGTTTCCACTTCGGAATATCTCTGTTTTGGTTATAGGGTCAATTTCCATCAAGATCTTTTTCTTCTCCCCATTGCTGAAGAATGTATGCTCTACATCATAGATCTGGGGGAACAAGGAGGAAAAGCAGCTCTGAGATACTGAGAACATTCTCTTTTTCATTTGGTACCATCTAAGGAGCACCTACCTTTTCTCCCTGGCGTCCTTCAAGGCCCAGCTGATGAGGAGCTATCTCAATATATAATTCTGGGACACTGAACGCCAAGGGAGGGGCTTTGAAATCATAAAGCTGAGTGGCGGGTTCTCTACAAGCGGGACCACTGAGAAATTGCCCGCTGAGTTCCAGCAGCTCAGTTTGTAGACTTTGACTAAATATTAAACCACCTTGAAATAGACCAATGAGACTGTAAAATGTTGCCCCCTTGTGTTAAGTGTGGGGAATATTTATTGTTCTCTCGATCAGTGGATCCATAAAGTACGTTTAGTTAATCACCTCCAGGTAAGCATCACCTAAAGCTTTCTGAAGGGGGAGCTGGAGTCTTAATAAAGACTCTCCAGCAAAAGGAGACTTCACAGCGTCCCTTGATAACTTATTTCAATGTCTTGAAGCCTTTGGTGCTTCGAGCTAACTGAACTTCCCACTCGTCACAGACTAAGTTTATTTTCTCTCAGTAGGGAGAAAGGGAGTAAATTGGCACCCCATTCCCACTGTGACATCGGAATCCCTGAAAACCATTGATTGTTCCTAATTCTTTTCTAGGCTCTATTTTCCTTATTTTGGTTCTTTTCCTTGGAACCTTCCTCAAGTCCCTCACGTCCACAGGATCACAGGTCAGGGAACTTGAGAGATCGACCATCCAACCCAACTCCCTCTTTTTACAGTGTAGACAAGTGTTAAATTAGAGTCTTCTCTAATGTCCCATAAGGAATAAGGGGCAGGTCCCCTGACTCCCAATCCCATGCTCCTCCTACCTCACAGTGCGCTCTTTCCTAAGTCCACGCAGCACTAACGTGTCTACAAAGGTTACAGTTTCTGCACGGTCTGCGCAGTCTCTACTCCTGCACATCTTGGAATCTTTTTTTTTTTTTTTTTTGGTGCAGGGCAATGAAGGTTAAGTGACTTGCCCAGGGTCACACAGCTAGTTAATGTCAAGTGTCTGAGGTCGGATTTGAACTCAGGTCCTCCTGAATCCAAGGCCAGTGCTTTATCTACTGCACCACCTAGCTGCCCCACAATCTTGGAATCTTTTGATGGGGGGACACCTAAACTCCTGCAGTCCCAAGGACCGGAATGACCAATGCCAGAAAATGAGCTAGTTAGGGAATATTAATAAAGCCTGACCCCACATCTAGAAACCTATTTGAACTTTGCTGTTATGAGTCCTCCAGCCATCCTTTCTGAAAAAAGACCCTGGTAAGCCAAGAGCCTGCAAAAAAGCATGCCCTCAGGAGGGACAAGATCTCTTTCAAATGGCATCTTCTTCAGTGACTGCCAGATCTGGCTTGCGTTTTTGGTGTCTGCAGATGTCTGCCTTATACTATTAGCTTAACCCGGTCGGTTTGTCCTCAACTCAAGCAGAGAAACATGTTGGAAGAGTTTGCTATAACAAGGATTCTTTGGAGCCTGAAAAGAGACTGATGAAGTTGAAAAATAAGAGACTGGGGCTGAAACAGCTTTCTTTCCTCTTCCCCTTCCCCATAATGGCTAGCAGGGGGCCTTCCTGTGCACACAGTAGGTTCACCACAAACATTTGTGGAATGATTTCTCCTCCTTTTGGGGGATGAGACTGGTGTCTCCAGAGGGAGATTTTTTTCCCCCCAAGCAAATGGGCAAGGTCAACTGGGAGGCAGAGAGGGAAGAAAAAAGGCAGCCCAAGATCTATGGCAGGCATGGAGTTAACTAAGGAAGCCTGAGCTGGTTGGTGACAGGTAGCAGATTCCATTAGGCTTGGTATTTGCTCCTAGCTATAAATATGTCCTTGGTTTCAGCTCCACAGCCAGCTTGAGAAAAGAGAAACCTCTACCCAGAGTAACAAATTGAGCTCTCTGTCAGCTGGACCTATGGTGAGGGGGCTGGGGGGAGGAGGTAGGAGAAGCATCCAGCTCAGACTCAGCCTTGTCAGGTCTCCCAACAGGGCGGAATTTGTGTTACTCTTAGTCCCTGAGATAAACTTCACTGCCACTGCCTGTAGTGGTGTTTCATCAGTACCGCCGTTGATGGATTGGTGCATGGAAAAATGAGGTTAGAGACCAGGGGATGGATGTTGGAGTGCTGCCTACCTGGGCCCCAGGAAAGTACAGGCTGCATTTTCAATCATCGGAGGAAGACTCTGAAATTGGACTGGAGACGTTTCGAATTTCGTTCTCCTGGAGAATGAGTTTTCCGGCATGTTTGGCAATGCACCCTGCTTGGACACCTTGCAGATAAATATTATTGGAAAGCGGCAGTGGTGCTAAGCTCAGCAGATCACAATGATTTTCAAAGTTTCTCCGGGAATATTCTTTGTCGGAGCTACCTTTGTGACTGTCTCCCTCCATCACTCTGTTGCTGACTCTGTGATAGGATTGGTAACAATGGGAGGCAGAGAGAACTTGGGGTTTTGTAGAATTGGATTTTAGAGCTGACTTTATAGATGGGGAAACTGAGGCTGAGAGCTACAAAGTGATTTTGCAAGGACACACAGCTAGTGAGCATCTGAGGCAGGAGTTGAACCCAGATCTTCCTTACTTCAAGTCCAATCAGGCATCCACTGAACCACCTGATTGATTTAGAGTCTGAAGACTTGGGTTCAAATCCCAGTTCTGCTTCTTACTACCCACCTGTGTGACCTTGGGAAAGTGACTATGCCTCTCTTGGCTTTAGTTTTCTCTTCTGTAAAATGAGAGACCAGGACTAGGTGACTTCTAAGGTCCCTTCCAACTTGAATTCCTATGGTCCTAACTAGAGAGGGATCCATTTTCCCCAGAGCTAGCTTATTTCCAGTACTGTTACAATCCTTGAAAGTGAAGGACTTCTATCCAGCTATGTGGCTGGCCCTGCCTAAGCCAAAGTAGCCCTTTCGAGGACTAGAGTCTGGGATAGTGCCCCCTAGATATCCTCCAGTGCTTTTAAATGTGGGAGGATGGGTTTTAGGGGCGCCACCTCTTGTCTGGTTTCCCATGGAGCACACACACACGTTTGGGAAATGCATGGCCAACTTTAGGGGGCACAGGTCATGCCTGCAGAAGTCTTAGGTTCTGCATGAAGCTGATCTCACCCCAGCTGGGGACCTCTTTCAAGTGGCACATTTTGCAAGCCATCCACACCTTCTCATCCTGTGAGGCGCTCATCCATGTACTCCTGTGAGCTCTCCAGAGGGGGGTCTCACTAGTATGTGGAGACCTTCTGCTAGGTCTCTGCATGTTATGTGTGTACTGACACAGCACTTAGGCTACCCATCCATTATCCTTGGCAGTCAGTACATGATCAGACATCTCCCTTTCCCAGCATGCACCTCTGATATGTCTTACACCACTTTGTGCCCATCACTCATAATTGGCAATGTCACTCAACCAGTGTATGCTCACTATATATCTTCCCATTGCCCTCTGGGTGACCAGGAATATGAATTCATGGTGTACACTCATGCATTATCACTGGAAGAATATAGGTGTTAGAAAGATGAGCCTTTGTTTCAGGTAGAAGCTCTGTGCAGTTTCTCCAAGGCTAGCTGGCCTACTCTCTCCTCTCTTACTCCTTTCTGGGCCCAGTTTATCATTCATTTGCAGCATCCATCCAAGATCAATGTACCAACAGCTTGGTTTACGCACTATCCCACCTACTGCATTTCATAGTCTAAAGAATAGGTCTTCTTCACCCACTTGGCTTTTCATGTGTGGAGAGAGACATAAACTTTTCTCATTTAGAAACCTCTGGAAGGGGCTTCTGCAAATGGGTGCATCTGGAAGATCTCCAGGCTGGCTTGTCTAAGGACCAAGCTCATCATAACTTTGGCCTCACTGGCATCAAGCTCTAGTCTGCTGTGCTAACTGGTCTGGATAGGGGCTTTCTGAAGAGTAGGGGACCAGATTAACTTTGTCCTGCCCAATATTAGACTAAAGAAGAATTAGGCTACCTACATGGATGTAGATAAGAGTGGGCATTAAACTTTGGTCCCAAACCCTGGACCAACTAATGGTCAAACTGTGAAGTGGGGGAATTTATCTTTGATGGCCCCCACCCCTGCCCCATTTGCTTTCTGGCTCCCTTCCTACTCTGTTCAAGCTAATCAGGGGACAGCAAACCAATTAAGAGCAGCAGGACCTGCATTCCAAGTGCAATGAGCTAATCCAGCAGTTAGGTCACAGGAATTGCAAAGTGTAAGAAGACCACATTGAAAAAAAAAACCCATCGTGGAGAGGATGCAGACACATTTTTTCTCCTGCCCAGAAATTCCTTCCCCAATCTATTTTAATCCTTCTACTCAGGCGGTAAATGAGCCTCATCATCCATTTTTCATGGGTTTTCATTTTTTTCTGTTTCCTTTGTTTGCGATAGTCTCTGAGATTTGAAAAGAAAGCTTTTCTGAAGGGTACCATTGCTGCAGACCTTGGTGTGAGAAATCTGTTTAGGGGGTGAGTAGGTTCAGTATGTTCAGAAAGAGTGGAGGACATTTGGTCTGGGGGGTATTTGGCCTTTTTTTTTTCTTTGTTGAAATCTGTGATTCATCTAGTTGCTCTTTTTCCCAGCCCTCATCCTTCAGTATCACCTTATGGGGTATATTTCCTGAAACTGAAATCTGTGCTCAGAATAGCAGGTATTCATTTGGGAGGGGCAGGAGCATTTGAGAGGGAGCAATCTACTTCAGGCTGTTTCATACCTGAGGGACCCAATGGTAATTAAATGGACTCCAGGTACTGGGTTACCTGTGGAAGTAGACTTTTTTCCTAGAGTAGCCTGGCCTCCTGGATCTTCAATTACCCCTTTCAAAGTATGGAAAAAAATCTGGCCTAAGTAGCACAGACATTCCTCCTTTTCAACAAGGTTGGTCTCAGGAGCTGTTCTTTGCATCTGCGAATCCAGAGCTTGAGAAGTTTCCCTCCCTTTCCCCCTTTCCCTTTTCTTTGTCCTTTGGGTCAGCTGTGTTTCCCTGTCTAGTTCTTTGCTGCTTTTACTGTCATTGGTTGATTGAGCAGTTGATAGTACCCCCTCTTAGGAATGGGGCAAGCTTGGTAGAGGGATGTGTTATTTGATTGGGGGAGACCAGCTTAGTCCCTGGGGCAGGACTGGGGAGATGACCTGAGGATGATTTCAAGTCAGTGACTTATGGCCCAAAGGATTCTGCTAGTCCCTCAGCATTTCAAAATGCTATCACATGGGCTAGCGCAACACGATTGGAAACAACCGTTTTGCTGAGCCTAATAAGGCGTCCAAAGTGGCAGTTCCGACGCCTTAGCTTCTCTCCCCCATGGGCCCAATTCCACTGCCAGTCGCTCATGGGCAGTTCACTTTGAAGTCTCATTCCTTTGTCATTGGTGTCATAGAAGCCGACAACCAAAGGCTCCCTTGGGAGGAGCCAGCCAACGAACCCATCTATGTTTGCAACATCCTAGCGCTTGCTTTCTGCTTCAACGGTGTGAACTGCCCGTGAGTAGCTCAAGTAGGAGATGGTCCAGTGGGAGTTGCTATCCAAGTGTGAGTCTGATTCTTGGAATGCAGGAGGAGGAAGAGGGAACTCTAACTGAGCTGATGGGGTCGACGTGGCAGCAAAAGAAAATGAAGCCCATTCCTCCCGCTAAGGATGTGAATGCAAATGCTTCTCCAGACAGTAGTTTCACCCACTCAGCTGCTGGGGCAGTAGGGAGAGGAGGGGGGACCAAGGGGAGCTCGGGGAGGAAATCTATATTTCTTATGTGCCCTGAAGAAGAGTGAAGAAAAGAGGTCTCTCTCTGGCTAAGCCAGATGAAGCAGAGAAAAACCACACCCAAACTAGGCAAGTGAGAGTCTTCTGGGTCATGTTTGAAAGGACAGCTACAGCTCACTGGGGGGCGGGGGGCAGCACAACCACCCCTTCCTCCAAGACCCTGACTTTTGACCTTAGAATCATTACTTTATAGAATATTAAAGATGCAAGTGACTTTCGAGATCAGCTAATCCAATCCTCTCCTCTATCAGACAAAGGAAGACGCTGATGTGTTGGGGAGGGGGAAAAGACTTGTACATGGTCACACAGAGAGTCAGTGCTAGAGTGGGATTCAAATTTAGGCCTCCTGACTTAGTTCAGTGCAGAGTCTGGAGCAAGTAACAACATGGCATTTTTGTGGGACAGGGGGAGGGTCGGGGAAGGAAGATACACTAGGGAGGAGCTCACTTGGGGGTCTGGTTGCAGTCTAATAGCTTCCTGTTTTAATTCTTGCTCATCAGTGCTAAGCTCAGTTGTTTCTAGCTGCTGAAGAAGTGCTGACTGTACCCTATAAATTTTGGTGCACTGAGGCTGAGCCCTGTTGGCCCACCCTAGTCTCCTTACTAGTGGTCCCAGCTCCTCCTTCTGTTCCTTGTGTTCTGTCACAACTAACTTTCAGGGACCTTGGTTTCTCTGGTGATTCCTCAGACGACTTATTCTGAAAAACTGAGGCAGGATTGGGGGAGGTATGATGTCAGTTGCTTCCTGGGTTGTATGGAGGAGGAAGTGAGAAGTTGCCTCTAGCAATTTGCGGCTTTTTGTTAGGGCACCTAAGGACCAGTGGCTACCAGTTTTTATTTGTTTGTTTTGTTTTGTTTTTTGGTGGGGCAATGAGGGTTAAGTGACTTGCCCAGGGTCACACAGCTAGTAAGTGTCAAGTGTCTGAGGTCGGATTTGAACTCAGGTCCTGCTGAATCCAGGGCCGGTGCTCTATCCACTGAGCCACCTAGATGTCCTGGCTACCAGTTTTTGTAGGCCGCCGGGTTTAGTTACTGGAATGAGGGGAAGCTTGATCGGTCCACAGGTCCAAGCCTCCCAGCCCTCCTGATTCACCTGCACAGATTTCATGACACACATGTACCCAAGCTTGCCACAGAAAACTCTACTTGTCTACTTTGAAGGTTTCTCTACCTGGCCCCTGAGAGCTCCTCTGTTCATTTCTTTTCATTTCCTTCCTTCCTGGTGGGCAAAATGCTCAAAATCAATTGCCCAAGGAGAGCCAGAACTTACTTATGAAGTTTTGGAGAGGGTCTTCCAAGACCCTCAGAAGCTCCTGGGAACCCCAGGTCTGTGCACCATTAGGTACAGCCAGCCCCTCAAGGCATGAGGCTGAACACCTCTGGACTTCTGGAGATAATTGAGGGCTGGTGGGGATCAGTATGGCCCGATCAAGCAAGATTCCCCTGGGTTCAGTCCTCCCCAGTTCCTCAAACTTTGCTTGGTGTGTGTGTGTGTGTTTTAAAATGTCAAAGGGAAGAGATTCGAGTGGGTCTCGCACTTCCTTTAGGAGATGAAATCTGAGTCTTTTGTCCATACAAGGTGGGAGGTGGGGGGGAAGCAGCTAGGAGGAAGAGGACTTATTGGAATGAAAATGTCAGCACCAGATGTGGGATTTTAAATAAATACAGCTTATTTTAAACAGATGTGTGTGTGTGTGTTGGGGTGTAAGGAGCAAACACTAATACTGCAAGGCAGCTCTGGGGACAGCCGAAATGTCCCCTCTGTTAATAAGTGGCCCCGCACCATCAGCTTTCTCTAGCCAACAGCCCCGCAGGCTCTAAAGTCAGCCAGGAGAACTTGGCTTTTCCCTCAGGACTGGAATTTTCCATAAGCCCTGCATTCAAAGGGTACCTTTTCTTTCATTTGGTCAGGATGCCTGTTCCTTTATCCTCAGCCCCACCCATTTTCCCCCTGAAACCCTCCTCAAATCTGATCTGAGAGATGTTCCATCCCAAGCCTGAGTAGACTCTGGAAAAACCTCTATGAGGGCAGTGTGCAAGGAAAGCTCATGGGGGACCTTCAGCATCGGAGACCAATGTGGGCCCTGTGTGCCTGGCACTTCAAACTCCCACCTGCGTATAGCTGCTGTCATAATGGGAAAGTCCTCTTGCCATCCCCCAGGATTATGTCCCTTCTCCCAATCCCATGCTCCCAGTCCCATCTATGGTGGGCTTCTATTTCCTCACCTAGCTTCTAGAGTGGATGCTTCATGAGCAATATTTGGAAGTAGGATCACTGCTTAGCCAGCTGATGGGATGGGATAAACTCCAGCAATTGGATTTCAGTGGATGCTTCTGCAGGGTCGGACTAGATGAACGAGGGCCTGGTTCTCCTTGTGCTCCATCAAAATTCTCTAGGGCCACAAGAGAGTATCTTGTGGCATGGGAGGGACAGGCCTTAATTGTCTAATGACTAAATCCAGCTCACCATAGAAAAAGGAAAAAGAGAGATGAGAGCAAAGGGCCCATATGGCAGCCCATTGCTTAGAGACTGGTGGGAGGAGAATTCAGTGTCCCTTTCCCTTGTTACTAGATGAGCTTTGAGCATCCTTTCCCACAGAGCCACATCCCTGGGCTGTTCTATCCTTGGAACTGGATTCTTGATCACCTCTCAACTTCTCTTGCACTCCTATAGGACTGCCACATTCGTGCATGCCGTGAGCTATCCTCGGGTTTTGGTTTGCCAAGGCCCGTGATTGCTCCTTGCTCACTGAGACAAGAACAGGAGATCTAAAGAGAAGAATTCTAGAAGCCCCCAGGGGCCAGGGAGAAGTTGGGGCTGACTGATGGGTCTCATTAAAGCTGCAGTCAGGTCTCAATAGTGCCTTTTGGGCCTTCTGCAGCACAGCACGCAGTACTAGGGTTTGCTCTTGTGAGCAGCTGGATGAATTGCCGGTAGCCCAGCTTTTCCTTCTGTCTCCCTTCCCCCTGCCTTTTGGTCACAATTGTCATTAACAAAAAGTGGCCTTCTTAAGGGACTATAGTGGCAGAAAGTATCAGCAAGAACATCTGGGAGCACAGCTGGAATTGGTCAGCTATTGGGCATTGGGTCTTTCAGGGGCTGCAACTGGAGTTGGGATTATGGGGGGCCAGGAGCCACTCCCCATACAGTTGAAAAGATAAAAGTGAGGTCCCCACCTAATCTTATAGAATCTCACTGTGGCAAATAACTCAGCAAGCTTTTAAAAAGGACAGAAATCCCTTTAGAACAGCACCTGCTAGCTGCACTGCTGTGATAAAATGACAAAGCCCCCTGCACTGGGACATATCCCATGATCCTATATTCAAAAATGCCACGTTTCCCCTGCCCCACCCTTTCCTCCCCACCCCCAACCTCACTTCAGCACATCTCAGCACCTTTGGGGTGGGAGATGGAAACAAAAAGGTCAGCTTTCCTCTAACTCATGTGGAATCATTCTATTAAGGAGATTATGCAGTGTGGGGCTTCCACTGACTGATGGTTCCCTGGATAATCAGAGGTGTTCTGTGTCACCTGGGGAATTAAGGAAGGGTTTCTAAAGCACAGGCAGTTGTACTTCCCTGAGGACCCTCTTGCCACATGTTGTCTTGCCTCACCTGCTAGCCCCACTGCATGCTCTGTGAGTTCTGCAGGGAGCCAGTGGCTGAAGAAGAGGGCTAACTGCATAGTGGTGGAGAGGAGGCTGCCCTTCATTGTTTTTCCTTTAGGCTTTCCCCTCTTACTTACACATGGGTAGGATTTATTGGAGACCAAAGAAAATGGCAGGGGCAGGGGAGAAGCATTGGTGGCCACAGGGGCAGCCTTTGGTCTTCATTTTCAAAATCAAGACCAGGTTCGGGCAAATGATTCCCAACTAAGTACAAATAGAACTTTTCTTTTTCAATTCAATTCAATTCAAACAGTTTTTGAATTGAGTCCAATCCAATCCAATCAATTCCTACCTCATTCTTCCTCTGCCCCTCATTCCCTTTCAATCTTAATAGTATTTTCTTTTTCCAGTTACATGTAAAAATGGTTTTCAACTTTCGTTTTTATGAGATTTCTGGTTCCAAATTTTTCTCCCTCTTTCCCCTCTCCAAGACAGCAAGCAATCTGATAGACCTGGCCTTTTGTCCCAGGCTTCCCCTCCCTGCTCCCATATCTTCGTCCCCTGCTCTGTGTCCCGGGTTCCCCACTTTTTCCATGCCAACCTTCATCTTCTCATCCTTTTTCCTGGTTCTCTGCTTTTCTCTTTCCATGCCCCCCTCCCCACCAAAACCCCAGACTAAGAATGAAAAATGAATAAAAGAAGAAACCTAGCAAAAAGGATAGAAAGTGCCTCCACACTCTATTTCACAAAGGACGTCCCTAAGCCACTCTTTAAAATGGTTTATTCTTGAAACTTGACCAAATGGTTGTCAACTTTCTATGGCTGAAAGAATATTTAAGCAGAACAATTAATGTGAATATATTTTTTTGGGGGGAGGGTGGGACAAGCTTCTAATCTCATTGATATAGGGAACTCCTAGTACAAAAACTCCTTCTTCCTGTGCTCACCAGTAACTTAGTCTTAGAGATTTGTCTGGGGGGTTTGAGAAGGGAAATGACTTGTCCACGGTCACCCGGCTAGCTAGGACAGGATTCGAACCCATATCTTTATGACTCCAGATCCATCAGTCTATCCATAATAATGAGCTCTGTGTGGCTGCATGTGTGTATATAGCTTTGGTTTTTTGGGGAGACTTGTTATTTCATTAAAGTAGGGAACTTCTAGTGTGGAAACTCCCTTCACCCCACACCAACTGGCAAGTTGTGATCTAAGACTTGTAATCTACAGTCTTAGAGTCACTCAGGGTGTTAAGAAGCTGTGACTTACCTATGGTCACCTAGCCAGCATATGTCAAATGTGGGACTTTAGCCTAGGTTTCCCTGACTCCAAGGCCATCTCCCATCTTCTAGTCCAGGGCTTCTTAAACTTTTTCAACTTGCGACCCCCTTTTGCCCGAGAAATTTTGACGTGACCCCGGGTGTATAGGGGTATTAAAATAGGTCGACATAACCTTTTACCGTTGACAAAATTTTCATGACCCCCACATTCAGTTATGCCATCCCATATGGGGTTGCAACCCACAGCTTAAGAAGCTTTGCTCTATGCCACACAGACTCTTACAATAGTCTGGGTACATTATAGCACAACATGACAGTTCAAAGCCACTTGTCTTACTGCCATTCTCTTCAAACTTGTCTGTTTTATTCTCTAATAGATGGACGTACATTGAGAGAAGGAGCTCTGGGTCTCTGTGGGTGGGATAATGTGACTTAGCATTTTGTGAGGCTTAAGGAGTGATAATCACAGTCACCTTGGACTAATGAAACCCAGACCAGGCAGCTGAATTCCTCCGAACACCACACCAGTCCGACTGTATGGATTCCTAAGGTGCCCGGGGCCTGTGATTTAACTCCTTTTGCAGATATCTGCCTTGTGTCACTGGGGGTTGGAGGGTGAAGGGAAGAGCGAGGCAGCTGTGGTTAGTGGGGACCTGATCGCTGCTAATTAAAAAGAAACCACAAGTGTGATCGTAGAGATCGGAGCAACTCCCTGGGCTTGGTGGAGTCCTCCTTGTTGCCTGTTCACACGGGAGATGTATTAAGGCAGAAACATAATCTCTGAAAATCTCTTGCTGCTCCCTTTCTGCCTGTTTCTCCTTCGGTGGTAGGGTAATTGCTTTTCCACCAGTTTCTAGCCAGATAATTGAAAGAAAGATGGAAAGTCTTTTCTCACAATAAACCTTGCTTCAATGAAGATTCTTAACTCCTTAAGGCCAAATATTCCACAAGCCCAGGTAGAAATTCAGATACAAAGAATACCTTCCCTCTCTGGTTCCCTGCCTTGGCGAAGTCATGATACATAGAAATAATAGAAATTGAAATCCCATTCTGTCATATCACTGGAATATAGACACACAGATGACCTAATGAGCTGATTTTTTAAAAAAACTGCATAAACCACAGCGTTTTGCAAATAGGTCACTTCATTTGAGTGTGCAGAAATGAAAGCACTTAGGTAATGTGGTGCATTTACTTACTTTTTGGGGTTCGAGGTTCCAGAAGTGCTTGCCCCCCAAAAATATGAGAGTGAGGGAAAGAGCCAGGATACCGAAAACCAGTCCCCCAATCTTTAATGTCCTGCATATCTTCTTCTTGGACTTCGGTGTCTCCCCCTAAACAAAGAGCAAAGAGAAACCACAGACACAGACACACATACACACACACATACAAAAAGAACAAAAAAACACCACCGTCAGAACACTAAGGAATCTTTCAAAGTTGTTTCTACTAGTTCTGATGCCCTGGATAAAATCTGGTGAAGTAGAGAAAAAAGCAAAGTGACTCACATCTAGAAAGTGACAGTCCTCACAGTTGTCTGGAGAGTTCTTTGCCGCCACCATCTCTCAGAGTGAAGCTCTCTTGCCTGCACTCTGAGAGGACTGCCGAGGTGGAGTGAGCTGCAGCTGAGCTGGATCCCAGATGCCAGAGGAGAAGCTGGATTTGTATGACTCAAATCTGGCCTACCAGAGGCTGAAGTATCATAGGGGGGCCTCGGCTGCAGCAGGCTGTTACGTAGGTCCCGCCGTGCATGCATAGAACATGCACGTAGTGAATTCCGCCCAGAATGGCAAAGACCAAAGGTTATAATGAGAACTCTTGGCTTGGAGGATGGAGAGGGGGGGGTGGGCTGTATTAGGTTGGAAAGGAACCAGACTTAGGCACATTGAAATAATTTTTTTTAATATGAACTCAAAATACCAGTGGAAAGAAATGCTGTGTACCCCCAAACAAAGGAAGGCGGGAACAGAGTCCTTCCATCTCTCCACTTCTTGCCTCTCCCCAACCACCTTCCCCCCCACTTTCTTTCTTTTCTTCCTAATACTTTCTCGAAGCTTCTTTTCCACACACTGTGGAGTTATTATGATGTTGCCCCCCTCCCAACTTTTCTTCCTTCTCCATCTTATCTGTTTTTGTCTCAGATTTTTGTAAGGGTCCATGAGGAGATGCCCAGCTTCTAGGATTAAGGAGGCAGTGGTCCCCCTGTACCCTTGTCATACATTATCTAGGATGCCAGAGAACATCCAGGTGAGGGCAAACAGGATGGCAGAGGGGCTGGAGTTGATCCATATGTGGATTTGTTTGAGGAAGGAACTGGGGGTGGTTAGTCTGAGGAATAGAGGGCTCTGGGGGCACATGATAGCTGTATTCAAGGACTTGAAAATCTGCCAGAAGAATTTGCCTTGTTCTGCTTGGCTCCACAGGGCAGAACCAGGAGCAGCAATGGGGGGGGGGAGAGAAATTGCCAAGAGGCCAATATAGGTTTGGAAAAAGGAAACATTTCCTACTAGTGATCTCAAAGTAGAATGGGTTGCCTTGGGAGGGAGTGGAATCCTCTTCAGGAGAGGTCTTCAAGAGACTTTTGCATTGTCAAGAGTTCTATAGAGGACATTTTTGGGGGGATATGGAGTAGATAGGAGAGTCACTGAGGTCTCGTCCCACTCCAATATTCTGTGATTTGCTTTTGCTTTTGGATGTTCCCCAGAGTTCTCTGCAGATCGAATGCTTCTTTGGCCATGTTATGATTGGAAATTCACCATTAATCTTCCTTTGCCTAGATGCCATTTCCCCCCTCTCACAGTTATTTGCAACTGAGCATCGACTATCCGTGTTCCAGATCGGAGAGTACTGGACTAACATAGTAGGCATTTTAAAAATTTTTACATACAGTCCGAATGGACTGTCAAAGTGATCACTCTTCCTTACGACCAAAACGAGACTACTTCACGCTACTGGCCAGTTGTTGAACTTTGAGACTTGGATGGATCTGTGATCCCCTCCAACAAAGCTGATCACAACCATTTTGTCTGTGTTGGGGGCCTTCCTCTAGCCCTCTTGAGCATTTGAGCCAGTCGTTAGTTAATCTTTACTTTTGCTACACGACCAGCCAGTCTTCTTTTCCAATCATTTACCTTTCTGATGTTTCTGATTTTGTGCAAATCTTCATTAGTGCTGTGCTGTCTACTCATGCCCACCATATACCTTGCCAGTACCATTTGAATGACCCTTACTTTTGGAGACTGGGGGGGAGTTGTGATTTTACAGCCATATGAAATCATTGGAAGACTATTGGTACTGAAAAGATTGGCTTTAGTTTTAGGGAGAAGTTTGAAATCATTAAAAGAACTTCAGTTTCCCAAAGATAATCCAGCTTGCTCTCCCTTCTTCCAATTCTAGATCTAATTAAATATTAGGGAATAAAGGCACAAGACTGGGTAGAGATAATGGTATAACTTTAAATTTGGAAACGTTAAAAGAGACCTGTACCTCCTTGATGAAATGGACAGAGCTTGCTAAGAAAGGGAAACACCCCTTCTCTGGACCTCTCCACAATGCTGGAGCTAGTGGAACCTTGCCTATGGGGTGAGAAAAAGATAGGTAGGAATATTCCCATATGACAGTTCTCTGTTGTAGCCATACTGGTTTACTTAACTATCTCCTGAATATATTGAACTCCTTGAGATCAGGGACTGACTTGCTTTTCTGTTTGTATTCCAACACTTAGCACAGGGCTTTTGGCATATAGTAAGTGTTCAATAAACATGCTTTTTCATTCATTAATTCATTCATATATTCATTTGTATGTTTGTATAAGATACTAACGCATTAGCTTTATGGATTGTTCATCCAATTGCAATAGCCTGGACAATAGGAATCCTTTGTTTACTCAGTTTTTCCCAAATGCTTTGGAGTAATTATAAATCTCATTTGGAGAGCTCTTCAGTGTTCTAGGTCTTGTAACAGTCAGCACATTACCATTTATTTATTTATTTATTTATTTATTTAAAATCTCTCTCTCTCTCTCTCTCTCTCTCTCTCTCTCTCTCTCTCTCTCTCTCTCTCTCGGGCAATGAGGGTTAACTGACTTGCCCACGGTCACAAGCTAGTAAATATCAAGTGTCTGAGACTGGATTTGAACTCAAGTCCTTCTGAATCCAATCCACTGCGCCACCTAGCTGCCCCCTACATTATTATTTATAATATGAGCATCTGAAAGACGTCACCTTCTATAGGGACTATATAGGAACTCTTTCTTCCACTGGACTTTGTGCTAGGTAGGCATCCTCCTTGACAATGGCAAACACCTCTGGCAATCATATGTCTAATAATAGCAATAGTAATAGTAATGGATAGCACTATGCTAAATTCTAGGGAGACAAATACAAGTGAGTCATATGGTCCCTGCACTCAAGGAGCTTACAATTCTAATGGGAGAAGAGAACACATATAAGGGAAGTAGAGTTGGAAAGTAGAAGGGTACAGGGGAACATGGTTTGGACATGTGGGGACCAATTTTTAATTGGGGAGTGTTAGCTAGGCGGCTCGCCGCAGTACTGGGGCAAGGAAGGAGACCGGCAGCCTTCCTTAAAACAGAGCAATATTTATTTAACAAGAACGAACTTAAAAAAACACAAACAGGACCAGTAGGATCAAGGGAAAGGAAATAAAATGGGGAAAGGGAAATTATACAACCTGAACAATACCACCACCCAGGAATCAGCTGAGAATACACAGCAGCATCCTGTTGCCTTCCAGCTTCCAGCTAGAATGGCGACTTCCCAGCAGACCCCAGGCTGACCACACACAGCCCCCAGCCAATTGGCTGGCCGCTCTGATAGTCACATGACTGCCTTCAGTGGGCTTCCAATCATTATAATTTTGCCAGGTCCATGTAGGCGTCGGCGAGTGGTGATGAAGTGAGGTGCCAACACCATGGCGACAGCTACAACCAGTGGGTGGAACACCGTGCTGTTTGCAGAGCCCCAGAGGCCAGTGCTCGTGCCAAAGTTTTTTTTTTTTTAATTCTAGCCAAAAGATGGGGTCATAAAAACCTCAAATAACAATTAATTCTTTACAGACATAGCCAGGAAGTAGCATGATGGCTTGGTTCTAGGCAAGATAAAATGAAGCCTAGAGTCCTAGGGGCGGGAGTTGGAGTTCTAGGAGGAGAAAGAGGAAGTGACATGGTTTGGAAATGGTACTTTAGGTGGTCTTTCCATTGAATCAAATTCTTTTTATTCATTAAGCAATAAGCAGAGTGGGATCTTCTATTGTCCACATTTTTCAGTCAGTTGTGTAATTGCGTAACTGCCATCATCAAGATTGTCACCTTCACTGACAGAGTGTGGGTCATTCCACATTCATACTTGATTACCTCTCTATAGAGTGAAAGGAAGCATGTTCCAATATCAGTCATCTGGAACCAACACAGATCATTTCACTTGATTTGAATTCTGTTGTCTTTTAGTGTTGCCTTCATGTATATTGCTGTAGTTGTTATGTGCATTATTCTCTTGGTTCTGTCTTCTCATCAGTTCATACAAGTCTTCCCATGTTTCTCTAGATTCTATGTATTTATTATTCCTTGTTGTTTAGTTGTTTTCAGTCATATCTGACTGACCCCATTTGGGGTTTTCTTGGAAAAGATTCTTGAGTGGTTTGCCATTTCCTTCTCCAGTTCATTTTGAAGATGGGGAATCTAAGGCAAACAGGGTGAAGTGATTTGCCTAGGATCATGCAGCTAGTAAGTGCCTGAGGCCAGATTTGAACTCAGGAAGAGTAGCTTTCCTGACTCCAGGATCAGTGCTCTATCCACTGCAGCACCATCTAGCTGTCCTAGGCAAACAACTACACACAAGATGCATCCAGAATAAATGGAAGGTAATCTTAGAGGGAAGGAACTAGTAATGGAGGGGGGAAAGGGAAAAGGAACTGGGGAAGAGCTCCTGTAGAAGGTGGGATTTGAACGGAATATCAAAGGAAGCCAGGAGGTGTAGATGAGGAAGAAGAACATAGGAAGCATGGGAGATAGTCAGCGAAAATGCATGGATTGGGAAAGGAGAGAGGGACGGGAAGACACTGTGTTAAGGCCTTTGCAAATATAATCTCATTTAATGCTCACAACAACCCTGAGAGGTAGATGATGTTATATCCTGATTTGAGATGTCAAGCCAGTTGGTGATGTGAAATTGGAGTTCAGGAAAGAGGCTAGGGTCTGTTATATAGATCTGGGAAACATTTGCATAAAGATGATAATTCACCTAGGGAAACTAATGAGATTGCCAAGGGAAATCATATGTGGAGAGAAGAGAAAAGGACCCAGGACAGAGTGTTGACAGACATCCATGGTGAGTGGATGTAACCTGAATGAAGAACTACAAAGGAGATAGAGGAGAGTCAGACAAATAGGAGGAGAACCTGGAGAGAAGAGAGTGACTGGCATTGTCAAAGACTTCAAAGAAGTCAAGAAGGATGAGGATTGAGAAAAGGTCATTGTATTGACAATTAAGAAAGAGAACATTGGTAACTTTGGAGAGAACAATGAGGTTGAAAGCCATATTTAGGAGGTTTCAGAGCTGGGGAAAGGAAGTAAAAGTATCTGTTGTAGATGCATTTCTCAAGGAATTTATCCATGAAGGGGGATAGGAGATTAGGAACATAGCTAAGAGAAGTTCAGATCGAGGAAGTATTTTCTTTTTTGGTGAGGCAGTTGGAGCCCAGGGTCACACAGCTAGTAAGTGTCAAGTGTCTGAGGCCGGATTTGAACTCAGGTCCTCCTGAATACAGGGCCAGTGTTTTATCCACTGCAGCACCACCTAGTTGCCCCCAAGGGAGTATTTTTTAAGGAAGAATGATACATGGGCATGTTTGTAGCCAATGGGGAAGCACCAGTAGATAGGGAGTGACTGAAGATTAGTGAGAGAATGGGTAGGATAGAGGGGGTGATCTGGGGGAGAAGGAAGAAGTGGATCAGAGCAAGGGTACATGTAGAAGATGAGGTTTGCCTTGATAAGGAGAAAGGCCATCTTTTCCTGTGAGGCAGAGGAGAAACAGAGATAGTGGGGGAAGATATCAAAGTGATGTGAGATGAGGTGGGAAGAAGAAGAATGTGCTCTTGTTGAATGGTCTCGTTTTTTTTGGTGAAGTATGAGATGAAGTCCTTGGTTAAGATGGTGGAGGGAGAGGGAAGAGAACAAATATTTATTAAGTACCTACTATGTGTGAGACATTATGCTAAAGTATTTATAAATATTATCTTTTTTGAGTCTCACAACAACCCTGGGAGGCAGGTGATATTATTATCCTCTTTTTACAGTTGAGAAAACTGGGGCAGACAGAGGTTAAGTGGTCACACAGCTAGTAAGTGTCTGAGGTTGGATTTGAACTCATGTCTTCTTTACTCCAGGTCTAGTGCTCTAACCACTGTACCTCCTCAGGGCAGGTGACAGATGGTAGGAGTAATCTAAAGTAGGGGTTTGACAAAGTACAATTGGTGATAAGACAAATAGGCAAGAGGCTAATATGTAGAGGACAGTGTCAAGTTGAACTTATTCACCAAAGCTGGAGAATGGGAAAAGAAAAGAATGTGGCTCTTACACCTTATACTAAAATAAGGTCAAAATGGGTACATGATTTAGACATGAAAGGTGATATCTATCATAGGTAAATTAGAAGAGGAAGGAATAGTTTGCCTCTCAGATCTTTGGAAAGGAGAACAGTTTATGGCCAAACAAGAGATAGAGAATATTATGAAATGCAAAATGGATGATTTTGATTACATTAAATCAAAAAGTTTTTGTACAAACAGAAGCAATGCATCCAAAATTAGAAGGGAGGCAGAAAGGTGGGAAACAATTTTTGAGGCCAGTACTTCTGATAAAGGCCTCATCTCTAAAATATATAGGGAACTAAATCAAATTTATAAGAACCCAAGTCATTCCCCAATTGAGAAATGGTCAAAGGATATGAACAGGTAGTTTTCTGATGAAGAAATCAAAGCTATCTATTGCCATATGGAAAAAATGCTCTAAATCACTACTGATTAGAGAAATGCAAATTAAAACACCTCTGAGGTACCACCTGACACCTATCAGATTGGCTAATATGACAAAAAAGGAAAATAATAAATGTTGGAGCTGTGGGAAAATTAGAACACTAATTCATTGTTGGTGGAGCTGTGAACTGATCCAACCATTCTGTAGAACAGTTTGGAACTATGCCCAAAGGGCTATAAAGCTGTGCATACCCTTTGATTCAGAAATACCACTATTAGGTCTTTTCCTCAAAGAGATCATAAAAAAGGAGAAAGGACCCACACGTACAAAAATATTTATAGCTGCTCTTTCTGTGGTGGCAAGGAATTGGAAATTGAGGGGTTTCCTATAAATTGGGGAATGGCTGAACAAGCTGTGGTATATGAATGTAATGGAATACTATTGTGCTGCAAGAAATGATGAGCAGGCAGATTTCAGAGAAACCTGGAAGAACTTGAACGAATTGATGCTGAGTGAGATGAGCAGAACCAGGAGAACACTGTACACAGTATCAACAACGTTGTGTTTTGATCAACTGTGATGGACTTGATTCTTCTCAGCAGTGCAATGATCCAAGATAGTTCCAAAGGACTCATGATGGAAAATGCTCTCCAAATCCAGAAAAAAAGAACTGTGGAATCTGGATGCAGATCGAACCATACTATTTCTCTTGTTTTTGTTGTTGTTTTCCTTTTTTTGAGGTTTAGCCTTTTTGCTCTGATTCTTCTCTCATAACATGACTAATGCAGAAATATGTTTAATGTGATTGTACATATATAACCTATATTGGATTGCTTGCTGTCTTGGGGAGGGGGGAGGGAGGGGAGGAAGGGAGAAAAAATTGAAACTAGAAATCTTATAAAAACAAATGTTGAAAACTATCTCTAAATGTAACTGGAAAATAATAAAATATTTATATGAAAAAAAAGAAAAGAATGTGGCCTGGGGAGCAACTGAGGCTTGATGGCATTGAAGGTCATGGTAAGTATGAAGAACAGAGTTAGGGGGTCATAAGCCAGAGGGAAAGATAGAATGATAAAAGCTTATGATCAGTAAAAAGATCTTCAGAGTTCATGAACATTAAAATGGAATGCTTGTGAGTGATGGCAAGAGCAAGAATCTCTGTGTGGGGCTGAAATGGGAGAGTGGAATAGGTCATGGGAACTGAGTAGATCAGAAAATCAAGAAGTTATAATATTGGAGGGAGTATAGATATCTATATTAGGTTAAAGTCCCCTAGTTTTAGGGCAGGAGTTGAGGTGGAGAGAAAGACTTTGAGCCAGTTGTTGAACTCCTTGAGAAAGGAAGGAGAATGTTCAAGGGGTCAGTACATAACAGCTACCCAAATCCCCACATCTTAATAAGATGATAAATTTGGATTGAATGAGTTCAAAGGCAAAGTTGCTAAGCAATGGTAGTAGAAGGAGAGTCTGAGAGTGGAAATGTGAAGCAAGGAATATTTGGATAGAGACTAGGGGAGGGAATGGCATGAGCGAAAGTGTGACCAGCACTGGAAAGCAGTGCCTGGGGAGCTAGGTCTCAATGAGTATCAGAAGATAGAAAAAGGAAAAGTTTGAAAATGAAAGTAAGTTTGTTAATTATGGAGCAGGCATTCCAGAGAACACATTGGAAGGCAGTTACATGATGAATTAGATAGAGTGTCAGACCTAGAGTTAGGAAAATCTGAATTCAAACCTAATCTCAGACACTTGCTAGCTGTGTGACCCTGGACAAGTCACTGAACCTGTTTGCCTCAGTTTCCTCATCTGTAAAATGAGGATAATAATAGCACCTACCTTGTAGGGTGGTTGCAAGGATCAAGTGAGATAATAATAAATGCACAGGGATTTTGGGGATACCCTGTACACCCCCTCCCCACATAGCCCTTCCAAAATGTAAAGGGTTTTTTTTTTACGTGAATGAGTGTATATTTTATTGAAGGCCTCTTGTGAGTCTATTAATGTAATCATGAGGCTTTGTTGGGGTATCCTATATCAATTCATTCACACACACCCCAAGCTCAGTGGGTGAAATTACAGAAAGTAAGGGGCTGCTAACATGGATAATGATGCGTTAAGGTCTTAAAGAAGGGATAAAACTACATTTTTTTGTTTTTGGGGTTTTTTTGTGAGGCAATTGGGGTTAAGTGACTTGCCCAGGGTCACACAGCTAGTAAGTGTTAAATGTCTGAGGCCGGATTTGAACTCAGATACTCCTGACTCCAGGGCCGGTGCTCTATCCACTGCACCACCTAGCTGCCCCCTAAAACTACATTTTTCATTCATCGTAATGGAATTAGATAAAGTGTTTATAAAGCATCATTGACTATGTTCCAGTCACTGTACTAAGCACAAATATAAATACAAGCAAGCAAGGAAGTCCCTACTCTCAAAGAGTTTATATTCTAATAGGAAAAGATGACACATAACAAAGAGCTAGAATGGGGGAAGGAACAGAAATAGATGTTTTCTAATCTCAACTGGCCTGCCATTCATCATGAGCTCCCTTTCTCTCCTAATTCTATATTTCAAATGCATTTGGAATCATCTCTAATTCTTTTCTCCTTTGCTCCAGTCTCAGAGGAAAAGGTAGCCCTTCTTGTCGAGACTGACCCCTTTACCTGGGGCCTTCATCCCATCCTGTCCTCTCTCCTCTGGGGGCTTGTCTGTTTGGTCATCTCCTTCACAGTCTATCATCCCCAATCTCTTCTCATGGAACCCTTCCCTGCTGTCTACAAACATGCCCAGATCTCCCCTCCCCCTTCCTTAAAGATAGCCCTCCAGTTGGCCCTGTCATCCCCTCATGCTATTGTCTTCATTCTTGCCTCCCCAGTCACAGCCACAGCTAAAAAAGCCACTCATATTTGTTTCTTCAACTTCTTCCTCTCACGTCTTCTTTTTCAGGTGTGTGGGCCGGATGAAATGGCCACCAAGGTCCCTTCAAACTTTTAGATTCTCTAATCTCTGATCCTGGTAATAGGAGATATGGATTCTATCTTTGACTTGGCCATCACCTAGCTGTATGCCCTTGATTTCTGCGTCTCACTCTTGTCATTATTCTGTGAAGGGTGGTACTATATATACTCACTTCTCTCATAGAGCTCAGATAAGGATGAGTGAGAGCATGATAAAATGTTTCACATTTATGTATTTAGAATGTAAGTTCCTTGAGAGTATAGCTTATTTCATTTTTGGCCCTCATATCCCCATTGCCTAGCACATAGTAAGTTTTTCATAAATAGTTGTTGGCAGAAGCTTATGCCATGTTAAGGGTTAGCTGCAGAATGAGAAGCACTTCTGGGCCTTGGTAGAATGGAGCTGCCTTTCTTGCCAAGGCTTCCAGCTCTACTGGCTTCATTTAAAAAAAATCTTGAGGGTGCAGAAAAGTGACGGGATTTATTTAACATTATATTTTATGGCTGGATTAATATTTGCCCTTGAAAACTATTTTGTGGAAATGAAAAATGAGTTTAATATTGCATTGTGAAAAGAGATACAAATGTAGAGCTGGGAAGGCCATTTTTCTTCTTGTTGCTCCTTTTTATTTTTTATTTTTTATTTTTTGTTTTTTTGTTTTTTGGCAGGGCAATGAGGGTTAAGTGACTTGCCCAGGGTCACACAGCTAGTAAGTGCCCCTTCTTTTTAAACTGGCCCTTCAGTTATTACAGAGAATCATAGAGAAGAGAGAGAATAAAAAAGAGGGAGAGAGAGAAGAGCACTCATAGAAAGAATACCACAGTGTAGAAAAACTCGAGTGAGACGTGGTCAAGTGAAGCCATTTGGGTGAAAGAAAGAACTCGTGGCCCAGTGTAGCAGTTGGCGCTGAACAGAAGAGGGGGAAAATATTACACTTGGCCAAAGAGCTTTTTTATTTTTACCAAGAACAGTAGGAGATAAAGGGACAGTCTCCAAGGTAGTCTGGGAAATCCATCCCAGACATCATCTAGGCAGCTGACTTAATTCATTCTATTCCTATTATCATAAATCTGACTGGCACATAAAATTCTTGTGCCTGGAAATACTGGCCTGAGAAATCCCTTTTGGGCCCTCGCTTGAGTTTTTATGTGAATAATGAAGACTGGGAAACTACCCAACAGTACAGAGAATCCAAGCAAACCCTCTGCCCGAAGAAAGTTTGGAGGCCCAAATTCAAGCCTGGCTATGCTTAGTGTGTGGGTAACAACCTGCTCTAGGTCACAACCCATAAACATTTGGTTTGGTGATGCTCCTTGTAACAACAGAGCTGCCCTTTGTATATGAATGTTGAGCTGCTGACCCACCCCATTGCTGGGGTTTGTTCCATGTCATTCCTACTCTCTTACCCAGGTCCTCCATGACCAACTGCATACATTTGCAAGACAGCAGACCTGGGTCAAAGATATCGTCTGTGGTCAGAGGACAGAGCAAATCTAGTTGTCTCACACAGGGAAGGGACCCATGACCAGAGCTGTAACTAGCATGGGATGAGTGAGACTTTGTCTCAGGGCATCAACATTTGTGTGAGAGGATGTTTCCTCCCTGTGGTGACTGCTGCCCCTAGGCCTCATCTTGGGGTTCTACTTTGGTCCATGGCAGCCATTCAGGGTAGAAAGAACCAAGGTCTTGCTCCTCTGGTGCCTCTCTCTTGCGACCTTTCTTACCCACTAATCTCCACAGGGCAAGTACCAGACTCTCTGGAGGACAGATCACCCCTTTCCAAGGCAACCCATGGTTAGATTGCTCCCTCTCTCTATGCCACTGCTATCTCCATCCCTTCCATCTTCAATCAGCTGATTTGCTCCACATTCAGTAATTCCTAGTTATGTATGCCTATGACCTTAGCTCCATTGGTACCATGTCCCCAGTAGATTTGACTTTTTTTTCACTTCCCCAATAGATTTGAATGGAAGACCTACTGAAGTTGCTTTAAATTCATTCCAAACCATAAATTGAAAATATGTATTTTATTTATTTATTTATTTATTTATTTATTTATTTATTTATTTATTCACACCTATATTCACTCATTTATTTATTCATTCATACAGTTATTTATTTATTCATTCATCCATCCATCCATCCATTTATTTATTTATCTATCCATCTATCTGCTTATTCATTCATTCATTCATTTGTTTGTTTATATTTGGGGGGGCAATAAGGGTTAAGTGACTCACCCAGGGTCACACAGCTAGTATCAAGTGTCTGAGGCTGGATTTGAACTCAAGTCCTCCTGAATCCAGGGCCAGTGCTTTATCCATTGCACCACCTAACTGCCCCCAAAATATGTATTTTATACTGATTGTTCCTGATTCATTATTAGAAAATCACTTTGGGGTGATAGGAAACATTAGCTTCCACTGGTGATTATTGTCCATTGGCAATACACTATGTAATCAATTGGTATATCGTGTTATATTGTGCTAATTCCATAGGCCTCTTTTCCTAAAACATTAATGGAAACTAGTGACTGTGAGCAAATCACTTCACTGTTCTGAGCCTCAGTTTCCCTTTGTATAAAATGAGGAAGCTAGTAGGCTAGATAATTGTTGATGATCTATTGACTAAATAAGATGACAGTCTCAGCGAGATGTGCCTTTTTCCTTGAAATGTAAAGAAGATCAAACCAGAGGGATGCCTGTTTTTGCTGTGTCTAGGGATGATACTTGAGGGTGACATGAAGATATGGCTGTGAAAGACCTAATGCTAGTTTTCTCCTCCTACTGGTCTTGAGCCAATTCAAATCTCCCACTTTAATCTGCAAAGAGGATTTTGTTCAATTCCTTCCATCGTGAGCAACTGTTTAATGCTCTTCTCCCCATGTCTGCTCAACTACCACATTCTGTCTCAGTGGCTGCTTAAATATGGTTTGGCTTGCAGATATCACTCCAGAAACTCATGTACTAGAGCTTGTGGGAATGTGCATGTCTATAGAAAGAAGGGGAATTGTAGAGAATGGTATTGTACCCAGCAAGACCAGGATGGGTTCTTTGGTTATCAAGCTAAGATGAAACTCTGGTTGGATTGACTAATAGAGGTAGTGTGCCATAGTGCATAGAATACCGGACCTGACCTCAGAGGGAACTGGGTTTAAATCCTATCTTTTGTCATTGACTAGCTTACTCGTTTCATCTAGTAGAACTGGGGAATCTGATCCTGTGATAATTCCAGGTATGGGGTACAGTGGAAACAAAGGCATGGAGTCAGAAAATGGCAGGCTGAGAATGGGGGCGAGTGAGTCACACTACAACTCTCTCCTGAAGAATACCATTTGTGCTTCAGGATCTGTGGCTATTCACCTTGGAGAACAGAAGAGTTGGTGGAAGGTTTGAGGTGGGCACAAAACCCTGTGGAAGAGATGGGAAAGAGGAAGCCAGAGATGTATTGTCCCTTTCTTGACATGAATGACGTCATTTGAGAATAAGCCTCTATTTCAGTGTAGATGGGCAGTCACAACTGGACAGGGTCCAGTTTTCTTTCCAGCTCCTGACTCAGTTTTTTTAATTTTTTTTTTTACCACATTATTTGGGCATGAATGGACGGGTTTATCTGGAGCTTGTGGGAGTCACAGCCTCTCCTCCGCCATCTTGGCTCTGTCCCCCTGATTCAGTTTTTTGACAGTTGTGGTCCCTCTGTCCTTCTGAGCTATAAAGCTTCTCTTTGACTTGAGCACATGTCAACCATGTCACAGAATCACAGAATTTGAGTCCGATCTATAGCCAAACGGCAACCCCACTAAAGTGGCCAAATGGTCATCTGGCTTCTGGTGGAAGACCTCCAATGAGGGGCAATTCATTCCTTCCTGAGGCAGCTCATTCCACCTTGGGATAATTCTAATTGTTTGGAAGTCTTGCCTGACATTAAACCTCAGTTTTCCTCTTTGCAATGTCTACCCATTGCTGCTCCTGGTTTCTTCCCTATTGAGCTAAACAGAGGTAGTTTAATCCATGTGATTGCCATTGAAATATTTGAAAGCTAGCAGTTCTTTTTATCTCTTCCCCATGTCCCTTGCTCGATTTTCTCTCTTCCAGAAAAAAAAAACATGTCCAGTTCTTTCAATAATCCTCATACGATACGAATTCGAGAAGGCCCTTCACCATCCTGATTGACCTTCTTTGGATGTTTTTCAGTTTATTGATGTCCTTCCTAAATGGTGGTACCCAGAATTGAACAGGGTGGCCCAGGTGTGGTTTGGCCAGGTTAGAATACAGTGGGACTACTGCTTCCCTGGTCCTGGAAAATATGCCTCATTTAATGCAGACCAAGAATGTATTGGCTTTTTTAGGAAGGATCCACAAATCTGCCTGTGGAGGGACTTGCATTAGTGAGCTGCAAGGTCATAGATGCTATGTGACAAAGGGTCTCCCCCAGTTTGACACATCATTGGGAATGGTTAAGTAAGTTACGGCCCTCTGTCTGGGAGACGTTGGAAAGACAGGAGAAATGGTTGCTTTTAAACTCAGTGACCACTGGCTTGCTAGCTCCTGATGCTCTCCTCATCGTTTAACCCCAGGGGCACTGCCACGTGCTTTCCATTGTTGAAGTACCTTGAGATTGGACTTGATTCCTACAGCTTCAGCCCCTGGAGCTGATGACATTTGTTTAAATTGGTATAAATAACCTCCAGCTCCAGAGGTCCTTAACCGGACTTATTTGTACCAAACTCTAAGCAGGCACAGTATTGGGAGTTTTCAAAATTTGTCTGAGCCTTTGTTTATATGTAGCCCTAATGAGGAAAGGTAAACCTGCCTGTGGAGTTGCTTCTTTGGATATAGACTTCACTCTCTGTACCACAGCTGTTGGGAGGCACAAAGCTATTTCTCTTGGCTCAAAATGCATGCATATGTACTGGAATAAGAAACCTGGAATCTCACAGTTTGGCAGACAAAGTGTCCAGCACGGCACTGCGGGCTCGTGGCCACTCCCTGAGCCTGATTCCCCCTACCGTGGCGAAGGCAGAGGGGCTTGGTGAGGAGGGCTCCATGTATCCTCCTCAGCCTTGGGTCTGGGGCGCCTGAAAAAGGGGGTGGTTGGAGCTCAGCAAAGGTGGAGATGGCATGCTATGGGGAAGAGAGCTCTGGCCTCAGAATCCGGGGATCTGTGTGCTAGTTCTACCTTTGGAACCTATTGGGTGACACTCCCGAGCTTCCTCATTGAAAAAATGGGAATAATATTACTTGTGCTGCACACACAAATGACATCATAGATAGGAAAAACACTAGTGAATTGTAAAGGACTATAGACGGCAAAGATATTATTGTTAGTACCTGGGCTCGAAGCTAATGTGTTCTTAGGGTGTATGAAGAGAGCCACAGCTTCCTGGAAAAAAGGAGATGACAGTTCTGTGGTGCCCTGCCCTGCTCAGGACACAGAGGGACAACTACATGCTGTTCTGGCCACTGTATTTTAGGAAGGAAACCAACAAGTCAGCCTAATGACCCAGGCAACTCTCTAAGTTATTGGTGAGTGGATAGCCCATTTTGGTGGCAGGAAATCATAGGTCCTGGATCCTCCGTTTCTCTCTAAATAAGCTAGAGAGATTCTAGTGGAGGTACTCTTAGGATAGCAAAGAGCCTCCAGTCTGCTATATGAGGATGTGTTGAAAGAAGTGGGCTCGTTTAGCCTGGAAAAGAGAAGTCTTAAGAGAGATGATAGTTGTCAGAACCATAACTAGAGTGGGGTTATTGGAGCTTGGTGCCAGGGTGCTGACATTCAAGGGGGGCACACCTTTCCTTTGTGGCAGTCTGTGGGCTGTGGTCCCTCTACCTCACGTGGCATGGTTCTCTGCCAGCCTGTGCTACATGGCACAAACCCACCCTCGCAGTGGGTCCTGGCCTGCTGGCTCCAGAGTCCTTCTCCCAATCCTCTCTGGGGAACAGCAGCCCCATTAGTCACTCAGACTGTCCTTCCTGCCGCAGTTGCCCTCTAGGTGAAAGTATTCCTAGCTAGGGCTCTGATTGCTGTCTTCAAGTATTTGAAAGGCTGTCACCTGGAAGAAGGATTAGACGTGTTCTCTTTGGCTCCAGCAAGGAGGAGAACTAGGATCAGTGGAAAGAAGTTGCAAAGAGACAGATTTAGGCTTGATGTAAGGAAAAACTTCCTAATGACTATAGCTGTTCACAAGTGGAATGAACTGCCTGGGGAGGTGGGGGTGAGCTCCCCTAACTGGAGCCTGTCTCACACTGCTCAGGGATTCTATCTAGAATTCGGATTCAGATACAGCTTGGACTAGATGGCCACTGAAATCCCACCTGGCTCTGGGATTCTGAGCTGCTGATCATACAGCTGTGAGCTACAGCATTTCCCCCACCCTATCTGAAGGCTCATTGCTTCTGGGGGAGCAGGGACAGCTCCTAATCAAACAGACGCTAGAGATCCAGGGATGGGACAAGTGTTTTCTTCGGAGGGGATGTGACAGAAGGTTACCCGGTGCCACCTGCTACTGCCACCATCTAGAAAGGGCAGGGCTTTCCCCAAAGACTGTGCACCTGGCACCAGGCTTCTTTTCCCCTTGCTTCTTTCCTGTGCTCTCCCTCCCCTGTCATTCCCACTCCAGCACAATATGTTTACGCCAGCCATTTAACACGTGCAAATAATTTCACGACGGTGCAAGGGACTCTCAGCTACTACCACCTAATCCAACTCCACTTTTTACAGGGAAAACTGAGGCCCCAACCGGGAAAGTGAAAGGAAAGCTCAAGGTCACACTCAGGATTCAGACGTAGTTCTTCTGGCTTCTACCAATGCGTTCTCCATCAAGCGTGAGCATATCCACAGACCACTTACTAGATGTAAGTGGGCTGGATGTAGCCCACTCTTTATTGGACCAGGAAAAGCGAGCACTGGGGCAAATGGCATTCTAGGGGACAGTTCGGTTTAGTTCAGCAAACATTTATTTGCCACGTACTATGTGTCAGGCATAATGCTAGATGGCAAAGCTATAACACCTCCCATGAAAATGGTCCATTCTCTCAAGCAGTTTACTTTCTCTTGTGCTAAACAATACACCCCCAGACAAGTCAATGCACCTTCTCTTCAGAGTCTGTGCAAAGTAATTTGGGAGGTGGTGATGGTAAAACGCTTGAGCTGAGCGTTGAGGCAGAGGTGAGGTGATCTCCAGACCATTCCAGGTACACAGGCAGGAGACAGCATGGCGTGGATGGGGAATAGCGAGCTAGGCCAGTCTGGCTGGAACCCCGAGTGCGTGAGGGGGAGTAATGCAAAATCGGTCTGGAAAGGTAGTTTGGAGCCAGATTGCAAAAAGCTTTAAATGCCAGACAGAGGAATTAGTATTTCATCGGCAAGGCAGGAGGGAGTCAGTTCCATAGGAACAGTATTATAAATAGAATGGTAAGTGCACCGACACTCAGGAGAGCTAACGTGGCGGGGCCACTCCTATCAGAGGATTTGCATCTGGAGCAATGAGTCCAATAGTGTTCGAGTGCTAGGCTTGGGTTCTGATGTCTTAATGATAGGAGTCTTACTACTGCCTCCTTTCTCAGGAGAATGGAAGCTCTTGGAGGGTAGGAAGCATTTCAGTTTTGTCTTTGTGTCCTAAAACCTTATCAGTGTTCCTGGCACATAGCTGGTGCTTAATCCTTGAACTGGTGAATGGCATCACCATCTTCTTAGCTATTCAGGCTCACAACCATCTTGGCATTGCTAAGTCCCTTGGATTCTACCTCTGCCTAGCCTGTCCTTTCTGTCCACCCCAGTTCAAAGTCTCATCTCCTGTTGCTTAAGCTATTGCAATGCCCTCCTAATTTACCTTATTGCCTCCAGTATTTCCCCATTCCAATCCATTTTCTACACTGCTGCCTGAGTAATGTTCCTAATGTACCGCTTCGATCATATCTTTTCTCTGTTCAAAATCCTTCCATGGCTCCTTATTAAACCCTATCAGGTTTAAACTCCTGATTCTGGCATTAGACTCCCTCTCCAATATGGCTCCAACCTGCCTGCACAGCCTTAGCTTCTACTACTCTTCTTTATGTATTTTACATTCAAACCACAGTGGACTCCTCCTTACTCCCTCTTCTCGGCCTGCCTGCCTTTCTTTACCCTCTTGGCCCTCGGCTCATGTCATCTCCTATGCTTTGGATATGCTTGCCCCATTTCCCTTTGTTGAAATCTCTGGTGTCCTGCAAGGCTTGACTGCAATACCACTTCCTCTCTGAACCCAAGATAAACGGCATTCCTTTTGCGTTTGGCCTGGCTCTCTGTCATCTCTACCTCCTGTCGTGCTTATTGGTGCATCCGTCTTCCCCCTTTCTTCAATGCATCAGACTGGAAGCTCCTGGAGGTCAGAGGCTACGTCCTTTTCCATCTCTGTGTCCCCAACATTTAACTTAGCTTTGCACTAGATAGCATTGAAGTTAGAGAAATATTAGAAAATATTTGAACAAAGAATGGGAAACACCTCCAGGAAATGGAAGCTCCCTTTTTGAGGGCAAGGACTGGCTTAGCTCCTAGCAGGGTGCTGGGTGAATGAATGAATGAATGAATGAATGCTACCAATAGGTTTTTTTACTCTGGCCCCATCCAGATTTTGGAAGAAGAGATTTTTAGTATTTCATTTCATAGGACAAAGTAGAAAGGGTCCTCAGAAGTCAAAAGTGCAACTCCCTCAGTCCCCCACAATATCTCCAGGAAATGGGCATATTCTCTTTGTAGTGGGGACATGCTTGTGCTCCACCATTAGAACATCATGATAGGGACACCAGGGAAGCCACGTAATGCATAAATGCACTCTGCACAAGGATCTTTTTTCAAGCGGAAGATGGAGGAATAATGGGTAGAATACTGAGAACCACTACTGGGCCCAAGCAACTGGAGCAGCTCTCCCCTCCCTTCCCCTAAGAGGTCCCTTTGCTCTGGACCCAGGGGCACAGTCTAAACTAGGTTCAGTCCTGTGGAACTTGATCTCTAATGAGAGTTGGGTCTAATCTCCCTGTTCTCACAGGGCCCCTTACACCCCTACCCTAACACCATGGGGACAATGTCTAGGTCTCCCTGAGTGAGGAGTAGAAAGGCAGGCACTCTATGTATAATATGAATCAGGTATGGAACAAGTATCTTAATCCTACACACAAAAGAAATGCCAAACATAAAATCCGCCCAGCACTTATTGGCAGACTGACTTGAGAGGATTCAGTTGTTCAGTCATGTCCTACTCTCCATGACCGCATTTGGGGTTTTCTTGGCAAAGATGCTGGAGTGGTTTGCCATTTCCTACTCCAGCTTATTTTACACATGAGGAAACTGAGGCAAACAGGGTGCAGTAACTTGCTCAGCTAGTAAGTATTTGAGGTCAGAGTTGAACTCAGGAAGATGAGTCTTCCTGACTCCAGGCTCAGCGCTCCATCTGCTATGATGCCATCCGGCTGCCCATAGAGGATTCAGTAGCTTGATTTATAGCTATTATTATAATCTGCTAGGAGGCTGATACTTCAACCTCATCAATTCTTTTTGCAGGGCAATGAGGATTAAGTGACTGGGTCACACAGCTAGTAAGCGTCAAGTGTCTGAGGTCGGATTTGAACTCAGGTCCTCCTGACTCCAGGGCCGGTGCTTTAACCTCATCAAAATTTGAAGAAGTTTGCAGAACTGCTGATTAGGAATTTTACATTTCACTTCAGTTCAATTCTTTGGGCAAATCAGACTAGGGGCCTAGGCTCCTCTTGGTTGTTGGTTGTCATTGCCCTTGAAGAAACTTCCCTTGTTGCCAGTCATCTTCACATCCTAGGCCCAAGACTTATGGACCTTTCAAACTCATAAGTTCAGCTCCTCGCCTGGGTTATGTCTACCTAGAGATTAAATCTTGGTCACTTTCTTAGGAGAAATAACACAAAATGAAACAAAAAGGCAGAAGGATACCAGGTACACGTTTCTCCTATTCTGGATGCTACATGAAAGTAATTTCCATAATGTTAAGGTGGAGAAAAGTCAGGCCTGCCCCCCACTGGAGTTACACAATGTCACCAGAACGGTCAAAGGAGGTTGACTCTCTATTTAAGTGATGCAGCACACTTTCCCCACCACTGTCACAGGATTGGGGAGAATTCAAGGACTACTGGGTCTTATGAACTCCACTACAGCAACAAGTCCTTTCAGCACTGAGGTACCACATGACTGGAAACAGCCAGGAAGTTTATCATCCCTGAAAGGCCCAAACCACCATGTTGTTTTCATCCCCAGAAGTTTCTAAAAGATCTCTGGGCACATACTCTCTGTGCCCTTTTCCCTATAGTTTAATTGATTCTTTGCTCCATGGGCCCTTTCCATGACTGTGACTATCCTTTGAGACTGACTGTTATCCTACTAGCAATACGAAAGCATCAAGGAGTAATGGGGGCAGGGTATACAGTCCAGCTGATGAGCAAGCCATGCAGAAGCCATGTGACATGGACTCAAGGCCCTTTGCCATCCTGGTTCGTGTCTAGGTTATTATTAATACTCCAGAGTCAGGTAAACTTGGGCCTGGTCCCCTTCTTGCCTCATTTTGCTTTGTGTTTCCTCTCCTAAGTAGGTGACCAAGAATCAACTTCAAGGTACACACCTCCAGGCGTGGAGGTGACCTTATGAGTTTGAAAGATCCAAAGACTGTGAAGATGAATGTCCCAGAATGTGAAGATGAATGGCAGCAAGGGGAGTTTCTTCCTGTGTAATGTGTGAATAGTATTAATAACCTCTCCTAAATCACAGTGCCCAGAACTGACCACACTACTCCAGCTCTCCCTCATGATTCCTGGAAGCTCTGATCACTTCACATGGCCCCAAATTGAATTCAGTTTCTCACCTGCCATATCACAGTGTTGACTTGTATTGAACCTGCACCTAGACCTTTTGTGACCAATGGCTTTCTAGCCATTCCTCATTTGGAAAATGGGATTAAGAACTACCTGTCGGGGGCAGCTAGGTGGCATAATGGATAAAACACTGGCCCTGGATTCAGGAGGACCTGAGTTCAGATCTGTCCTCAGACACTTGACACTTACTAGCTGTGTGACCCTGGGCAAGTCACTTAACCCCCATTGTCTGCCCCCCCCCCAAACCCCCAAAGAAACAAAAAACCAAAAGTACCTGTCACAAATGCCTCATCAGGTTGTGGTGAGTCTCTGGTGAGATTCTGCCAAGTATTTTGCAAACCTTCAAGCCCTAAGTAAATGTTAGCCATTATTATTATTATTCCATCTATTGTGTACCAGGCAGGGGTCCTATCCAGCCTAGAGGTGCAAGGAGAGACCGTGGAAGGCACGCTCATAGTTTTCGGTAAGGTTTCCACATCAGCAGTATAGTCACCCTGGGCCCCAGAAGTCCCGACTTTGAGGTATGCAGTTGGCCGGGCCAACTAGGAGGGGTTTGGGCGCACGGCCAAGCTGGCCAACTGACTATTCCTTATGCAGGACATTCCATCTGTCTTGGTGCCTTTGCACAGGCTCTCCTCCATGCTCAGACTCTGGCTTTCTCCAGAGTTCAGCTCGAGTGCTGCCTCTTATGGATGCTAGTGCCCTCTTCTCCAAACTACCCTGGATATGTTTCGTATTGACTTATTGGGAAATCCCAGCAGAATGTAAGTTTCCTGAGGATGGGAACTATTTCCATTTTTTATTTATACAATCTCCAGAGCCAAGGATAGCACCTAGCACCCAGTAGTCCAAAGTCACACAGGTGGTAAGTGATGGCCCTGGGATTCAAGGCCAGGCCACATGATCCTAAAACCATACCTTGCATTCTCTTCACTCACACAGCCTCCACCCGGGTTTAGATCCTCATTACCTCTCCCCTGTACTATCATAGTTGCCTCAGGACTGATCTCCTTACCTCCAGTTTCTACGCTCTCCATCCCATCTTCCACTCATGCCTCAAGCACGGGTCTGATCATGTTATAAGATACACAGCTGGAAGGTCATTTCATTCAGTGCCCCCATTTTACACATGAGAATGCTGGAAGCCCAAGATGAAAGAGGGGAGTAGCAACCTTTGACTCCAAACCCAGATCTTTCCACTGCACCAACTTCATACCTCTAGGAAAATTATAAGCTCCTCTCTTGGGCATTTAAAGCTCCTCCCAGAGTTCTCCACCCTATCTTTACAAACTGATTTCACATCACTCCCCTGGCATACTCTTCATTCCAGCCAAACTAAATAGCTATCCTCTAGACACAATATTCTATCTTTCATCTCCACGCCTGCAATGTTTTCAAGCGACATCTCCTACAGAAAGTCTTTTCTTTTTTGTTTGTTTGTTTTTTTTTTGTTTTTTGGTGAGGCACTTGGGGTTAAGTGACTTGCCCAGGGTCACACAGCTAGTAAGTGTCAGGTGTCTGAGGCCGAATTTGAACTCGGGTCCTCCTGACTCCAGGGCCGGTGCTCTATCCACTGCACCACCTAGCTGCCCCAGCTCAGGAGTTTTCAGTTCTCCCTCCTTACGTGTTCTTCCCTCCCCCTTCCTTCCCCCTCAAATATTCACCTGCAAACAGGTTGCCAGGTGTGATGTGCTAAATCCTGCTCCCCCAAAGCTCTCCACCCACTCTGCTGGACCCTTCAAATAGACATTTGGGAGACGGGTGAGCAAGGGTAGAGCAGGTGCTCCAGGGATGGCAGCTCCCTTATATTCTGTGTTGCCTGGTGTGTGTATGTGTGTGGGATCCCTCCAATCATACATGTCCCAGTGAGAAGAACTCAGACTTGGCCAAGAAGGCTTGCCCAGAGATGTCGCTCCCTTTCCAGTCCTCCTAGTCAGGTAGATGGTGCAGTGGATAGAACGCCACTTGGAGTCAGAAAGGTCTGAATCCAAATCCAGTCTTAGATACTTCCTAGCTATGTGACCCTGGGCAAGTCACTTCACCTCTGTCTGCCTCAGTATCCTCATCTGTAAAATGGAGATGATAATAATAGCACCTACCTCCCACAGTGGTTGTGAGAATCAAATGAGATCATTTTTGTAAAGTGCTTTGCAAACCTTAATGCACTATATAAATGCTAGCTGATTTGCTCATGGAAAAAGCCGGATTCCAGTTGCTGACTCCCCTTGCTTGACCTCCTTCCTCCTTCCTGCTTACAGACTCAGTCTCCCAAGGATGAGGAGGGAAGCAGGCTAACTCAGTGCTCTTTGGGGGTAGCCACTGGTTCCTCTCCTCTTTCCCCATCCCTTCAGGTGTAGCCCCTCAGCATTCTTTTCAGGCGGGTGTAGTCCCTTCTAAGAGGCAGGAGGCAGGGATTAGCTGGCCATGCTCCCTCTCCACTAATCTTGTATATCCTTGCCCTTTATTGTATCTCCCCTTCACACACTCCATATTAGCCAGATACACACAGGCTACTTTTCCAGTCTCGGTGTCTATGCCTGGAATGCACTTCCTCCTCACCTCCCCGCCCCCCCCCCCAATTAGAATCACATCCCTTCAAGGCTCAACTTGGGCCACTCTATCTGAAGCCTCTCCTGATTCTTCCCCCTGCAAGTACCCCGCCTGCCTCCCGCCCCAGACTTCCCAAATGACTTGGCATCTATTTCACATATGCCTGTCTCCCCCTCCTAGACTGTAAGCTCTTTGAGGGCAGGGATTGTTCTACTTGTGGTCCCAAAGCCTAGCCCAGTGTCTAGCACAAAATCCTTAACCAATCTATCGCCGACTCAACAAGCATTTATTAAGTGCTTGCTGTGTGCTATAAAGAAAGGCAACAACAGGATCGAGGCTACAGGATGGCGGATGGAGAAGTTTCCATTCCAATGGGGGTCACCACATAGAAATCCATAGGTATATCCAAAATGCAGATAGAGGTCACTTTGGTGAGGGAGGGAGGGCCCTATAGCTGGGAGCAGGGGGGATGGGGAAGGGCTGGTGTGAGTTAAGTCTTGAGGGAAGCCAGGGATTTGAGGAGGGAGATTTCAGCCAATGCAAAAACATGCAGATGGAAGATGAGGAGGGACGAGTAGGCCCATATATCTGGAGTTTGTGTAAGAAGACTGGCCCAGGACGAAGGGTCCAGGTCATGGAGAGCTTTGCATGCCAAACGAAGGACTTCGTGTGCTCCAGAAGGCATTAGGGAGCCATTGGAAGTCATTGATCAGTGGAGAGAGAAGGGGGCACACGCTAGACGTAGAAAGGACAACATTTGACAAATGATTGGATGTGTGGGTAATATGTTTCTAAGGAAGGAACTGGGGGTGACCCCGAGATTGCCAGCCTGGGTGACTGGGAGCTTAGGGAAGTTCAGAAGAGGGGAAGATTTAGGAGAAAGCCAATGACTTCGATTTCACATGTGTTGAGTTTGAGATGCCTGTGGGACAGCTAACTCAAACGTCCAACAGGCAGTTGGTGATTTGGGGCTAGAGCTCGGGATATTATCGAGGGCCAGATATATCAACCTGGAGATCATCTGCACAGACAATTGAATCCACGGGAGCTGAGGAAATCAGCAAGCGAGATAATAAAAAGGAAAAAAAAGAAGAGGGCTCTGATCAGAGCTTCTGGAGACACCCAGGGTTAGTAGGTGTGATCTGGAGGAAGAATTAGCAAAGGAGGACAGTCAGATGGGTCAGAAGGGAACCAGGAAGGGGCAGCGAGGTGGCGCAGTGGATAGAGCACCAGCCCTGGATTCAGGAGGACCTGAATTCAAATCCGACCTCAGACACTTGACACTTACTAACTGTGTGACCCTGGGCAAGTCACTTAACCCTCATTGCCCCGCAAAAAACCAAAACAAAAAAAGAAGAAGGGAACCAGGAGGGAGCAATGTCACCAAAATCCAGAGAAGAGAGAGTCTCCAGGAAAAGAGGGCAATCCACAGTGGCAGAGGCTGGAGAGAAGGGCGAGGACTGAGAAAAGGCTGCTCGATTGGGCCATTAAGGGATCACCAATAATTTTGGAGAGCAGGTTCAGGTCAATGCTGTGGTCAGAAGCCAGATGGCAAGTCAAGTCCTAAACCCTGAGAGTAGAAATACGATACAAGGAGAAAGAAAGACAGTCTCTGCCCTCAAGGGGCTTCCATTCCATTACAGAGGTTTAGGAGAGAGTGAGTGGAGAGAAAGTGGAGGCGGTTAATAAACGTTTCTTGGAGTGGTTTAGATCGCATGGCATCCTAATCGTAGTTCTCCCACTAGTTGGCTTTATTCCCTGGCCCTTGATTTCCTCTCCTGCTAAGTGAAGGGTGCTGCAGTGGGTAGAGCGCTGGGCCAGAGTCAGGAAGGCTACTCTTCCTGAGTTCAAATCTGGCCTCAGACACTTATTGGTTGTGTGATCTTGGGCAAGGCACTAATTTGCCTCACTTTCCTCATCTGTAAAATGAGCTGGAGAAGGAAAAGCAACCCACTCCAGCATCTTGGCCAAGAAGACCCCAAATGGGGTCACGAAGAGTCAGACATGACTGAACAACAACTAAAGTCAAGTTAACAATGCCTTATTTATAATGCTCTTTCACAGAGCTAGTGTAATGATCAAATTGTTGCTTGCATTTCTCTTATACTCGGTGCTTTAAAGCTTGCAAAATGCTTTACAGATACTGTCTCATTTGATCCTTTCAACAATCCTGAGAGGTAGGTGCTAGATCCCTATTTTTACAGAATGGGAAACTGAGGCAAGTAGAGTTAAGTGTCTTGGTCACACAGCTAGTACAAGTCTGAGGCCGGATTTGAACTCAGATCTCCTTGACTCCAGGCCCAGCGCCCTATCCACTTAGCCTTGGTGATGAGATTTTGTAAACATTATCTCCATTTCATCCTCACAAAACTTCTAGTAGACAGGATCATGGATCTAGAGTTAGAAAGGCCTATAAAGGCTATTTGAATCTACACACTCCCCTCATTTGACAGAAGCAGAACCTGAAGCCCAGAAAAGTCAAGTTGACTTGACTAAGGTCACTCAGTTCTCTGATCCCAAGATTCCATAGTGTTTCCTAGTGCTGACAATCACAGGAGCCTTGATTTAGAGCTGTAAAAGAAGGCTGGAGGGAGAAGCGAAATAATTAATGAGACAATGCTGCCATCTAGGGTATTACATGAAAACTACACCCAATGTTGCTGTGATTTGTCTGGCAGATGACTGAGGCCCTAGGTTATAGTCAGCTACAGGTAGGAAGAGAACTGGGAGTTTTATCAGGAATGAACTGGGACCACTTACCCTCTTTATGAGGAGACCTGGTAGGGGAAGTGAGGCTCTGAGAGCTTTTCTCATGTATTGGAATATTATTGTTGTTTGTCCTTCATTATTGAAGAGGACTGTGACATTGGGTGGGGCTCTTATAGTGAAAGAGTGATTAGACATGGGATAGATAGAGGCACATTGGAGTCAGTACAAGGACCCTAGAAGCCAAGCTGGAGATTGACTTTTTTTTTGCGTGGGGCAATGAGGGTTAAGTGACTTGCCCAGGGTCACACAGCTTGTAAGTGTCAAGTGCCTGAGGCTGTATTTGAACTCACATCCTTCTGAATCCAGGGCCTGTGCTTTATCCACTGCACCACCTAGCTGTCCCCTGGAGCTGGACTTTTGAGCTAGAGTTTTGCCACTAACTGGATGTGTGCTTCTTGGGGCCACTTTCCCTATCTGTAAATTGAGTGGGGTTGCAACAGATGATGGTGATTACTCTGCTGTTATTCGAAGGGAGGAAGACAGGATCACTGACTTGGAGCTGGAAAGGACCCCTGAAGTCAATGAACAAATTCATTTGACAGTTGAGTATACTGAGGCCCAGAGAGATGAAATGATTGCCAAGGTCACCTAAGTAGTAAGTGGAAGAGTGAAGATTCAAACCCAGATCTTCAGATACCAAATCTGTCACTTGGACCAATTGGTGTGCAAGATAAAATGAGAGGTGGGCCCAGAGATCAGCTGCAGAAGAAATAGCCACAAGTTCTAGAGATGGCCCCGTGCCAATGGCACCTTTGATTGGCAACGTAAGAGATAAGACCCAAGATGACACCTGGCACTTGGGGGAAGTCTGTGACTTGAGGCTTCCTGTGGGTTCCCACAGGTATCTATGGGAAGAAGTTGCCTTTTCCCTGCAGGATGAATGCCATGCTTACTTGTACTGCATTTGTGGGTGGGAAGCAACATTAATTGGTAGCATAAATTAAGCAGGGCCTAGTTCCTTACATGACGCTGCCACCTAGTGGCAATTTAGGAAGCATTCACCCTCCCCTGGGGGAAAAGATGTGCTTTTGTGGGGAGGGAGGAGAGGTAGCTGGGGGCAGCTAGGTGGTACACTGATTAGAGCACTGTACTTGGAATCAGGAAGAACTGAGTTCAGATTCAGCCTCAGACACTTATAAGCTGTTTGACCTTAGGTAAGTCTGCCTCAATTTCCTTACCTGTAAAATGAACTGGAGAAGGACATGGCAAACCACTCCAAGTATCTTTGCCAAGAAGATCCCAAATGGGGTCACAAAGAGTCAGACACAGCTGAAACTACTGACAGTAGATTCAGGTCTCTGATGTGAAGCCAAGAATTCCATCTTAAAAACATTTAGCTAACCAAGCACTTTATAGTTATTATCTTATGCAACCCAATTAACTTAGGTAGAATTAGGGATAAATGTAAACGCTTACATTCAGGTTCAAAAATTGTTTTCCCAAGTACAAGATGGGGGAGCCATGCTTGACCTAGTGTGTCTTCTGAAAAAGACCTCGGGGTCTTAGGGGACTGTAAGCCCAATATGAGACAACATTGTGATATGGTGGCCAAGAGAGTGAATGCAGTCTTGGCTGGTGTTAGAAGAATAAGGAACTACTAGCTAGACCCCCTGTCTTCTGCCCTGGTGAGAATCCAGCCAAAATTCTGAATTTTCTTCTGGCTCCCACAGGTTTGTGAGGACATTGATTAGCTGGAGAATGTCCAGAGTGGGGATGGGGAAGGGCCTGGAGTCCATACCCTGTAAGGATGGGTTGAAGAAACTGGGCATGGAGCCTGGCAATGAGAAGATGAGAGCAAGCAAGGGAGGGAGGCCATGACCCCTGTCTCCACGTGTTGGGAGGACTGTCACATGCTGTTTGGCCCCAGAACCAGGTAGAATGGGGGTGGGCTAGGTAGGAAAGTTTCCCCAAATAAAGCAGACTTGGACTTGTTGACAGGACATGGCTCCCTGGAGAGGTGCTGGAGGCCAGTCTTCCCTGGAGGTCTTCTAGACAGGCCAAACTGACCACCTGCCGGGAGTGTTGCAGTGGGAATTGTTGTTCAGGTCTGGATTGGACTAGGTAATTGCTGGCATCCTTTCCAGTCCTACAATTCAGTAATTCCTCATAATAACTGAGGTAGGCAGAAAGGACTGGGATTATCAGCCCATTTTACAGGTGAGGAAACAGAGTCCTAGAGAACTAAAGTGGTTTTCCTGAGGCCAAACACATTTAATAGCATAAGAATCTTCTGGGCCCAGTGTACCTCAAAGCTCCGGTGGAGCCCAGAATCCATCAAACAGCACTCCTTACCCCCCAGCTTTTTTAACCATCTTGATGTTTACATAGAATGGGATAAGGAATGTACCTGTCATTTCACTAGTGAGGAGACTTCCTTAACTACTGTGGACAGGCAGCTGCTCTTCAATTTAAACCTTGAGTAATAGCTAGCATCTCTGCCATATGGTGCTTTAAGATTCACAAAGTATGTTACAAAGATCACATTTGATTTTCCCAATAACACTACGGAGTAAGTGCTATTACTATCTTCATTTTATAGAAGAGGAAACTGAGTCTGAGAGGGGTTAAGTGATTGAACTCAAGTCTTCCTGACTCCAGGACTAGCACACTGCAGCGCCACCTTGAATCCAGTCAGAGAGTTAACTGCCCAGGGCATTGGAGTTAAGTGACAGGTCTGAGTCACATAATTTAACTTTTATATGGTATTCTCAACCACATGTAACTCCCCAAGCATTTATCAAGCACCATTCTGTGTGAGGCACTGGTATACAAAGCCCCAAATGAAACTGTCCCTCCCCTCAAGGAACTTACATTCTACTGGGGAGGGACAAAGATAAGAAAAGACATGACAAAGACAAGATAAATTCAGAGTAACAAAGCAAAAACTGCCAAGGACAAAAAGTAAATTTTTCCAGTAATAGGGGGGCAGGGGGGAAAGAGCACTGACAATTGGATCAGGACATAGAAATCTAGCGGAACCTTGAAGAGAGCGAGGGACTCCAAGAGGTGGAAGTGAGGAGCAAGTGGATTCTAGGTATGGGAAACAGCCCATACAAAGGCACGGAGGTGGGAAATGGAATATTGTAGATGGGGGAACAGCAGGCTGGCCACTTTAGCTGAAACAGAGCATGTACAAAATCGAGAATGTGTGACTATCCTGGAAAGCTAGGCTGGGGCTAGATTGTGAGGAGTTTAAATGTCAGGCAGAAGACTTTGTATTTATCCTAGGGGTAATGGTAAGCTTCTTAACAAAAGCTTCTTGTGCTTTAGGAACTTATAGCACTCAATAACTGAGTATTTTAAGCACCTACTATGTGCTGGGCACTGTGGATACAAATGGAATGAAGGAAAAAGATCCTTGTAAGGAGCCTACATTCCAACAGGAGAGGCATATGCACAAGTACTCACATGAGGATATAGAGTATAGGAAAAATAGGAAAAGAAGAAATCAAAAGAAGTGCAAAGTTGTCAGATACAAGAGACTGAAATTGGGGAGGTATCAGATACCCTCGAGGGTATCAGAAAAGGCTTCATGTACAGAGGGTGCTACTTCAGCTGCATCTGGAAGGAAGAGAGGGATTGTGTGAGATGGGAGGTCATTTCAGGCATGGAGGACAGCGAGTACATGTTGATGTCATGTGTGAGAGACAGAGGCAAAGGCACAAGATGGAAAGTAATGTCCTATGAAGGTCTTTCAGACCCCTGACTCCTGACCCCTGCTTGGGGCCAGTTTTCAAAGGGCTTCAAAAGCTCTCAAAAAGGTTTATCATTCATCCTAGAAGCAATAGGGAACCATGTGAGCTGGTTGAGCAACATGGGCACATCTCCACTCAAGGAAAATCAATTTGGCAGCAATTGGACTGGGCAGAGGAGAAAAGACAAAGGCCTGAACCAAGGTGGCAGCTGCATGAGTGGAGATGTGGTCTAGTGGAGGCAGAAATGGCTATGTTTGCTAACCAATTGGCTATGTGGGTGAGGCGAAGGGAGGGGGAGTTGAGGTTACAAACCCGGGAGACTGGGAGGGTGGTGCTGTCTTGGATGGAAATAGAGGAGTTTGGAAAAGGGCAGCTTTGGGCGGAAAGATAATGAATTCTCTTTTGGCCACTTTGAGTTTGAGATGTCTCCAGGACAACCACTGTTAAGAGTCCACTAAACTGTTGGTGATGCGAGTCTAAGGCTCAGGGAAGGCTATGACTGGGTATACAGATATGGAAGTTGTTGGCACTGAGATGATAATTCAACCCACTGGTGGTGGCAAATTCCGAGAGAGAGGGAGACAGAGAGAGAGAGAGAGAGAGAGAGAGAGAGAGAGAGAGAGAGAGAGAGAGAGAGAGAGAGAGAGAGAGAGAGAAGGGGAGGGGAGGGGAGGGAAGGGAAGAGAAGAGAAGAGAAGAGAAGAGAAGAGAAGAGAAGAGAAGAGAAGAGAAGAGAAGAGAAGAGAAGAGAAGAGAAGAGAAGAGAAGAGAAAAAGAGAAGAGAAGAGAAGAGAAGAGAAGAGAAGAGAAGAGAAGAGAAGAGAAGAGAAGAGAAGAGAAGAGAAGAGAAGAGAAAAAGAGAAGAGTGGGCAGGCTCAGGTTTGAGATGGATAAAGAATATCAATGAAAGCAGTATGAGGAGCGATCAGACAAGTTGGAGGCATACTAGGAGGGAGCCCAGAGATGAGAGAGTATCCGGGAGGAGAGGCTAGTCAATGGTGTCAAATGTAGCAGATGGGTTGGGAAGGATGAGACCTAAAAGACCAACAAATTTGGCAATCAAGAGATAGTTGGTGATGTTGGCGTGAGCAGTTTCATCTGAATGACAAGGTTGGAAGCCAGATTGCAAAGAGTTCCAATGAGTCAGAGTTGGAAGTACAGGTAGTGAGTGTAGACAGCTTTTTCCAGGAGTTTGGCTGAGAAATGGAGGAGCTCGAGGGGAGGCCAAGATCTAAGAAAGATGTTTTTTAAGGATGGGGAGACTTGGGCATCCAGGAAAGAAATAGTAGATGGGGAGAGGTTGAAGATTCGAGAGAAGAGGTCGAACTTCAATGTGCTCAAGAAGACTGGAGGGGTAGGATCAAGGACACATATAGAGGGCTAACCTTCGTGACCTTTGGCAGCTGTTTGGAAGAAGGATGAGAGGAGAGAGCTTTGAGGTGGGGAGAGCAATCAGAAGGCTATTGCAGTCCTACTAGGGCCCAAACTAGGGTGGAAGTCAGGCGAGATACCATGGGCAGAGAGAGAAGTGATAGGACTTGGGAGAGAAAGAGGGAGGGAATAATGATGTCTCTGAGGTCAGGAATCTGTAACTGGAAGGTTGGTGGTGCCTTCCACAGATATGGGAAGTTCAGAAGGTGAAGGGGGGATTTCAGGAAATAGATAATGAGTTCTGTTTTTTAAGGCCTGTTGAGATGGAGATTCTACAAGACATCCTCATAGATCTGTCCAGCAGACAGTGGTGGGGTGGGGGTGGGGTGTTGGGAGGAACATTCTAGAGGGAGGGGGCATCATTCCACCAGTGAAGAGTGCTTTGTCTCCAATACTTGGCTTCTGTATCCAGGCTGCCACCAGAGTTGAGAAATGAGTCACTAATGAAAATCCATTATTTTCCCACCCGGAGGAACTTCTTGTTAGTCATTTTTATGGTCTAGGGTTTATTTGGCTAATTATTGTGAATAGAGAGCACCCCCCTCCTCCATGGTTGAAGGAGGGCACAAAGGCAAGATAAAAATTCCATAACAGTTCCCAGAAACCTCCTTGCCCCCCAAAACTACCAGCAGGAAAGACTGTCAGAGAGAAATGATAAAAGGGCAAAGCTGCCCTGTGCTAAGAAGTAGGGAGCTCCTAATGGGCCTTGGTGGGTATCAGCTTTTCTGGGTACCCTAAATGACACAGGCCCAACAGTCTGATGAACAGAGCACACTTCTGCCTCAGAGGTCCCTGTTCTTGTTGGAGAAAGCCATTATTCAGACCCTGGCTGGGCCTGGTTTGAAAAACTGGACTCCTTTGCTCCTGTTTAGTGTTTGGTGATACGGCTGCCTTCCTTCTCCTGCAGACAGTGTTGGGGCTGCAGCAAGAGTCTTGGTCTCAGGATCGACACCCTCATTCCTGTACATAGCCCCTGGAAAATTGATATATTTTTTTCAATTTGCTGTTGATAGCATTTTTTTTAAACTAGGGTCTTTTTCCTTGAAAACATCGCCTCTAAATTATGTAGGCCTAGTGCTACAGTACTAGGATGTATAAGGAGATAAAATTTGCAAAAAAAAAAAACCCATTCTGTGGTTGTATTAAATGCCCTTGACTGTGTGTATAGGGAAAACCGGTACAAGATGGGATTTTGAAGATCCATTGACTGTTCTGTCTGTATTTGCAAATATATTGGCCTAAATTGTCATCTGAATTGTGGATACTTTATTAAAGTACACAGCGTTGTCTATTTTTCCCGTCATGTTCTTCATATGCATTATCTCTAGGGTTTCATATTGGATTGTAGAAAAGCATCTGTAGATTTTTCAATGGTTTCCTTCCTGCTCTGTTCCATTAATTCATTCTTCAACTAACATGTAAACACTCAAAAATCTGAAAATATATGACATTGGTAAGAAAAGAAGAAAAACTGGACTCAGTAAGATTCCAACTGAAACCACTTTCTGGGAAAATCCCAATTACTCTCTTGTTCTCAGATGAGGAGAACAGTCTGCCTCAGTCTGCATTGCTGTGGCCTCTGGTTAGGCTAGGGTCTCTGGGTCACAGGTCCAAATTCAGCACACATTTCTGAAACTTCTCTTATGTGCCAGGTGCCAGGACACTTCAAGGATCTGACATTCTACTGAAATCTGTAGATAAAGCACTGGCCCTGGATTCAGGAGCACCTGAGTTCAAATCTGGCCTCAGATATTTGACACGTACTAGCTGTGTGACCCTGGGCAAGTCACTTAACCCTCATTGCCTTGCAAAAAAACCCCAAACAAAACTGATACTGTACAATGAAGTCTGAAATAGAATTCTGTTTTTTTTGTTTTTGTTTTTGTTTTTTTTGCAGGGCAATGGGGGTTAAGTGACTTGCCCAGGGTCACACAGCTAGTAAGTGTCAAGTGTCTGAGGCCGGATTCAGGTACTCCTGAATCCAGGGCCGGTGCTTTATCCACTGCACCACCTAGCTGCCCCCTGAAATAGAATTCTGAAAATACATGTGGAGCAGAAGTGGGTAGTGACCTCCTGGGAGGACATGGAGGAGAGTGGCAGAGGATGAGTAGGCATGTAGGGACTGCAATCTGCATTCTTGGAGGGAACTCCTGAATTGCTGAGGTGGACGATAGTGCTGGTGAAATTGGGAAGTCTCCTTGTTAATACCCTTTGCAATTCTGTGACGAGTCATTCTGTATGGAGAGGCAGTGTGGCATGGTGGATAAAGGGCCAGTCTTGGAAGGTGAAGACTTGCCTTCATGTCCCGCCTTTGACACACCCTGACTAGGTGACCCTGGGCAAGTCACTTCAATTCTCAGTATCTCAGGTATCTCTTCAAAACAATGTTACGGTTGCCTGATCTATAGCTAGGACAGGGCCACTTAGGCTTTGCCCCAGGGTGGGAAATTTAGAGGGGGTTGACAACATCATCCTTTGGTGCACTTCTTCTCTTACTGGTCATACCCTTGGTACTTGCCTGCTCAGTCCCCCTCCCTTCTCCCCTAATCACTAGCTAGTTGGTGCACTCAGTCTCCCTCCCCTTCCTCACCACCAGCTGATCTAGGTGCGCCTCTGTGAGTGGCCAATCTGCATCAATGAAGGAAATGTTCATAGAAGGAGTTCCCTATATCAGTGAAATAAACCACCGATCTGGATCAACAGAGCCTTGAATTATATTTGAATCAAAAATACGTCAGCTGATAGTTCTCTTCCAAGCAAATCCCTTTGAGTATGTGGTTTATTGCTGAATTCTACCATGTAAAACATCTGTCAGACCTTTCTGGAGTTCAGCAGGGAGTCCCTTTGGGCTTCTCTCCCTTTAGGTCCACAGGTGCCTTGTTTGACCCATAGGTTCCTTGGGGAGGTCTTAGTCTTGCCTTTCTGCCCTTTGGCCTCCTTCAGGCTGGAAAGAAATCCCCTCCCCCCTTTCCCAGAAAAGAGTCTGCTAGGAACCATTTGCATCTTAGCGTCATTTATTGTGTCTCCCTCCAACCTCCCCCAGCCTTTGGGGAAAAAAAGAAAACCATAACCCTCAATGGCCATGTGCCTGTTCTGTTTATATATTGTCAGCTCTCGTGTTCTTATTAGGCACCTTTATTGAGCCAGACCCTGTGTCTGGTACTTGACAAAATGAAAGCCCTTCTCTGCCCTCCCTTTGGAGGGTGATATATTCCTTAGTTAGTGGCTGTCGGGCTGCTTAGCTTGCAGACATCAGGATGGAAACCTTTGTCCTGGGTGGCTGAATTCCACTATTGCACAGCTCCTAGTGATGGAGAGTTACAGGCCAAAGCCAGGAAAGTGAGTTATCCTCCAGAGGGAAATGGAGAAGTGGTGGGTGCAACTACAAAGGAAGACTTACAGAGGAGAAGTGGAGTCAAGGATGGAATCAAAGAAATGTAAGAGCCAAAAAGGAGATGACTGAGCATGTGGAAAGATGCAGGGGTAGTCACTGGGCCCCATGGGTATTGTTGGCAAAGAAGGGGAGGTAGACCCCCTTGTAAGTGAACTCAGAAGAGGACATGGAGGAGGATAGCATGCGATGAGCAGGCACGGAGGGGTTGCAATCTGTATCCTTGGAGGGAATTCCTGAATCAACGAGCTCACAAATGTATTGGAGTATTATTGCATAAAACCCAAAGACTTAGAAGAGAGGAGGTAGGGAAGGAGGGCCCTTCTTCCTGCCCTCCTTCAAATCTCCTCTATATGGATTCCTCTCTGCCACCCTCCCTTCAGGTCAAGTGATGGGCTTTAGCTTGGACCTCTAAATGCCTCTCAGGTTGCTACCACATGGATCGGTCACACAGAGACCTTGTTGTCACCCTGGGAGTTGATATATTTTTTAAAAACCTACAATATTTGGGGAGAATATTGAATCCTGAAGTGTAATGAGACAGGTGACCACACAGACAGCTCCGGGAAGTCAAAGAGACTTATCAGAATCTTCTAGAATTGAAAACTCATTGAAATAGCTGGGAGATGAGATCCCATTTGTGGCTTGCCGGCTGCCTTCCCTTGCTCTGCCTTCCAAGAAGAGTTCATTTCCTGACTGCCAATCAACTGCAGCCTGGTGGGAGTGAGCTGAATCAGCCCAGGGCAAAGGCTAAGCTTTGGAGCTGCTAGAGATGGGGTTTCTTCCCTCTAAAATCCAGCAGGAAGACTGAGCATGTCAGGCTCAGGAGGGATTTACATTACCGGCCCCCCCTGCCCCCCTTCATTTTGCTCATATGAAGCTTATATTTCCATGAAAAATCTTTTCCTGGAGGCTTCTCGGAAAAACCTACTCGCGTGCTCTGCCTCCTGCGCACCCCCCTCTCCAACTGGGGTTATTTTGATAGTTTGGCATCTTGGTAACTGTGTACATCTCCTGCTCTGGAAACCCTATTCTGGGCCTCTCTGCTTCCCCTGCTCCCCAAGCTTGTCCTGCCAGAGGCTCCAGCTGTTATTGTGCTCCGCCACGGTGTAGACTGGGCTCCCGTCTCCTTCCCCCTCCTTCAGCTGCTGCCTGAAGCCTGGGAGAATGCATCCATTCATCTGGGTCACCCTCTAATGAATGATGGGCATTTTCCCGAGCAGTACCCAGAGCCCTGCTCTCTTTTCTGAGCTCTCCTCCTGCTGTGCCCACTGCCTGCAGGGCATCTCCACTTGGGCATTCCATAGGCATTTCTAAGGCAGCACGTCCAAAGAGGGGCTCGTTCTCTCCCCTTCAGCCTCCACCCCAGCCAGCTGTCCTCTGGATTCTGGGAAGGGCACCATCAGCCTGCCAGTTGCCCAGGTTAGCCAGCACTAACCTCCAAGTCGTCCTGGAGTTGAGTTCCTTTCCCTTTATCCCATATATCCAAAGTAGTTGCTAAATCCTATTGATTCTCCCACCACAACATGTCTCCTCTCCATCCCCTTCTCTCCACATACACCACAGTCATCCAAGGTCAGACCCTCATCACCTCTCTCCTGGCTTATTGGAGTTGTCTCATAGTTGCCAAAATAGCTTCCTAAAGTACGACTATGACCATGACACTCTCCCTGCTTAAGAACCTTCAGTGGCTCCCTCTTACCTCCAGGATAAGATGCAAACTCCTCCTAGATACATAGTTTGACCAGCCAACTTTTCTAGGCTACCTCTTTAAGAGGAACCCTTTGCCCAGCCCCCTGAGTGCTTCGTTCTCTCTTCTCAAATTATATTTACTGATGTGTATATATGGCATATCCCTCCCCCTCCCCTAGTAGATGCAACCCTCTTGAGGGCAGGGACCATTTCATTATTGTCTTTCTATCCTCAGCACCTAAAACAGTGCTTGACACTCAATAGATACTCAATAAATGTGTGCTGCCTTGGATTGGACTGGGCTTCTAGGCTTATTGATGGTGGGGGTGAGGGACAGTGGGGAAGACTTGGTATTCCTGCCCCCTCCCCCAGTTCTCTTCCTGTTCCAGTTCTGTAGGGGGGGTGGGCACAGAGGAATAGGAACAGGAATTCTGGCCAAACCAGCATTTTCTTCCTTCCTTCCTTCCTTCCTTCCTTCCTTCCTTCCTTCCTTCCTTCCTTCCTTCCTTCCTTCCTTCCTTCCTTCCTTCCTTCCTTCCTTCCTTCCTTCCTTCCTTCCTTCCTTCCTTCCTTCCTTCCTTCCTTCCTTCCTCCTTCCTTCCCTCCTTCCTTTCATCCTTCCCTCCCCATCAGAAAAAGGTCCAGGGCTCTGCTTTTTGACATTCCTCTTCCTAGGTTCTCCTTTGGTCCTATGGTGCTTTTTTTTTTTTTTTGGTGGGGCGATGAGGGTTAAGTGACTTGCCCAGCTAGTAAGTTTCAAGTGTCTGAGGTTGGATTTGAACTCAGGTTCTCCTGAATCCAGGATGCTTTATCCACTGTGCCACCTAGCTGCCCCCTATGATGCTTTTCAACAGGTTAAGGCTGACACTGTTAATAAGTAAAGGACTTTTACTGCCAGTTATCAAACAAGCACTTTTCAAGTTCACTAAATTTGTTTAGCAATTAAAATAAACTGAGAACAAAATCTCTCATCTCCATGTAAGTGTATCTTACACACACACACACACACACACACACACACACACACACACACTGCTGCTAGGTTACAATGTTAGATGCTTTTAACGGCTGGACTCTTCATTAAGTTGAAAATGTAATTATTTTGTGAGCCAGGTAGGGCAGGATCCAACCAGTACCCTGTCTGCAGACTCCTTTTAACTAATTACAGCTGCCCTCAGATTAGAGCCAGCAGCGGTTGATTGGGAATAATATCTCTCTGAGGACAATCAAACTGAAATGAGAAGTCCTTTCAAGGATAACATTGCTTTCCCAACAAATATTTTCCTGACTTGAAAAGCTTGCAAGTATGTCCTTAAAGGGCTATTTGGTAAGATCATAAAGCTAATGCATTGTAGGCTGAATGTACAAAATGTATATGTGTGAACGGACTCAAGGTTGGAACCAGGAATATTTGTACCTGGGCCAAGTTCAGCTGGGGTGGGGGTGGGGTGTCGAGGTGCCAGTAGCAGCAGTGCAGGGGACAGTCTGATTGCACATATAGTCATGCTAGGAAAATGGGTGGCCTGTTTTCCCTTGTGGCCTGGAAGTGAAAGACGTGTTGATAAATGTTTAACAACCAGCTCCCCTCCCCAACAAAAAAATGAAAACTCAACATACTTTTAAGTTTAATTGGCTTTATTAACATTTTCTCCATCACTTTCTTAAATTGACAAAACAATAAATCAAGACCTTATTTACAGCTTTTGCTGATTTCTGGTTTCAAATAATCACACTGAAAATTTATCAATCAGCTTGCCAGAGCTGATACCAGCAGACACCAGTTGCCCAAGATAATGGAATCCCGGAGACAATCATTCTGTGCAGTGGATGGGGTCAGTATCCAGTGGATAATGGTAAGTTTTACGAACTGTCCAGCTGTAAGCCAATAGGCCTCAAAATCTTAGAAGACTTTCCCCAGTGGAATAGGTAGATGAGAACCACTCGTTCCAATGACCACTAAGGTGGCTCGGCTGAAGAAGGTGATGTGGAGTGCGTAGAGCTCAGTCAGGCATCCCGGGCCATTGTCAGTTATCCTGACTTCTTGTCCTGCCACTAGACTTTGATGACTCAGGAAGAAAGAGTGAGGATAATGACTTTGTGCAACTCTGCCTCGCTTCAATTCAATTCATGTGAAAGACATCCCCTGTGATGTCATTGGCTCTCTGAAAACGAAGGACGAACAACAACTATGTATTTCCTACAAGAAGGACCCACCTTAAAGGTCATTCAGTCTAGAAACTAGCCTGCAGTATTAATGAAAATGGAACTTTTCTTCCATAGAATTCCAATCCCATGATAGTGAACTGCCCTGAGGAGGGAGGGTGAACCAGGAATAGAATCACAACCCTCGAGCTGCAAAGGAGAAGTAAATCTACATTAATTGGACCCTAACCAGGCAGAATCCATAATTAATCAGAGCTGGGTCTGTACATGGCTCTTAGGAGAAAGGAGCAAATGAGAAGAAAACACTTTGATATCCGTGATTTACTTTGTTAAAATTCTAACATAGAGGCCATGTCCTGGCATTGTTGTAGATTAATGCAAGATATTCAGGGACCAAGGAAGGATCCAGTTTTTCATGAGAGAGTGTTTGGTAGCCATTTCTTGGGGCCAAAAAAAAGGACTCATGTATTGTCTTTATTTTTTAAAAGTTGTATTTATACCTTTTGTTTTTATGCTTATTCCCCCAACCCCCCAAACTTCCCTTGTAATGAGGAAAGATAGCTGAGCAAAAATGACTGTTACAGCTGCCTTTTTTGGTGGTGTATGCAACATTCAACACCTGTAGGCCCCACCTCTCTGATGAAAAAAGAGTGTTTCTTACCTGTCCTTTGGACTCATGCACTTTAGATTTTCAGCACTGAAGGGTAGAACAAAAAGTGTTTTTCTGCTTCATCTTTTAACTAATCAGAAGGAATGGACTGGAATCCATGTCCTGAAAGTTCTGAAAGATCAATGTTTTGCAGCAAAAGAATTTCATTGTATTGAATGTAGTTAGGAATAATTGGGTAGGGTTCAGAAGGCCTTCTGTTATTCAGAGTTTTTTTTGTTCAAATGGCATTTGACTTGTGATGTCTTTCAGGAAAACTCGTGTCCCCAGACATTTTATAGGCATTTCCAGGCTGCCATCAAGTTTTCATTTCTTCTCTAGTGGTGAGCGAGAATTTTGTTTGAGACAATTTGGCGTCTCCTCTGAAAATTCATCCCTTGGGGAAGGGATATACCCTCCCCCCTCCATTTACTCCTTAGCAGGGATTTTGTCAATAAGAATGTAAGGGGGGCAGCTAGGTGGCGCAGTGGATAGAGCACAGGCCCTGGAGTCAGGAGTACCTGGGTTCAAATCCGGCCTCAGACACTTAACACTTACTAGCTGTGTGACCCTGGGCAAGTCACTTAACCCCAATTGCCTCACTAAAAAAAAAAAAAAAAAAAAAAAAGAATGTAAGGGAGTGGGAAGGAGGGTTTTCAGGGGCAAGAAACGGACACTGATTTTGGTCACCGTTTGGCACAGTCCTGTCCTGGCAGTCTTTGATGCCCCTAAAAATCAGTGTCAGTGTGACCTTTGGCATGCCTTTTGTGGGCTTGCATAAGTGACAGAAGGCATAAGTGACAGAGAGGGAAATTGAGGCTTTCTATCAGAAAAAACCACCTTTCTAACAATGAGAGATATCTAGAAGTGGAATAGGATGTCTTGGGAAGTAGTGAGCTCCCCTTCATCAGAGTATTCAAGATGAGGCTAGATAAACACTGTCTCACGTGGGATGATGTTGTTGGGGGGTGGGGGTGGAGTGGCTCACATGGCCTCTCTGGGTTCTTCCAAACCTGTAATTCTTTTTTTATGCAGATATGATAGTAGACTAAAGCTGGCAGGGGCTCAGTCTGTCCCTATTGCTCTTGATCCAATGATAGGGAAAATCCTGTATTTTTAGCATGGACCAGGGCAATAGCTAGCATTTCTAGAATTCTTTAAGGTTTGCAAAACGCTTTACAAATGTAATCCCATTTGATCCTCATAACAACTCCAGGAGGTAGGTGCTATTATTATCTCCATTTTTACAGCTGAGGAAACTGAGGCAGATAGAGATTATGTGACTTGCCCAGGTCTGAAGCTAGTTAGTATCTGAGGCCAGATTCGAACCTAGGTCAATTATGGGCTTCAGGGAATGTCCCTTTCATTTCTAACTGTGTGCATCTCCATTCCCCAGGTAGGAGCATATCTGGCGGAGGAAGCCACAATATTTTAGAATCCCTGGCTTTTTGTTTATGCTTGGGTGTGTCCTTGGTGTCTTCTCCATTTCAATGGAGACTCCTTGGGAGCAGGGATTATTGCATCTCTGCCTTTCTAACCCCAGCACCTAGCATAGTGCCTGGCAAACAGTAGGTGCTTAATAAATGCTTGCTGATTGTTTAATTGGATAGGGAATTTCCCATCCAGTGAGTGGGGCAATTGGACAGAATATGTTTTAGCAGCTGGGAGCTGGAGGTCAAGAGTGGCATTCTGGCATTGTGTCCCTACAGGGGCCAGGAGGGAGTCCTGCTACCCAAAGCTTCTGGCGCCAGATGGGGGTGGGGGAGTGTCCCTCACCTACCACCCCCCCCCATCCTAATCACGAGGAGAATTTTTAAAGAACTGTTTCATGCACTGCTCTTGTATTTTCCCAAATGCTTTTTGAGGAGCTGGGCACACAGTAGGTGTTTGTTGATAATAATGAGCATCTCTCTTCCCCTCCAAAGGCCCCTAAGGGCTGGGGTGCCTTCTCTTTTTATCATGCTATCTGAGGCACCCGTAGTCAATCAACAGTTATTTCCTGACCAGACAACATACATATCCTCATTATGCTAGGTGGATAGATCGATAGCTGGGCCTGGAGTCAGGAAGACCTCAGTGGCCTCAGATACTTCCTAGCTGTGTGACCCTAAGCTAGTCACTTCACCTCTGTCTACTTTAGTTTCCTCTTCTGTAAAATGGAGATAATAAGAGCCCCTACCTCTCAGAGATCTCATGAGGTCATATTTGAAAAGCACTTCCTAATAAGCTATTATGATTATGCCATCTACCCTCTGGCCACCCATCAGCTTCACCTTTCCTCCTGTCTTCCCCCAACCTTGGATTCCATCCCCAGATCCTTGCTCTGATAGGTGGAAAGCAGGCCTCCGAGCCACTTCCAGCCTCACCATGCCAAGAGGCGTGTGTATGCCACCTCCTTGTCCTGTCCTGTTCCTCCCATTTCCTCTTTGTGTGGAGGCTTTCCCCATCAGGATGTCAGCTTCTTGAGGGTAGGGACCATCTTTCTTGCTTAGCACAGTGCCTGCTTCATAAAAGCCCTACAGCTATCTGCAGCTATCTCTCTAGTTCCTACTCTGTGCCTGGCACTGTGTCAGGCAATGAGAATGCAGGCACAGAGATCAAAACAACCCATACTCACAAGGATCTTAGAGATTGAGAAGTTCTGCCCACCCATTCTTCTCTCTGCCTGCTTGGAGAGAAGGGAGCCATCACCGAGAAAGAGGAGGAGAGGGAGGTTGAGTAGGAGACAGGGAGCAAACCCTGGCCAGGAGCTAGTACCAGAGAAGTCTGAGTTGGGCTGGAGGGTTCATATCCTCACATCCTGCCTCCCCGCTCCCCAAAGCAATTATGTCAAGAAGGCTCCCCCACTCTTTTGTTTTTTTGGGTGTTTTTTTGTAGGGCAATGAGCATTAAGTGACTTTCCCAGGGTCACACAGCTAGTAAGGGTCAAGTATCTGAGGCTGGTTTTGAACTCAGATCTTCCTGAATCCAGGGCTGGTGCTTTATCCACTGCAGCGCCACCTAGCTGCCGCTGGCCCCCACTCTTTTGTAAGGAGCAAAGCAGATGCTCCCCAAGGGAGTGGGGCTGGCTCCCCTTTTGTGATCCACCTGCAGTGGCATGGGCTGCGTGAGTGGCATTTGTCCTTAGGACAAATTCTTGGAGTTTGGAGCAAGGCAGGCCTTTCTTCTTTCTCCTTCTTGGGAGTACTCTGCAAGTCACCCCACCTCTGGATTCAAGTTGCTTAAATGATGATTTAGGTGCCAGCCTTGGGTCTACATTGACAAAAAGCAACCAGTGCCTGCCCTCAAGGAGCTTATATTCTGAGGGAGGGCCTTATGGAGGGAGGAAGCATGGCACAGGGCCTTGCCATGTCCCTGGCTCTGGCTCTCCTTGGAAAGCTGAGCGCCACAGTTTTGCCCTTGATTCACACTCAGATTTCGGTAAGGGGAAGGAGGTCTGTGCTTTCACTCACCTGCCTTTAAAAAATAGCAAATGCCTTAAAATAAAAAAAATTAAAAAGTGATTAGTGGAGCTTTTAAGACCTAATCAATCTCTCTGCCCTCAGATTGGCAGATCAGGACTCACCAGCAGAATGGTTTCTTAGGACTCCAAATCCATATGTGACTTTACAGCATTTCAACTTGAGGAGGCTGGGCAAAGAGACCGATGATGGGCAGGGAGAAACAGACCAGTTACAGAGGAAATGGGAGCTCAGAGCACGTGCCTCCCATGTGGTCTGACCCAACCTGACATTAGTATTTGTCTTGGACAATTTATTAGTGAAGGTGGGAAGGGAGTGTGTAGATGTGCAATGAGAAGATCTTTAGATTGGGGTTTGAATCCCAACTTTACTTTTTGGATGACCTTGGGTGAAATGCCCCCAAAGACCTGTGGGCCTCAGTTTGCTTCTTTGTAAAATGAGGGGGGTTACTTACATTAGGTAACCTCCAAGCTGGGATCCTAAGAGGAGGGTGCTGAGGCTGGACTGGGAAGAGGGGAAGCATTTGAGAAGACTAGACTTGGAGAGTCCAGAGAAATGTGATCTCAGGCCCACGACTTCTGTCTCCACTTACAGCTGAAGAGAAGGATTTTCAGGAAATAAACTTGGAGTCTGGAAAGCCCATTTGGTAACTCAGCTCCTTCTAATGTGGGAAGAATTGCAGCAACAACAGCAACAGTTGTAAATGTCCTTCTGTCCCGGGCTCCAGTGAAGGGTCCTAGTAGCTTCAGGTTAAATGGGGTCTTCAGGGCAAGAGCTGGACCTTGAAGAAGGGCAAGGAAGGGATGGTCTCCCTGGGTCACTGACAAAAAGCTTGCTGTTTCCCAATGAAAGTGATGTTTGCATGTATTTGAATTAGGCATGGGTTGTTCCCAGAAAGCAAATGAGCAAACAGGATACATTCCTATGCTCATCAAAGCAGGACTACTGGTAGAGAGGAAATTGACCATCCAAATGAAGCCGGAGGACCCTGATTTGATTTCCTAATACTAAGGACCATGTGATTGGAGCACATGTAAATAACACGCACAGCAGCGGCACTAATGTTTTGCAAAGCCTGAGCTTGGAACTCAGGGCCTGCTTGAGTTCCCCAGGAATGATACTATCAGGGATGACAGATGGATGGACAGATGGATGGATAGATGGATTTCCCATCTTTGTGAGCAGGAGAGTGATGTGATCCAACCATCTCAATGACTTCCTTCTTTTTATAAATTTTGTATTTACTTATCTGTGTACATACTGTTTTCCCAATAGAGTGTAAACTCCCTGAAGGCAGGGGTTATGCTGTTTCTGTTTTGATATCCCCAGAAACCAGCATAGCTAGTGACATTTAGTACACACTAAACAAATTCACGTTGAATTGAGTTGAATTGGAAAGGTTTCTTTTTTCTGTTGAGAAATGAATGAATCCCTGCCTATCCCACCTCCAACGGACTGTCCCCAATGTAGCCCAAACAGACGTTTTAAATACAAAAAAATCACAAAGAGACTGGGTGGTCCAGGTGCTGGGGTATTGGATTTGGCATCAGATCCAGCGTGTTCAAATCTTAACTCTGCAACTTAATAATGTTAACTGTGTAACCTTGGGCAAGTCAACCTCTCTGGACCTCGGTTTCTTCATTTGTCCCTTCCATAGATAAGGATTAGGACCTAATGATTGGCAAAGTGAAGGAGGTAGACTAGATTTCTAAAGCAATGACACTGTGATATTCAGTGACCTGCTTCTCTAAAAGGAGCCATCATTGTTAGGATTTCAGCCCCTGGGAGAGATACAGTTCACGTACTCAGGGAGTACTAATCATCCCAGGTGGTAGAGATGGTGAAGATGCCCTGTGCTCATCTTCAGAGAATTCCCAGGCTGATGTGGGCAGCTCTCTCTCCAGGAAGGAGACCTAGCACCGCCCTTGAGGTGCAAAACTGGGAAGGTCCAAAGAGCTTCCTCTCCCACTTTGTACACCTTTCCAACCATGGTTTGGGGAGGATTTAACAGTCTTGCCTCCTGACATTTTAGGTGTAGTTTATTTGAAAGACCTCTTCCTGTTTAATCAAAGGAAAAATCAAAGATGAGGGCCATAACTTAATTTTTCTCCCTCCCTTCCTCTCTTTTCCTCTTTCCTCCCCCATTTTTATTTCTCTTTCTCTCCCTTCCTCTTCCCTCCTCTTTCCCTTCCTATCCCTTCCTCCTCCCTTCTCTCTTCTCTTCCCCCCCCCTCTCTTAATTTAATGTCAAAGAAAGAAACAGGAAATAGCAAGGCAGAAGGCCTGTTTATTTTGCTAGCCACCACTGTTGGGCACAGTAGTCCTCATGCTCCTCTGTCTGCCTCAGTAGTCATGATACAGAGCATTCAAAACAGCAAATCTTCCTCCAGCTTCCTCCTGGGCAACTTGGTGGAGATTAGAGTTGGGGAGGGGATCAGCATCATCCATCCTTTGCAAGGTGTGGGGTCCAATGGCTCTCAGATTCTTCCTTGGCCGGTGCTTCTGTGAAAACCAAAGGGGAGACATTTCCTCTCTGGGCTTTGTTGAAGAATAATGATTGACAAGCCTGAAGGAAGAGTATCAACCTTCCTCCAGTAAATGACTTTGGAAAATGTGGCAGAGAGTTAATCTGGAAAGCCTCCTTTGTGTTTCTACTAAGCAATGACCAGGAAAAGCAAAGGTCCTAGAAAATGCCTGCCCCATCCCTGAGCTGGGCATCTCTTCCCTTGTTCAGGAGAGCAGATGGCACGGCACAGTGTGAGCTTGACAAATGTTTAGCGTTACTTCTCACCACATTTCTGGAAATGTGTCAACATTGGTCTTCCCTGTAGAAAGCCCTGAAAAAAAGTGTGGGGACAGGAGAGAGAGAGAGAGAGAGAGAGAGAGAGAGAGAGAGAGAGAGAGAGAGAGAATTGTGCTTTGGGATATGGAGACACTATGGGGTTTCTATACTACTGAAGAACTGGGTACTATTAGAGAGAAATGGGAGGCCGGGTAAGTCAGGGAATCAGTCATTATGGGTCTAGGGAGGAAGCATGCCCTGAGAGGGGGCTTGTGGGCAGTTGCGGAAAGCTTGTTATGGCACTATCTGTACACTCTAAAAATCCCACCCTGGGGAAATGCTCCCATAGACTTACCCTTGTTGCAGCAAGCCCCATGATTCATCTGCAAAGAAGTGGTTATGGGGCAGCTAGGTGGCGCAGTGGATAGAGTATCAGCCCTGGATTCAGGAGGACCTGAGTTCCAATCCAGCCTCAGACACTTAACACTTACTAGCTGTGTGACCCTGGGCAAGTCACTTAACCTCAATTGCATCACCAAAAAAAAAAAAAAAAAGAAGTGGTTATCCACAATCAGGATCCCACCTCATTTCTAAAACATTACCTTGTTCCTCACTGGATTTTTATTGTTCTCCAGGGCCTACTACTAAATGCAGTAGTCAAAGACAAGACAGGCATAGAGGAGCAGTGATAGACTGAGAGGCAGTATAGCATAGTAGAGAGAAGTAGAATCCTGTCTTTGATAATAACTAGCTGTGCAACTATGGTTCTTTGATGCTTAGTTTTCTGGTCTCTAAAATAGGCATAATAATACCGTAGTACTTGCTTCAGCAATTAGCACAGTGTCTGGCACATAGTAGGTACTTGGCAAAGATTTATTGAATGAATGCATGCCTCATAGGGTTGTTATGAAGTTCAAATGAGGTAGTGGACATAAAGCACTCAACATACCTTAAAGCACTATATAAATGCTATTATAGTTACTGTTATTTATTATTGTTATCTCATTCTTTTTTTGGGGGGGCAGGGCAATGAGGGTTAAGTGACTTGCCCAGGGTCACACAGCTAGTAAGTGTTAAGTGTCTGAGGTCGGATTTGAACTCAGGTCCTCCTGAATCCAGGGCCGGTGCTTTATCCACTGCACTACCTAGCTGCCCTATCTCATTCTTTTTCTATGGAGTTCAGATAGAAACAGTCTTGGGGAAAACTATTAGCCTGTTATTATTCTCTTATATTTAATACTTTGTGGACTCTTGTGCAAGAAAGTAAAATAGCTGATTTTTAAAAATTGAATATAAGAATTGGAATGTAAGCTCATCTTCCGTTGGTTTACTGTAGGGACTTTCAAGACAACTCCAGTAGTAGACAAGACAATAGGGAAATGTCGATCTTAATTCTTTTCCCATGGGATTTTTATTTCATCTGCTGAGTCTTTACATTTTGAAAGCTTCTCAATCCACACAGCTTGAAAATAAGGATTATTTGATATGGCAGCATCTATTAAAATGATTTCCCAAAATTTCCGTGAACTCATGGTTTGTCTGAGTAATTGGGGACAACCATTCTGTTTATGATAATGGTGTAGTTATGTGTCAAATTCTCAAAGATATTTTGATGTTTGTATCTATAGTATTGGGATTGGCTATGTGCTACTTTATGAAAGATAAGTGAGTTTCAAATGTATAATTCTAGTTATCAGCTTAATCACTGTCTTGCTAGGTATTTGCTAATTTTTTAATAGTCTGCAGTAACATGTTGCATGGATTTCTATCATTTTCTCAAATAGTCGGCACTGATCACTAAATCTGGGCTTCTTAAAGATGTTTAAACCATCTTTAATTTCTTGTGGTGATGATCTAGTCTTGAATTGCCAACATAAACGTCTCCATTTCTATTTTTTAAAATTGTCACTTAGCCATTTGTTTGATACTTTTTTGTCAGCATTTTGTTGATTGAATCCCTGTGGCTGTCCCTGTGTCATGTCTTAGCTGTTCCGTTGGCTCCTTCTGGAGGTAAACCACATTTAATTACATTTGGTAAGTCCATTGACAGATACCTATTGCTGATCTTTACTATTGCTTGGTGAAATGATGTCTATTTGTTCCCAAAGCAATTCTGTAAGGTTTCAATCAGTTTGTCAAGAGCTCTGAGAACACCTATCAATTTCCATTCTTCTGTTTGATTAGGAAGAGTTAATATTTCATAACTGCCTTGGGGTAATGGGCTCTGTATTTCATTTATATTATATGGATTTTTGTTAGTGTACTTTTCTAATAAGGTGATGGTCCGTTTTATAATTTCAAGAGTATGTTAAGACTTTATTGCATAGGTGTTAATTGAGTCAAACATGCTCTTCTCATTGAGATTTAATTTCAGGATGCTATTAAGCCTTTTACCATATAGATTTTCTCCTTGATAGTGTTATGCTCAATGTGTCTTGCCTAGAGGAGACCAAAGTATTTGTAAATATCACCTTCAGCCTTTGGTTCAATTTGACCTTCTGATTCATGCTCAAAGCCTGTGGTCTCCATTTTTTTTCCTCAGTGTATATTAGTAATTTTGTGTTAATCAAGCGTGGGTGCCATTTTGATATCACTGGGAAAAGATTCCATGAGAAGGAAAAACTAATGTGTGTGTGTTTTGAGGGGAGCCATTTAACTTGATGCCTCCCATCCACACCAAACGATTGGTAAGATGTTTTGGTATGATTCTTTCCTTAAGCAGGAAGCCATATAATAGTTCTACTTAGGTGAGATATTAATAGGTTTAAAGCTAGGCAGAACAAGAAGGCCTTAACCTGTGTCCCTCAAAGATGTCATATTTTTTAGATAAATTGTTTTTTCACATTATTGTTTTGGTGGTGTGCCTTAAATAGAGACTAGCTTTCCATGTTGGCATCAAGTACTCTAGCTTTCTCACAATAGTTGGGTCTATTTGATAGATTTACAAGACATGAATAAACCATGAGTGTGGAACTGAGTCAAAGGCTTTGTGATAATAAAGACATCATAGAGGTTATAGTAATTTGGGACAGCTTGTTTAGTAACCACTGAATCAATAATAAATTACTCTTTATACCTCTGGATTTTATAGCACACACCATTTTTGTTCCTCAGCCAAATTCTGTGAGTGTGTGTGTGTGTGTGTGTTTATGGTCATAGATTTCTTCAGTGACAACACAAACTGTAAATGGGTTGTGGAAAGCATATAAACATGTCATTGGCCTATGTTTGGAGGGGTCACTGGTATTCAATCTTTTGTGCAATGTCCTGTGTTAGGGGAAGAGGGATCAGGTATGACAGGAGGTTGGGAAAGTATAATTCTTGCACCTTGGTGAAGCACGTGTTGTAATAATGATGGCTCTCATTCAACCATGTCACGTTCCAGTTTCACAGAAAAACTCCACTTTCAGTCACCTCCTTTGACATAATTAATGGTTCTGTTGATCATATTGCTGTTGCACAAGCTTTCTGTTTCTCCTTTCATCCAATTTAGTTTTGTCATGTTGGAGAGGAGCACAAATATTCTACATCTTCCTTCTTTCTAGTTTCTTTCTCCTTTGATTTCTTTCTCTAGCATCTGGAGTTATGTTTTTTATTGATGATAAATTGTTTATTGGTTCTTTATGCTGTGTTGAACCCTTGTATCACCTTAACTTTTTGTCTTTTGCTTTCAGTAGCTAATTAAAGGGATCTGGTATTTTCAATATGTTTTTCTCATCTAGATTCCATTCCACATATTAATTTTTTGTTGACTTAAATTTAGCAATATGGCATTGAAGATTCCTAGTGTACATACAAGCTAGATAATGATGGAATCTTCTAGTTACTTTGCACAGATTTTCAATATGTCCCGCTAGTCACTTCTGCCATAATAGCTGTTGACTTCTGTCTTTAGCTAAAGAACCTCTTTGGCTCCTGAGGTTCTTACTAGGACAATGGCTACCATTGCTATTGTGTTCGGGTCCTAAAATGCTTACATTTTCTGCCAAATATTGTGGGAGAAAGAGTTATTCATGGTGATTTAAAAAAAATGACTGGTATGATTGATTTACTTGTGGTAAATCCCTTAAACCCATGGCTTTTCAAAGTGATAGTCTAAGCATGTTCATCTCCTCTTCAAAATCATTTTGAGACATTGGTGTTACCTATTATCATTGTTATCATCTTCACATCTTTTATTTTGTTACTATTTTTAGAATTTCATTTTTTAGTTTCAAATAACAAACATCAACTTAAATGACCATTTTCATACATGTGGTAGAACAGAAAAAGAATTTATATAAAATGGTACATATCTGTTATGTATGGTTTGCTTTTATTTGCTTTTATTTTATTTTATTTTTTAGTGAGGCAATTGGGGTTAAGTGACTTGCCCAGGGTCACACAGCTACTAAGTGTTAAGTGTCTGAGGCCGGATTTGAACTCAGGTACTCCTGACTACAGGGCTGGTGCTCTATCCACTGCACCACCTAGCTGCCCCGCTTTGCTTTTATTTTAAAATATATAATAAATTCAACACATAACTTTCAAAGCTGTCTGGCTTGTCTATAAATCTTTCTGGCCTTCCTTCTGTTCTGTGCATTTTTTAAAAAGTTTCAATGACCCTCTTTTCGTTCTTTTTTTTTGGGGGGGGCAGCTATCCTATCCCTTAGCTTCCCTCCTCCCCCCACCCTGAAAAACAAAAACAAAGAAAACTAAAACCTTCACAAAAAATAGTCATGGTCAAGCAAAATAAATCCCCACATTGGCAACGTCTTGAAATTTAAGTCATTCTTACCTTGAATTCATCTCACTGTCAGAAGGTGGTTCATCATTGGTTCCCTGGAATCATGGTCAGTTATTTCATTGATTAAAATTCTTAAAACTTTGAAGGTTGTTTGTATTTATAATGTTGTTGTTATGGAAATTGTTTTCCTGGCTCTTCTCACTTTACATCAGTTTAGATAAGAGACAGAGACAGAGACAGAGAGACAGAAAGAGAAAGAGACCCTTTTCTTTTTTATTTGGTCTCTTTGGGGTATAGGGTTGGTAGTAAGATAGTTGGGCCAAAGTATATACACAGTTCAGTGATATTTGGGGCATGGTTCCCAATTGTTTTCTGGAATAGCTAGATCAACTGATAACTTTGCCAACAGTGCATTAATACACCTGTTTTTCCACAGGGAAACAATTGTCTTCAACAACTGTCATTTGTTGGGGGAGGGGGGTCATAATTGTCAATTTGATAGGTATAAAGTAGAACCTCAGAACTGCTTCAATTTGGACTTCTCTAAATTTTAATGATTTGGATAATTTTTTCCATATGGTTATTGATAACTTGGATTTTCTTCCTTTCAAAATTGCCCATTCATATCTTTTGACCATTTATCTCTTAGGAAATGGCTGTCACTCACATATCTGAATTGGTTCTTTATTCATCTTGGGTATAGGACCTTTATCAAAGAAACTTGCTGCAAAGATTTACCCCCCCAGTTAACAGTTTTCTTTCTAATTTTAACTGCATTGGTTTAGCTTGTGCAAAAGCATTTAAATTTTATGCAATCAAAATGATTAATTTTATCTTCTATGATCCTCTCCATCCCTTATTTGATCATTAACTCTTGCCTTATCCATAGTTGCAAAAAGCATTTTCTTTCTTGCTTCTCTGATTTGTTTATGATGTGATATTTCATGCCTAAGTTATGTGACCATTAGGAGATTATCTTAGTATATGGTGAGAGATGCTGGTGTATGCCTGATTTCTGTCAGACTGCTTTCCTATTTTCCCAACAGTTTTTGTTGATGAATGAGTCTTTACCCATGTAGCTTATGGCCTTTGGGCTTATCTTCATCTTGTATTATCAGCAGCAGTATAGAAATGAGCATAGAGGAGTGGTCAGTATAATACACTCTACCATTGTGACCTTGGGTAAGTGACCTCTCAGGACCTCAGTTTTCTTATCTGTAAAATGAATTAGTTATGACCCTTTTCAGCCCTAGGTCTATGGTCCTATGATCCTGTTACAGGGAAGATGTAGGTATGGATAGGATCTGTAAGGGGGCTGGGAAACTTCTAAAGAAGTTTAGAGGGCAACAGGAGAAAGGGGCATTGGAGGAGGTGAGGGGAAAACGTGCTTTGTAGCAAACAGAGGCAGAGGCCCAATGGGGTGTGAAAAATACAGGGGCACAAATGGAAGTGGCCCCTAGACCAGCAGTCTCTCCTCAACATGGAGATAGATGGGGGGAAAGAGGAGACCCTCGGTATTTCATGGAGAAGTAAAAGAACATATGAGTGGGGATAGGAAGGCAGGCCAGTCAGTGGCCGGCCGGCCCGCTGGCCTGCCTGCCTGCCTCATCATTGGGGTTGAAATAGAGACATCTGAAATTTTCCACTGAAAAAACTTGGCAGGATCAGATAGACCCTCACGGGATGGGCAGGAATATCAATTTAACTCTTCTTGGCCCACATAGTGCAAGGGTGTGGTATGTCTGGAAGGGCTGGAGGCCCAGGAAAGAAGCATGATCATGAACACTTTCTTTCCTGTGTGGGAGGTGGGGTGGAATACTCCTTATGGGTCAAGCGGACCAGACAAATGGGGCCCTGCAGCCACAGTGGAGCCTTTCCTAAGGTCTGCTCTTCACCTTTACTCAATAATGACTTTACCTTGCCTTGGGTTTTCTAGTTGAGTTCCTTTTTTTTAACCTCCAGTTAAAGAATTGCTTTGCCAAGCAATCAGTTTTTATTGGTCTCTGCCTGGGAATTTTTTGTCCAGTTGGATTTTTTTTTACAAGAAGGACAGTTATTGGCAAAAGTTAAGCATAGGTCATGGCCAACGGTTTACCAGATATAATAGCTCAGGGCTGAGTATGGTGAGGGATGGGTGACTGCATTTTTCCAGAGAGGAGGCATGGCCTGGTGGACAGAAAGCTAGACTTGGAGTCTAGAAGACCTCAGAATTAGGCACGTGACAATTCACTGCTAATTATGTTTTTAAAAAGGAGGAAAGAGATTGATCGTAGGATCCTAGATGTAGGGACCTCAAGAGGTCAACCTTCTCATTTTAGAGATTTGACACAGAAAAGTTAAGTGACTTGCCCAAGGTCATATAGCCAATAAGAAGCAGAAATGAGAATTGAACCCAAATTCCAAATCCAACATTTTCTCTACCACATCATGGTGACTCTTTTTGGATTCTAACCCTGCCTCAGATACTTTCTGTCTGTTGTACCCTTGGCCAGTGACTTTGTCTGTATGAGCCCTGAAAGGGGAGGCTGGGCCACTGAAGCCGAACTCCCCTGGCTTCATAGTTTTCCCAAGCACCTGCCCTTCCAGACTTACTACACTTTAGTCTCCTTCACACAGTCTACAATGCAGTCAAACTGGCCTATTTTGTTCGTTGGCAGACTTAGCAGTTCACGTCCCAGCCCCATGCCTTTGCATGGGCTGTTGCGGGCTCCTGTTGTGCCTTCTTTTCTCATCTCCTACATCTTAGAGGCTCATCTAGGCGTTATTTCCCATAGAAAGTCTTTCTTGATTGGTTCCCTCCTCCAGCCGCGCCCCCCCCATCCACACACTGAGTTGTTGGTACTCTCTCCCTCCTCTCATACTATTGTATTGATTTCTCTGTGTCAGTGTTGATCTTACCACCCGATTGTAACCCCCTGGAGAGCAGGCAGGGTTCTCCCTTTTGTCTTTGGCTCTCCACCTCCTCGTGGAGGGCCTGAGATGTAGTGCCTCATTACTTAATAAATGCTTATTGGATTGAAGAGCCCATTCTGCAGAACTGGTGGGACCAAGAGGGAGGAAGCTCTTTCCACAAAGATGTCGAGGTGCCCGTCAGAGCTCTGGCACTCGCCTTCTCCCCTCAGGGGCTGCTCTTTGCTCCCAAAACATCATCACTGGAATCTGGGGAAGAAGGGGAGTGGCATGGGGTGGGGCAGGCCAGCACAGCTAGTGAGAGGCCTTCCTGCGTGGCATATGCGTGCCTCTTTGTTCAGGCATTATTTCTGGAGGCCTAGGAATATCAGCAAAGTGTCTATTTGGGGAAAACAGTTTTTTGCACAGTGTTCAGGCTCCAAACAGATTTTCTAATTAAACAGACTGCTCTGCATCTCCTATTATGGGGAAATAAAAACACAACCAGCCCATCCAGCAAGTGGCCCATCCAAGATCTGTTTGTGCACAGGCTCTCCCGGGGTTCGGTCCATCTGTGCTCCTTTGCGGCCTTGCCACTGGGTAAGGGCTTCCCTCTGCAGTCCTTCAGCTGTCTCCTCAGACCAGGAGGCCCCAGCAGGCAGACAGGGGCCTGCTGAAGTTTCTCCTGCTTTCCTGAGCAAGCCAGATCTGTAGTAAGAGGCAGTTTGTTCTCTTTTCATTTGAGGCCCAGCAAGGCGAGGCAGAGGAAGGAGCAGATGGCTAGTTGCAGAGTTCAGATTGGTATGGGGGATTTGGGGGGGCGGGGTGTGCTTGTGCGTGTCCAGCTTTTGACAGCTTGGGGAGTGTGCTCCGGTACGGGAACATATGCTTAAATGGAGGGTGGGGGGAGAGCTGGACACTGTGTCCCGCCCAGCCTCTGGCTGGGGCCGCCACTCTTGGAGTTGGGGGGAGAGGCCAGGCAGGAGGTAGGAGAGGACCAGAGTCTTCTTGCCAGCTCCCTGAGTGCCTCGAGATCTCCTGCGTCAGCTTTTCTAGGAACGTGCTCAACAAACCTCCCACCCGTTGGTCCAAGGGCAGCAGCAATGAGGAAAGCAGATGGAGGCCAATGGCCAATGGAATTGTAGGGGAAGGGCGCCCTCCAGCGGTCAGCACTGCTGTGGTGGCGGCGGCGGCTGCTGCTGCTGCTACTGCTGCCGGGACTTCTAGGGAGCTGGTCTATAACTGGAGCGAATAATTGGTTCAAGAAGTGAGCTCCAGACAAAACATGTGTGGCCGATAGCCTGGAGGGGAGCTGCTCCCGAGAGAGTTCTGAGCATCCGAGAATCAATAGCTCCTATCAGTCTCATAGGCAGTTGGAAGTTGTCACATCCAGAAACGAGGAAAAGGCCAGAGCTCTGGCTTCTCCGGTCAGGCCTGCCACAGTTGTGAATAGAGAGTGGCCATCGAATTTCTCTGTGCCTCAGTTTCCTTATTTGGACAAGGCCTGCAATTTCAGAGGGTCCTCAGATAGCATCTAGCCCAACCTGTGCCTAGCCTCTCCATGCTACCCTCAGCACATAGCTATGTAGCCTCCGTTTGCAGTCTCCAGCTATGGGTTGTCACCTCTTCCAAGAGCAGCCTCTTGTACTTCAGGATAGCTCCAGTGGTTAGGGAGCTTCCAACTTTGCCCTTTGGGAACAAATGGAGCAAGGCTAAGTTCTCTCCCTCCCCTTTGTGCCACAGGTTTTTTAGAGCTATGGAGGACCTTAGAGGGCATTTAGTTCTGTCAAAGATGGGAAAACTGAGGTACAGAGAGGGGAAGGGGCATGCCCAAGCTCCCCCAGCTAGTGTCAGAGACAGAATTTGAACCTAAGTCGTTTGACTCCTAAGACAGTGTTTCCCTCACTCTGCCTCCAGACAGGATTGTGGTGAGGATCAAACAAACTAGCTCTGAAATGCTAAGAGGGCTGAACATGTAATGATAGTTGCCATTTATGAAGCACTTTCCCTATCTCATCTGATCTATTATTATACCCATTTTATAGAAGAAGAAACAGAGGCTAAGAGCAGTCATATGATCATCAGTCTTGAGCTAGAAGAGACTCTTATTTTACAGACCAAGGAAACAGGTGGGTCCCATAGGAAGGCAGTGGGTGAGGAGGAATCTGAGCCCATCTTCCTCATTCCAAGGTCAATATGCCATGCTACCCCATCCATAGGAATTATTGTAATTTAAGGGATCATTCATATGTACCCCTTGATTGGCAGTGGCTCCAACTCTCCTGTCTTTCCTAAGTAAACAAAAGTGACCCCTATCACAGCCAATATGTAAGTGCAATGGATGAGACGACCCTGTTAAGATGCTAGGAACCCTGGGGAACTTAGAGAATAACCAATGATTGTCCTCAGCCTCACTCTGGTATCTCAAAGGACCTTTGTTCGCTTCTACAAAGAAGGAGTTATTTTAGCAGAGCCTGACCTGCTAGTGTTGGCCACATCCTCTTCTGAGACCTCAATTTCCTCTTCTGTAAAAAAAAAAGGATTGGGCTAGGTGTCCTGTAAAGCCCTTTCTTCTCTAAATCTAAGATGCTGCGATCCATACATCTAAATGGATGCTTGGACATTTCCTCCCCTCTCCCAACCAACCTCCAGAGTGTCCCTATCCCACCCTGGTTCTATACAGCAGAGAGCTCTTCTGATGTGATCCAGTGTATGGGACTGTATGACCCACCCACCATATCATCCCTTCTCTCTCTCTCTCTCTCTCTCTCTCTCTCTCTCTCTCTCTCTCTCTCTCTCTCTCATTCGCTCTCGCGCTTGCTTTCGCTCTCACTCTCTCACTCTTGTTCTCACTCTCTCTCCTCAACCCCAGACTTCTCTATCTCTCTTCCACCACCAACAGTTCCATTATTTCCATCTCAGGAAATCTTTTTAACATATACTCACTCTTTAACCTTATTTCCCCTCATTCCTTCTCCTCTGCCACTTCTTTAATTCTAAAAGCATTCATTAATTGCTTAATTTATTAATTACTTAATATGTGCCAGGTACTGTGTTAATTTTACAAATTTTATCTCATTTGGTACTCATAAGAACTCTGGGAGGTATTTGCTATTATTATCCCCATTTTACAGTTGGGGAAACTGAGGCAGACAGCAGTCAAGTGACTTGCTCAGAGTTAGGCTGCTAGTAAATATCTGAGGCTAGATTCGAACTCAGGTCTTAGGGGCAGCTAGGTGGCACAGTGGATAAAACACAGGACTTGGATTCAGGAGGACCTGAGTTCAAATCTGGCCTCAGACACTTGACACTTACTAGCTGTGTGACCCTGGGCAAGTCACTTAACCCTCATTGCCCCGCAAAAAACCCCAAACAAAACAAAAACAAACAAAAAAACAACAAAAAACACCCCTCAGGTCTTTCTGACTCCAGGTTCACTGTGTAGCAAGTAGTCCCAGTTTGGCTAGGAAATAATGAGGGGGAGTAATGTTCAATAAATCAGGAAAAATAGACTGAATTTAGATTGTGAAGGGATTTAAATGTCAAACAGAGACAATAGGGAGCCATTGGAGTTTTCTGAGCAGGGGAGTGGCCTGTGCTTTAGGAATATCAATTCAGTAGCTGTGTGCAGGACTGATTGGAGAGGGAGAGACTGGAGGCAGGGAGACCAGTTGGGAGGCTATTGCAATAGTCTTGGGGAGAAGCGGAGAGAAGGAATGGGATGGATGCAGGAGAGACTGGAAAGGTAGAAATGATATGATTTGTCAACTGATTAGTTGCACAGGGTGATTCCAAGTGTCAGAGCCTGGATCATCTCCCTCCCTCCCTCCCTCCATTTCCAAGTGCAGCCGCCTTTCAATTGACTTCTGCTGCCTCCAGGACCCCTACCCAAGCTTCAGGAGACCTCCTTTCTAGTGGAGTGAGGCTTCGGCTTTGAGAAGGATCTCTCAATTCCCAGGGAACTTCTCCAGTATCAGTGGGGACAACTAAAGAGGGAATCTGACTGGAATCTCAGCTGCCTTGGGGAAAACTAGCTTCTTGGCAAAGCCAAAAAGGGAACTGTCGCTGGTTTTGTTTTTTCCCAGCTCTGCTACCTTGACAAATGCTTGTTGAATGAATGATTGATTGCTTCCGAGTCTCCAACTGATCATAGCAAACCGTCCTTTGGTTATTTGCGTGAAACAGAGTTCTGGGGGCCCAACTGACTTTCCTATCATTGACCTCCATCTTTGCCAGAAGCAAGACAATGAGGCACCCTTATGCTTTGCACATAGTGTGAGCACATGCGGGTCCCTCTCTCCCACCTCCCACCACCAAGGAGAATGTGAACACCTCGCGGACAGGGGCTATTTTGGGGGTTTCTTTGTCTCCCCAGTGGCCAGTACAGTGCCGGGTCCTTAGGGAGGCAGCTCCATACTTGGGGTTGGGAAAGTCTGAGTCCCAAGACTACCTCTGACGCTTCTAGCTGTGTCACGTATGTCTCTCAGCTTCAGTTTCATAGGGTTGGACATGCTAGCCTGTCAGGCCCCTTCTGGCTCTAGATCTAGACTAGGGCTAGAGGTTTGTCGATTTGAGGTGGAAAGCAGCACCCCCTCCTGCCATTGGGTTTGGAGGTAGGGGATGGGATGGGGCCCTGGGTACCCACGAGCAGCAAGGCTGGGCTTGTCACATGGGCACAGTTGGTGGTTGGCAGGGGAGGCACGGCCCAATCTCTGTCGTGAGGGTGTCAGGAGAATGGCTGCCTCTTTGGCCTGGTAATTGTTTTCTTTTATTAACATTTTAGTGCTTTGTTCCCCCTCCCCGTAATTAGACCTGATGATCAGCCTCTGTGGGACTTGTTCGTTAAGTACTTGGGAGCGGGAAAACGGTAGGGAGGAGTCAGAAGTCTGTCTGGACTCTGCAGCTGCTATCTGCAGAGAGGGAGGGCCGTGGTTGGCACTGGTGGGGTCGTTAGAGAGCTGCTGATTTAGAGCGGGCATTAGGCGCCCAGAGAGATTTTGGAGAGAAAGGTGCTTAGAGGATCCATTAATGAATCCGGAGGGGAGCCTGAATTATTTCTCTAATAACGTGGACCATTTATTTTTGAGAACATTTCAGGGGCCTTTATATCTTCTAGTTACTAAGTGCAGTTTGTGGTTGAAAGAAAGGGGAAAGGGGGTTATTTCTGATTCTCTCCCTCCCCCTCCCACCCCTTCTGGTTCTCTGAGAACTTTGCCTCTATAGAGATGCCAGCCCTGAGCTCCCAACCATTTCCCAGGGCTGTGCTCCTCCACACTCACAAGGAGCCAGAGCCAGAGCCAGTGCCTTCCCAGAAAGCCTCAAGCCCAGCTCACACAGCCTGGAGGGGTTAGGAGGCCAGGGTACCAACCTTAGGCCAATCATTTGCACTGTCTGGGCCTCTTTGCCCACGTAGAGGTAGCGGTTGGGGGAGGGGGTTGTTCAGCTATACAGTTTTCATCCCTGGAGGATTCTCTGCTTCTCCCAGGCTGGCGGAAGATACATAACCCATTTCTTGTGGTAGATTGGTGCTAAGACAAATCCTTCTTAAACGATTTTATTTATTTTAAAGTTTTATTGATGCTCTCCTACCCCCAGGGAGCCTTCCCTTGTAACAAAGTGGGACACCAAATACAACAAATACATCCACTGTGACTGACAGAGTATGCAGTATTCCATACCCATGGTGTCCCACTTCTTTAGGGGAAGGATGGAGGTCCATTTCCTTGTTTATTCTCTGGGGCCAAGATTGGTGGTGCAGTTCAATCTTTTTTTTTTTTTTTGGGTGGGGCAATGGGGGTTAAGTGACTTGCCCAGGGTCACACAGCTAGTTGAGTGTCAAGTGTCTGAGGTTGGATTTGAACTCAGGTCCTCCTGAATCCAGGGCCAATGCTCTATCCACTGCTCTACCTAGCTGCCCCAACACACTTTTCTGGGGCAGTTCAATATTGATTAAACATACTAATGGGTGATTGGGTCAAGGAGGAGATCATTGATTAGAAATCCAAGGGGATTTACCCCCTCCTGACTTGAGATAGAGGGAGGGAGGGAGGGAAAGAGGGAGGGAGAAAGAGACAGAGAGACAGAGACAGAGGGGCAGAGAGAGAGACATAGACAGAAACAGACAGAGACAGAGAGATAGAGATGGAGAGAGACATAGAGAGACAGACAGACAGAGACAGACAGAGACAGAGAGAAAGAGAGACAGAGACAGAGAGACAGAGAGAGACAGGGAGACACACACACACACACACACACAGAGTGAGTGAACTGTCAGATCCTGTGATTTTGTCAGGTGATGGTAGAGGTCAACTCTGTCCACTGAGGCAGATGCCATGCATCTCACAGTTTTAAAGACTTGCCGGAGGCTCCGTGATTTGCTTATGGTTACACAGCAAGTAACTGTCAGAGATGGTATTGGATGTTGGGCAGAGGTGGTGCCCACTGCCTCTCTCTCCCTCCCCCTCGTGTCTCCCCTCTTGCCATCTCCCCTTGATAAGAATGTAAACACTTTGTTTTCTTGACTTTGCATCCCCAGCCCTTAGCACAGTGCCTGGCACTGTCAGGGCGTAATAAGTGCTTTATTTATTTATTTATTCATTCATTCATTTATTTATTTATTTATTTATTTTTTGGTGAGGCAATTGGGGTTAAGCGACTTGCCCAGGGTCACACAGCTAGTAAGTGTCAAGTGTCTGAGCTCAGATTTGAACTCAGGTCCTCCTGACTCCAGGGCCGGTGCTCTATCCACTGTGCCACCTAGCTGCCCTGCTTTATTTTTTTAAAACCACATAAATGCTTTATTTCTCTCTCTTTTTAATACTGTGAAATGCTGAGTTGTTAATGCTGTGGTTGTATTTGAACTTGGAGGACCTCAGTTCAAAGCTCTAGCTTTGTGACCTTGGGCAAGTAACTTCCCAACTTTGGGCCTCAGTTTTCTCTTCTGGAAGATGAGGGGTTGGCGTAGCTGACCTCTGCGTCTTCCTCTAGGCTCCATCACCCCATATGAGCCACCCAAGGTCCCAGGCCACTCCCCACCAGAGCTCGTTTCCCATGAGCTACTCCTCCTCCTCAGCTCAAGCATCCATTAGGAAGTCTCTGGATTCCTGGGTCGTGGGCCTCCTTGGAGGGCATTAGGAGGCTCTGGTAAAGGGAACTCTTACTGTCCAAGACAAGGTTCTTCTTCCTAAGGCCTTTTTAACTCCATGTATCCAGAGTCCAGGGCCAACCCCAATCAAACTCAACAATTGTGTGTCAAGTGTCTACTTTGTGTCAAGCACTGTGCTGGGCACTGGGGATAGAGATAAAAGTAGCCTAGTCTCTTGCCCTCAGGGAGTTTGTATTCTACAAGGGGAGCTTATTATGGTGTCCTTTGGATTTTTTCCATCTTCACTTCCATGTTCGGGATAGATTCTTACAGAATGGATTTCAGAGCAGCCTGTCAGCATGTAAGCACGTCCCTGCCAACTTTGGCACTTTGTGTGGTCCTGGCTTTCAGGCCTAGCTGTCCGTAGTAAGGTTCTGACCAGTTACATTTTTTGAACATAACCTCACCCAGGCAATCCATGCCTGGGAGTGGAAGAGAGCTCTTCCAGTCTTGTCTGGGGGCCCGCTGGGCTAGGGGTGCCAACCTTTGAATGTGGCTGTTGGTGACAAAGTTGGACAGAAATCGCATCTGTCTTGCTCTTTTTGGCCGTGAAGCTTCTGTTTGTGAGGGCCATGCATTACGGGCTGGCCCCCTGTTATGCAGGGGCCTCGGGACATCTGCCCCTCTTGCCCGCTGGAAGCAGCAGGCTCCATTCTCCCGCCAAGAGATTGTCAGCTCCGTCTGGCCAGTCCGGATGGGCCGTGCCTCGAGAACAGTGGCCCTATTAGTGCCTTTCATTTCATTTTGTGGATTTGAAGTTTGGGCCTTTTCTATTCAGCAAATACTTTGATGCAAAATAACAAGGACAAATTCCTGTTGAGCTTGGGTTAGTAGCAGCCACAGTTGCTTGCCCTCTCTGGGCCTCAGATGAAGGGCTTGGGTTAGATAATCTTTAAGGTTCTGCCCAGCTAGAAATAAAAAAATCCACATTCACTTCACACCAAATTCAATTCAATTAGATTCCATTCAACACTTAATAAGCACTTATTAGATGCTAGGCACCATGGGAGGTCCTGGAGATACAAAGACACAAATGAAACAGGCCCTACCCTTAAGGAACCTGCATTCCACTGGGAGAACAACATGTATCAGAGACATGAATTTAAAATAAGTCCAAAGTAGTTTGTTGAGGGAAGGGATGGGTGGTGGGGCATCAACACCCAGGGGAATCAGGAAAAGCCTTTTGTAAGACCTGACAATCGATATGAGCCTAGAAGCCTCTTTGTTTCCCTGGCCCACTCCTTCCACCTACTAGCTCTTACTGACACCTGACTAGCTTCCCCCCCACCCCCCGCCCCAATGACACAGCCTTCCTAGCTACCCCCACCAAGATGAGCTGAACCTTCACTCATTTTCCTCAACTCACTGGTGGAGGCCAGAGAGTTGGAATACTGCTTGCTCCCCATGGTCACTTCCGGAGTCTACCCCTATCACTTAGCAACCTTTCCTCCTTTGAGGTCCATGCATTTCTTCTCTACTACTCAATTAAAGCCTCTAGACCTTGAGGTCACTATCCTTCCTTCCTCAATGAGTGGAATACCTGGATCACAATTTTCTCTCCTCTCCAACATCTGCTCTATACAAGGGGGCTTCAACTCCCTTAAACACCCTAACCATTCAGCTCCTTGGCCACCTCACCTCAGCCACGCACAAAGATGATCCTACCCTTGCTGTCACTCCATGTCCAAGGATCCCCAAGTCCCCTTATCTGACCATAATCCATTGGCTTTTGCCCTCTTCCTCTGCCTTTCCTTAGTAAACTTTCTTTGTCCATACTGTTACCCCTAACCTCTTGACCCCTCAATTCTCTCCCAGGCCATCCATCCGGCGCTAACTGCTCTCTCCTCTTTCCGCCATCTTGACCTCAATCCAACTCTACATTGTTCTCTTCTCTTCAATCTCAACCCCCCTTTATCATTTCACCTATCTTACCTTGAATTACTTCTACCATTTGCTGCCTTTGCTCCTACGCATGTGCTGTTGAAAGAAGGTGAAGAAAACCACCCAACCATTGTGACTGAGTCCACCATCTGCACTGTCTGCAGTCTCAGATGGAGCGTTGGACCCGGTTGTTTGTCTGAACAGTCTAGCGTCTGAAGGAGTGGAATGTATGGTGTTGGTTGAATCTGGCAAGGTGCTGCGCATCATCGAACCTGAGCCATTACTGGATGCCAACAGAAACATAAAGGCCAGACCCAGGGCTCTTCAGCTGGCACAGGATGGACAGAAAGTGGGAGAGTGAACTTGGGACCTAATCCATGGGTTCCTTGAATCTGACCAATTTCTGTTAAGGAACACTCACTACCTGGAGAGTTGGAAATAGAAGATCTTGGCCTCCAAAGGCATTTGGACTCTTCTACCCATCAAAAGGACCCTTTCTGGGGGCAGCTAGGTGGCGCAGTGGATAGAGCACCGGCCCTGGAGTCAGGAGTACCTGAGTTCAAATCCGGCCTCAGACACTTGACACTTACCAGCTGTGTGGCCCTGGGCAAGTCACTTAACCCTCATTGCCCTGCAAAAAAAGGACCCTTTCCTAACATAGCAAATTCTCTTCAGGATTCTCCTGAACACTCGCCTCCCTCTCAAAGCATCCTAATCATTGACTTTGCTGCTGCTGCTGCTGTTCCAGGGGGTTTTCATTTCTGCTTCGTTATGCTCTGGCCCGTCTGGGGCTTGCCTAGGTCTCAGGCTCCACCCCTGAAGTGTCCAGTTCCCTCCAGCAGATGGAAAACTCTCTGAGGACTCCACTAGGTCCTCCATCTTCCTCTGTCCAAAGCCCCTTAGATGGGGCTCTGGTGGCTCATGGCAGACCTGCCATCAATAACCTGGCACTGACCACCTGCCAGCAGGAAGGGTATGAAAGCCCCAACTCGTGGCTGCTGCACGTTAAATGATCTTGTGATACAGTTCACCAGTTCTGGAGATGGATTTATCAAGGCTGGCTGTGACTGCACAGAGATTCGCTTTGCTAGAGGCCGTGGCTACACTCAATCATACTGAAAGGGTTACTCCAGATGAGTACACTTGACTTATAAAGAACGGGGAGAAAGGCACAGTAGCAAGAGTGCCCCGGCTGCTGAGCAGCTTCAAAGGTGACTTTTCCTGAGTGGCCTTGAGCCAGCAGTGATTTTGCCCTTGTTAATCTAGTGGAAGTCGGGTACCTTGGTGAAGGAAATGACTGAGCTTATGAATAGCATTACTGCTAGAACAAAGAAAGGAAGGATAGGAAGGAAGGGTGGAAGGAAGGAAAGAGGGAGGGAGGGAGGAAGGAAGGAAAGAAAGAAGGAAGGAAGGGAGGGAGGGAGGAAGGAAGGGTGGAAGGAGGGAGGAAGGAAGGAAAGAAAGAAGGAAGGAAAGGAGGAAGAGAGGAAGGGAGGAAGGAGGGTGGAAGAAAGGAAGGAAGGAAAGAAGGGTGGAAGGAGGGAGGGAGGGTGGAAGGAAAGAAAGAAGGAAGGAAGGAAGGGAGGGAGGAAGGGAGGAAGGAAGAAGGGAGGGAGGGAGGGAGGGAGGGAGGAAGGAAGGAAGGCAGGCAGGCAAGCAGGCAGGAAATATTGGTTTGACCAGAATCCCTGTTCCTATTCCTTTGCCCCGCCCCATGAACTGGAACAGGAAGAGACCTGGAGGAGGGGGCAGTAATACCCAGTCTTCCTCATTGTCCCTCACCCCCACCATCAATAAGAGGTGTTAGACTCCAATAGAATTGGATCCCTGCTGGATGCATATTGACTTCGAAAACCACAAATTCACATAGTCTATGGTTGAATTGTATTTTTCTTTATTTTGTTAAACATTTCCCGATGACATTTGAATCTGGTTTAAGTTGTGCTCTGGGGACCTCTGCTCTAAGCCACTCATTGGGCAGTTAGTCAAATTCTGCCTTTGTATTTACTCTAACACTCAAATGGATTTGTGATCTCCCCAGGGTAGGCAGCCCCTCCAATGAGCCTGTATGGTTCTTGTCCACTCAGTGTACCCACACTCTTGCTGCATTTCTCCTGACCTTTGGGCCTGCCGGTAGAGCACAATAGCTGTCCTTGGGCCTTCTTAATTCTTGCCATGTCTTCTTTTTTATCATACTTCTTCCCTCTAATGACATCCTTTAGTCCAGTGCTTCCTGGAAGTTCCATACTTGTTTTATGTTGCAGGCCATTCACATCGACCATGTATTTCTCCATTGCCCTCTGAGTGACATTGATTTTTAATTTTTTTGGAAATTGGAACAACATTGGAAGCATATTGATATCCAAAAGATGGATCTTTGTTTCTGTTGGGGAGGTTAGGGTCATTTAAAGGGCTTTGCAATTAGTTTCCCATAGGCCACCCAGGCTCTTCTTACTTAGTCCCGTGTCCAATTTATTCTGCATTTTTACCATACATACAAAGACACACCCCCATGTTTTCCAGCTGACTTCATGTCATAATCTGTACAATAGATATTCATATCTTCTTGGTTTTCCCCTTGTGCATGGTCAGGCCAAGCTCTTCCAGAAGGCTTGATACAATCAGCAAAATGTCATCTGCAGACAGGAGCATCTGAAAGATCCCTCTGTCCAGAGGGAATCCTTCTTCCACTTGAACTCTGGCAGATTCCATGACAGTAATGAATACTTTTGGTGAACAGATGCCTCTCTGTTTTACGCCTGCCTCCCCTAATATCTTTCAAGGAATTTTGAATAAGTTTGAGGTATGGACAGAGCACCTTGTTGAAAGAAAGAGACATTAAGGACACAGTCTCTATTCAATCAAACACTTTTTTATAATCAATAAAGAAGAAGTACAATAGGATCTTCTATTCTCTTCATATTTTAGTAAATTGTGTGATGATAAAGATATGCTCTGCTATAGAATACTGCCCTTCTAAAGCCCTCAACATGTCAATGAATTATGTTCGTATTTACTTTGTATAGGTTTTGTATTTATTTATCTATGAACATGGTGTTTTCCCCCAGGATTATGTAAGCTCTCTGAGGACAGGGACTGTTTTGGTTTTATCTTTGTATTAGCCTAGTAAAGGGTCATATATTAATATAAAGGTCATATAGTAATCAATGCTCATTACTCTTTTTTTCAGGGCAATGAGGGTTAAGTGACTTGCCCAGGGTCACACAGCTAGTAAGTGTCAAGTGTCTGAGGCCGGATTTGAACTCAGGTCCTCCTGAATCCAGGGCCGATGCTTTATCCACTGCAGTGCCACCTAGCTGCCCCAATGCTCATTACATTTGTCTTTGCATTCCCAGTACCTGGCACATTCTCTAGAACTCCTAATGGATTTATGATCTTGTCAACGTAGGCATTCTTTCCAGTGATGCAGATTGCAGACCACCCATTTCTGCCCATTCTGCGTAACTTTTGCCCATTCATTCACCATAGAAGGTTCCTTTCTCTGGACATCTCGAAAATGCCGGTGGGGTCCAAGGTCTATCCTTCAGGTAGCCATTGCCCTCACCATGTGAGCAGTCCATCGACTTGTTTTACTCAGATATTTCTTTGACAGCATCTTTGAAACAGCTTCTTCTTTGGACTTCTTGGTTTGCAAAGTGTTACAGCCTGAGCATATCCACCAAGAACCTCTCCATTGCCCTCTGGGGGATCCTTAATGTCAGTTCTTTGGAGATTCTAGTGCTCTGTGACTTGCAACTATACAGGAACACTCAGGAGGCATTTACTAAATGTTTACTGACTTTCATTGAATTGTGACATCTTGTATATTGTTATCTTATGTTATTTTACACTTTCGGTGTGTTAGTCTTGACTCTTCAACTACATTGTAAGCTTCTCGGGGGAGAGACTGCTTTAGATTCCTTTTGTAGCCTTTGGTTCTAGCTAAGCTAGGACTCTGAAGGCAATAGTCCTTGGATGAATGCATATTGAATGGCTGGATGAATGAATGAATGAATGAATGAATGAATGAATGAATGAATAATTAGCTCTTCCTCTTGTTCACATTTCCCATGGGCTTATGCCTTATGATTCATCAGAAATTATAACTTAGACATGAATGATCCCCATGGTTTTAGATGGAGAAACTGAGGCTCTGAGAGAGGGAAACAGAGTAGTTCATGGGTGGGACTTTGAAATGCTGTTTAAAAATCCTCTCTCCCTGCCTCTTGATCCTACTTCTTCCTTCATTATCTTTGGATGGCCCACTGCAATGAATTCTCATTTTTTCCCACTCCCAGAGCCAAAGCCTGGCTAAGGGAGGCTGGCTTGGGAGGGAGAAAAGGGAGGAGGGGTGACATACCCGTTGAACTTCATTAAGCCAGTCACTCATACAGAATGAACTTGACACTTGAAGCTACTTGATGTCTTACTTTCAAGAGTCTCTTCTGCCCAAGGCAACCAGCAAAGGGGCTGCCAAGCCTTGGCTCTTGCCTCAGTTGTACGGCTTGCCAGAGATCAAGTATGGTAGGGCCACCAGCTCTGGCTCAAGAGCTCTTCCTGGGGGATGGCCCTGAAAGTGAGATGTTTGGGGGACCAGGTGATCTCTTGGCCCCACACTTTAACCTGCTTAACCACATTAGTTGTGTGGCCTGTGAGCTATAAATGGAATTTGGGTCTCTCCAGCTAAAAATACGCCGTGTGTTGCCTGGAGAAGGATGTGCTCGTGGATCGGCTGTGGATGAGGCCTTTCTGTTTTCGGGATGTTGGGTATGATTTGCAGTCGGTTCTATTGCTCATAATAGGTTTTCATTTTTCACGATTGAATTTCTTTGTTTTGGTGGCTGGTATGTGTGTTTCCTACTGAGGATAGGTTTCTGTGACTTTTAAAAAAAACTTTGTAACCCTTTAATGTAAAGGAAATTTGGGGGGGGGATCCCCAACGACAATGAAATCATTTTCTAAATATGTTTACAATCAAATATATCCTCCGGTAATTTGATTTGTAGGAAATGGCCAAGCTCAGTGTTCTAAACAGAAGCTTTTCAATAATTCATTGTCATCTCATTGATGTGCAAGCCTCTTGGCTAGGTTGGGGAGGGCAGGAAGGGCCCTGGAACAACTGGGCTGCATCTCCTGGCTTCCCAGACCCCTCTAGGCTTCCAGACCTCATTTGCGGGGCCCTCTTTGGGGCAACAGAGGATCATAGAGATAGAACAGGGAGGGACCAATCTCCTCATTTTACAGTTAAGGAAACTGAGGCCCAGAGGTCACATGGGTACTTGTAAGTTGCAGAGTTGGGTTTCAATCCCAGGACCATGCATCCTTTTTTTCTGACCCTAGACAGCAGAACTGCCCTTTTCCTCACCTACTGTTTTGAGGATACTGATTACATTTGTGCTGCTTTGCTTCCATTTAGTGGCTCAAGTGCTGTGACAGCTTCATCTGGAGACCTTCAGGTAGCAGCCACTCTTTCTGGGACGGCCTGGAGATGGGATGAAAGCCTGGGGTGTCAGTCTTCTGCTGGAAATATTACCTTCCAAAATCATCCCATTGTGTGGATGAAGGCTGTGCCGCGCGTGTGTGTGTGTGTGTGTGTGTGTGTATGAGAGAGAGAGAGAGAGAGAAAGAGAGAGAGAGAGAGAGAGAGAGAGAGAGAGAGAGAGAGAGAGAGAGAGAGAGAGAGAGGATGGATGGGAAGAATTAGGGAGTGTGGTACAATAGGAAGAACAAAGAGCTGGCCCTCAGAAGCCCTGTTTTTAGCCTTGGCTTTGCCGCTGACTCTGTGTATGTGTCATCTCCCCTCTCCCAGACTCCTCTGGCTGATGCATGCCCTCTAGGATCTTGGAGAATCCTTGGCTTTAGCAGGTATTTTGGAGTAAAGTCATTATCTCTCTGGAGTTCTTTTCTCTTGAGAGAGTCATAGATATAGAGCCGGAAGGGACCTTAGAGGTGACTGAGGCTACTTCCTTCTTCTTCTTCTTCTTTGTGGGGCAATGAGGGTTAAGTGACTTGCCCAGGGTCACACAGCTATTAAGTGTCAAGTGTCTGAGGCTAGATTTGAACTCAGGTCCTCCTGAATCCAAGGTCGGTGCTTTATCTAGGTGCACCACCTAGCTGTCCCCACCTCCCTCATTTTATAAGAGAAAACTCTGAGGCTCAGTGGAAGTGAAATGACTTATCCAAGGTCACACAGGTAGTAGATACCAGAGGCAGTATTCAAACCCAAGTCCTCTGACTCCAGAGCAAGGGCTCTTTCTACCATACCACACTGCTGGCAGCCATGTGGCATTGTTGGAAAAATATTGGTGTAAAAATATAGGCTTTTGTTTCGAGGAGAAGTTTGGGGTCATGACAAGCCCCTCATGTAGTTTTTTATGTACAAACATTTTTTTATTTTTCCAGTTACATGTAAGGGTAGTTTTCAACATTCATTTTCGTAAGATTTAGAGTTCCAATTTTTTCTCCCTCCCTCCCTCCCTTTCCTCCCCCTTCCACAAGACATCAACCAATCTGATATAGGTTATATATGTACAATCCAGAAGTGCTCTTTTTATCAGTTCTTTCTATGGGGCCCCTAATGTAGTTTTACAAAGGGTAAGCCTCCCTCCTCCTATTCTCTTCTGGACCCAGATCACTGTCCATTATGAATGCTGGTCTAGGATGGCCATGGGCTCCTTTGGACCAGGTTCCTACTTGGAAAAAGACCAGAAGAAGGCCTTGAGGCTTGGCTGTTGCTCAGAGCTAGCCCTTTGAATGAGAGCAACCAGGGCCGAGCCTCTTGAATATGTCAGATTCAGGAGGATGAAGTTAGTTGCTACTCAGGAACTTGGGGAGTGCATCGATCCATCTTCCTTCAGTGACCTCCCAGGGCCATTGATTTGGTGTCAGTTCCCTGGTAGGCACTGGAGTGACAGCCCAAGTGGATGTGATGGTAAATTTCAATGGCCCCCTTGTTTGCTTGCTAATTGTCAGAATCCCTCAATACATACCATGTTCTCTCTGCCAAATGTCTTGACAATCAAGTGTTGGAGCCCAAGTTCCCATTGGGTGGACTACATTTCCAAATAAAATGTGTGACGTTTTTCCAATGTCTATTTCTCAAAATGAAACAATATTAGATGACTCTGGGCCACCTGCTTCACTTCTGAGGGCCACATTTTGCCCCCAGAGAGGGCAGTTACCCCAAGATCTTGTGGAGGGCTTTTAGTGGTGTGCTGGTAAATGTTTAACAACCAGCTCTGGGGGCAGCTAGGTGGCGCAGTGGGTAGAGTACCGGCCCTGGAGTCAGGAGTACCTGGGTTCAAATCCGGCCTCAGACACTTAACACTTACTAGCTGTGTGACCCTGGGCAAGTCACTTAACCCCAATTGCCTCACTAAAAAAAAAAAAATGACAACCAGCTCTGGGGCTGGGGGTGGTGGTGGTGGTGAAATGTTCTCAGGATACACTTTAAAGTTTAACCTTCACTATTGACATTTTCTCCATTCCTTTCTTAAGTCTAGACAATCAGTAAAACAATAAATGAAGCCCTGATTTGTAGCTTGCAATTTCCAAGGTATAAATATGCACACTGAAAATTTAACAATCGGCTTTCCCAAGCCAGTATGAATAGACTTCAGCATGCCCCTGATTGGCTTCCTTTTCCTCCTTCCCTTCCCAAAAGGCAGAAAATTGGGCTTGAAAAAAAATGACTCAAGAGGCCCCAGTTCAATCAATTTAACAGGCATTCACTGAATCTTGTGATGTGCCTGGTGTTGGGGATACAAAACCTGAAACAAAACAATGTCTCCCACGGAAGCTCTTCTTACCTATTTCAGTCTTCTTTCTTCCCAGCGCTCTTTTTTTTCAAATCTACCTCCCAGAGGGGCAGCTAGGTGGTGCAGTGGATAGAGCACCAGCCCTGGAGTCAGGAGGACCTGAGTTCAAATCCGGCCTCAGACACTTGACACTTACTAGCTGTGTGACCCTGGGCAAGTCACTTAACCCCCATTGCCCCGCAAAAAAAACAAAAACAAAAACAAAAAACCCACTAAAATCAAATCTCCCTCCCAGAAACATCATCCAAAGATTTCTGGGAGTTGTAGTCCAGAGAGAATCCATGTCTCCCCACATTCGGAACTGTCCCAAAGCCTTCTCAGGAAATCCGGGTCCTTTACAAATCAGTGTTCTGAGCCTGTTGTTGTTGTTGTTGTTGTTGTTGAATTGTGTCTGATTCTTTGTGATCCTGTTTGGATGAGACAGGACTGAACAAACAACCAGTACTCAAGGATATGTCACCTGGGCCCAGAAGAGCCATCCTTCATTCTGTAGACTTTGTCACAATCTCCTCTCCTTCTCAACCCCCCTACTCTTTCCCTCACACATACCCTTTTTCTTTCTTTTTGCATCACCAGGGCTAAGCATAGTGCTTGGCAGATTCTGTTGTCGTTCAATTGTACCAGGGCTAAGCATAGTGCTTGGCAGATTCTGTTGTCGTTCAATTGTTTCAGTTGTGTCTGATTCATTGTGACCCCATTTGGGGATTTCTTGGCAGAGATACTGGAGTGGTTTGCCATTTCCTTCTCCAGCTCATTTGACAGATGAGGAAATAGGCAAACAAGGTGAAGTGACTTGCCCAGGGTCATACGGTTGGGAACTGTTTGAGGGTTAGGGTTAGGGTTAGAGTCAAGGCCAGGCACTTTATCCACTGTGCCACCTATACCTTCCTTTGATTACTGCATGAACCACCAAATGTGATTTCTGAACTGCTGTCAGTTATCTTTGAAAATAGGATCCACACCCCAGGATCGGAGAAAAAGGAATGTTGTTCCCATTTTCACAAAAGTCTTCAAGTCAGAGATCGATGAATTTGACCTGGATTTCCACACCTGTCTAATTGAGAGATTCTGGGGCAAGAGCCCTGACATATCCAGATGTCAGAAACCTTCATTTCCAATATGGAGTATAGGATTCCTAATCAACCTGAGAGGTTGTGGGAACTCTCCACTGAACGGCTCTGGGGAGGTTTCAAGTTGGGGCATGAATCTCTTTGTAATCAGACTGTCCTGGGTGTTGTCTTGTTACCTCTGTTCTTGTCTTCCTCCTCAGCCAACCAGCCCCACTCCCACCCCCACCCCTCCCACTTCCCAATCAGATGTGGAAAACCCAAATCCCAGAAAAAACCCTGCTGGCTAGTCCTGTTGGCTGGGTCGTTCTTATCTCAGTGCTGGTGTTAGGGGTTCATCTGACAGTCCCCAAACCTTGAATCATTGGAGAGCAGAAGCTCCTGCTGGGAAGACATGCCATAGACCTCCTCACTGAGGTACCGTTTAGCATATGATCTCTGGAAACTGATCTGAGTGTCCTAGCTTTGGCTACAGCTACCGGCATGCTGCCAATTAACAGCACGCTGCCCACAGTTTCTGATTAGAGTCCTTTCTGCAAAGAGAATCTCGGAACCCCATGCAGAGAGACCCCCAGATTCTAGAGATCATTCCCCACCATCAAAGACTCAAGTAAATATATCCTCACCAGGTGTTCCAGTCCAGCCCTCAGCAGAGCTATAACTAGTAATACTTGTACCAGGGACAAATTCAGTTGTGTGTGTGGAAGGGTGGGGGTGGGGGTATCCCAGAAGATAATCCACTCTGGGTGCAGAGAAGTGGCATCCTGTCCCCGAGAAAGTAGGGTTTACATTCTCAATGACCAACCCTTCAACTCCCAGGCAGAAGGGGTGCAGTGGTAGAGAGAAGGTTGAAACGTCTGAAGAAAGGTTCCATAGCATCAAGAGTGTAATGGTGGTGACTCAGGACCAGGTCAGGGGTGGAGAAGAGCCCAAATGCTCCACCTAGGGTGGCAGTGTGCCCTCTCCTAGGACGGTGTTCCAGGACACGGCCTCAGTTTCCCTGCCCTAGAGCTCCAGACCTCATCACTGGTTTATCATCATTCAAGATGCCTACCCTTTTCTACCAGAGAACTCAGATTTGCTCAGGCTAGGTGCAGGTACCACAGGCCCAAAATTTCCTTTCTAGCGATTTTTTTTTAGAAAAAGAGCAATCTGGCTAATGAAAGGGGAGGATATAACAGCACCCAGAAGGCCACTCCCTTAGCACCTTTCTTTTTAAGGTAGATGGGATCCAAGCCATTATCTGGATAATGAGGAGGGGAGACTTTCTCCTTAGAACTTTTGCTTGACTTCCTCATTTCCATATAGAACAATGCACCCCATATTTTGCACGGGGCTATTACAGAGGTGGTAGGTGATGGAGCAGAGTGAGAGGATAGATCCTCTTGGTCCCATCATGTGGCAGAACAATCCATCATGAAATGCACAGAGGGCCCTGGGGAAACTACTGAAGGATTAGCCCAAAGGAGTATCCCTTGATGTGTTCACCGAGTTACTTTCTTGGCATTTCAGCAGAAGGGAACAGGGTTGCTAATGGGAGGGTCAGCCTCCTCCCCATAAGCACCCATGGTACATCGATATTAAGAAGTTACACTGATACTAGGAAAAAATAAATATGACTCTAGTTTATCTTCTTGGAACTTAACACTCTCAGTCTTCCACTTGTGACTACAACGAAAAGTAATAATAAAAATAATAATAATGAAAGATTTATGGAGGAACTGAAAAAAAAGAAGTTACACCGAGCCTTTAAGAAGAGCCTGTTTTGTGGGGAAAACAATCAGAACAGAGAATACTTCAGCATCTTTCAAAGTACGTTTAGGTCTTCATTGTTGTTCTGCGATGAGAAACTTTCTTTTGCTTCCATAAGACTGAGGGTTATTAGATATCGGGGCACACAGGATGGCTGGGGCCCTTGGCTGGATGGAGGCAACAGTGCAAAGCAGCCACAGTCTGTGGGAGAGGGGGTGGGAACTGGTTCTAGAGCCATCCCCCCAAAGCAAACTGGGACCCCCCCCAAAGCATGCTAAGACCCAGGAGCTTGGCTGGAAAGTTATCTTATGTGACAAGACTATAGGGCAGCTAGGTGGCACAGTGGATAGAGCACTGGCCCTGGATTCAGGAGTACCTGAGTTCAAATCCGGCCTCAGACACTTAATACTTACTAGCTGTGTGACCCTGGGCAAGTCACTTAACCCCAATTGCCTCACCAAAAAAACCAAAACCAAAACCAAAACCAAAAGACAAGACTGTAGTTCCCCAAAGTGAATCCAATTGAATTTGATTCAATGTTCAATCAATTCACCTAACGCTTACCATGTGGATTGAGGGGAAGTCTTTGACTTAAGGCAACTGGGTTCAAGTTCTGCCTCTGACACATACTGAGCCTCTTAGTAACTCAGGCATCTTGTGGAGATTCTGATTTATATGCAAAGTGATGCCCTGGATCCAGGAGGCAAAAATCCAGGAGGTAAAAGATTAACAACCAGATTGTTTGGGGAGGATGGGGGGAAGAATCACTATGTGTTTTAAAATTTAATTTACATTATTAACATTTTCTCCATCATTTTCTTTCTTTTTTTTTTTTGCGGGGCAATGGGGGTTAAGTGACTTGCCCAGGGTCACACAGCTAGTAAGTGTCAAGTGTCTGAGGCCGGATTTGAACTCAGGTCCTCCTGAATCCAGGGCTGGTGCTCTATCCACTGCGCCACCTAGCCGCCCCCATCATTTTCTTTTTTTTTTTTTTTTTTTTTTTTTTTTGCAGGCAATGGGGGTTAAGTGACTTGCCCAGGGTCACACAGCTAGTAAGTGTCAAGTGTCTGAGGCCGGATTTGAACTCAGGTACTCCTGAATCCAGGGCCGGTGCTTAACCACTGCGCCATCTAGCTGCCCCCCATCATTTTCTTAAGTTTAGAAGATCAACAAAACGATAACTAAAAGTCCTGATTTGTAGCCTTTGCCAGTTTCTGAAAAATTAACAATGGGCTCCCTGGAGCCAGTCTGAGCCTTGCCTACATCCTTGAAGTGACTTTCCACAGTAAGTGAAATTACAGGGCCAGGCCCACCCCCACCGCAGGACATGCTGGGCACTACGCTAGGGATTGGGAAGACAGAACTAAAAATGAACAGTTCCTGCCCTCGAAAAGCTTATTTTCTACTAGGGGGAATACAGCCTATATGTAGAAAAGTTATAAAATATATACTGAGCTATAAAGTATATACCAAGTAATACTAAAAGAGGTGTGGGGGATCAGGAAAGAACTTTTGCCTAATTGTATAGGTGCACATTGAGACCATGTACCTACCTATCAGGATGTTCCTGGCAAGGTTGAGATAGCACCAGAGCTGGCATTTAAGTGGCTCTGCCAGAGTGTTTACACTGCTGGCACCCTGGGTGCCAGTGTTGATTATCCTTTTGGGCACCTGAAGGTATCCCAAACTGGAATATGAAATCTGTAGGACTATGTGGCAGCTAAAGGCAGCTAGGTGGCACCATAGTGCATAAAGCCCCCAGGGCCTGGAGTCAGGAAGACTCCAGTTCAAATCTGGCCTCAGACACTTCTTAGCTCTGTGACCCTGAGCAAGTCACTTCACCCTGTTTGACTCAGTTCCTCATCTGTAAAATGAGCTGGAGGAGGGAATGGCAAACTACTCCTGTATCTTTGCCAAGGAAACCCCAAATGGAGTCACAGAAAGTGAGACACGACTGAAATGACTGAGCAACCAAAAGGACTGTGTGGAACCCAGCTGAGTGAGCACAGATATTTTTCTTTCTTCCTGCCTCTGTACCTCACCTGACATAGTCACCTTCTTGCCTGCACTCCTCCAAGCTGATGGCAGTATTGTCATTGGGAAGAGTTGGAGATAGTCTTAGGGCCCTTCAACTCTCTGTCTTTGAGCAGAAAGTAATCTCAAGAGATCATCTGGTTAGGGAAGATGTGCAGAGGCCTGGCCTCAATGATCCCTAACCACTCTGGGCGGCTGAAGTCCTCTGGTGCTTATTTTCCAAGTGAGGCAGCTGCAGCAGAGCAGTAAGATGACTTGCCTGAGGTCCCACAGCTAGTTAGGCCAGATCTCTTGTTTGTGGGAAGCCTAGCTCCTCCCCATAAAGAACCAAGGTTGCTCTCAGAGACTGTTGTGTGGGAAGGTGGTGTGCCACCCATCCCTTCCCAGATTCCTGCTGGGCTTTTTAACCAGTATAATGAATTTACTGAAAATCTTGATTGCCTAGGGGCTCTCTTCCCAGTGGCCTCCACAAGCCTCCAGCCCAAAGCATCCATAATCATTTTTATGAGAGGGCATAGTGCTCCCATTCTTTGTGGCACCCAAATGTTTTTCCACTTTCTAAGAGGGTGAGAATCATTTCAAAGTGTTTGGGACCATAGGGCCAGAGCTGAAAGAGACCAGTGAGATCAGTGACTCCAAGCCTCTCCCTTTACAGGTGGGGAAACAAAGGCCTTTGCCCATGATAATTCCTTAGTCAATGTTTACCATCAACAGTGACAGAGCCAAGGTCTTTTAAAATCACATCACACCATGGTTTCCAGTGGTTATAAGTGTTGCTGGGAGGATCAGAGAAGGTACAAAGGTATCATTCTTGTTTCTACTCCCCCAGGCCTCAGGTCCTGTTTATCAAGATGATTGGAAAAGAGTGTGAAGGCAACAGGAAATGTTCTAACACCCATTGAATGTCATGTTCTGAGGATGCCTGCATAAAATTCCAAGCTAGGAGCTTCTTGCCAATGTTCTTTATGTATTTGCAGAGTCATGGTTGGAGAAAGGCAGGGCTGGGCTGGGTTGAGGGGTCCTGGACCAAGGTACATGATACTAAGACTAGCCTCCTCTTCAGCTCCGATTTCCCTGTGACATTAGTAGATTGTTCCCACTTCACTCCTGGCGGCCCTGCTCCCGAAGGGATGCTACTTTGTTTTTTCTTTCTTTTCTGGTTGTTGTTTTGGCAAGGAATTCAAGGAGCAATACGACAACAGAAGAGAGGGAAGGATACATATGCTCTTCAGGAGTTGGTCTGAGAATGGCCTCACCTCTAGAAGCTTTCTTGATATTTGTGAGGTGCTTATGGAATGGGGTTTCATTTCCGGGTTACTGAGTATAACTTACAAGACTGGCCATAATGAATCTTTAAACAGGCCCCTCGTTTTCTTTACCAGCCACAGCTATCCATTATGGTTAATAAAACAGTGCATTAGTAACCCGAGTCTGATCAGTGCTAGGGGATGATTAATTGTGTGGCCCCACGGCACTCTAACACTTTTTGTTAAGCTCTCATCTGAGAATCTGTCAGCCAAGAGAGATTGAGGCCTTCTTAGTTAATTACAAGTAGGCTGGACCATCAGCAGGAGCCCATAGCATTGGATGAGACGTTGAAGGTATCTGAGGACAAGTTAGCAGCTCCATCCTCCTACTCACTCCTATTCATGCCCACACTCCTGGGGTACCCATCTGACCTTCCAGGCTCTGATCTTCCACAAGCCTCCAGTTCTCCGTTTTGGTGACCCAAGTCATAGCCCTTTTGGTAGAACTGGTTGCAAGTGTTGGCAGAATAGCTGGATTCAGGTCAAAGATCTTCCCTGTGGCAGGGGCTCTTCAAGTATTGGAAGGGCATGCACATGTGGGAAGGGATCGGCTGTGCTTGCCTTGACCTCCAGAGACAGAAGCAGGGATACTGGGGCAAACTGCAGAGAGCAAAATTGAGGCTCGAGGGTAGGGAAAGCTTCCTACATATAAGAGGGATCCCCAAGTGGAGTGGGCTGCCTTGGAAGGTGATGGATCCCCCTCTCACCCCACCCTCCCTACATTGGAGGTTATCATGTCAAGGCTAGGCAACCACTTGTCTGGTATGTTGCAGTGGGAAATCTCTGGGGGTGGGGGTTAGAAAGCACACTAGATGGAAGCTGGCATCCATTTCATGCCTGGACTTTGTGGTTCTAGGGTTTTCAGTAAGAATAGAGTTTGCAAAAAAAAAAAAAAAGAATAGAATTTGCCATTTTATCAATAAACAGAGACAGTTACAACTGACCCCCTTTCAAAGGAATCCCTGCCCCTCTGAGCCTCAGAGTTGGCCTTACACAATCAGCCTCACGCTAGCTCATCTAGAGTAGCTGGGAATGAGCTTTCCTTTGCCTGTTGCTGCCGTCAAAGGTAGATTCTTTGCATCCATGTAGAGAAGTTGAGTTTTTCGTTTTGGCTATCTGGCACCCCTTAGAAATGGCACTTCATTTCCATTATGCTAAAGGAAAGCCTCACGAGTAATTAATCAAAGTCCTAGAATAGACCATAACTCCCATGGGATGTGACGATGGTGGCAGTTTTAGGAGCTCTAGCCTCCTCCAGAATGAAATGCCAATTCTAATCAGGGGTGCTCTCCAAGGTTCTGCCTAGGCCCTCTTTTCTCCCATTATACTATTTCCCTTGGCGATCTCATCAGCTGCCTTGGGTTCAACGATCATCTCTATGCAGATGATTCCCAGGTCCAGCCCAAGTCCCTCCTCTAAGCTCCAGTTCCCACAGGCATCTCAACAAGGCAAACTCAACATCTTTCAAATAGAATTTGTCAAGTGCGACCATCCTTCATTTCCCCAGGTTCATAATCTCAGAGTTATCCTGGGCCCCTCACTCTCACTCTCACCATGGGGTATGTACCCAGTCAGTAGTCAAACGTTGGCATTATCTATGTATTATCTATATCCACATCTCATTCTTACACCCTCTTCTCTCAATGCATACAGCCACTACTCTGATTAAGATTCCCAGCACCTCTCACTTGGACTACTGCAATAGTTGCTGGGGGGTCTGCCTGTCCTCATCTCTTTCCACTCCAGTTTATCCTCCATCCAGCCCCCGAAGGGATTTTCCTAAAGCTCGGAGCCAACCAGGTTACCTACCTCCTCCTAAATAAAGTCCAGTTTAAGTTACCTAAGTTACCTTTAGGGTCAATATAAGTTTCTCTGTCATTTAAAGCTCTTCCCAACCTGACTCCCACCTACCTTTCCAGATTTATCATACGTAAATTCATTTCATGTACTTTCATGATCCAGCCACATCTACCTTTTTCTTTGTTGTTGTTGTTGTTGTTGTTTTTGTTTTTGGGAGGCGGGGCAATGAGGGTTAAATGACTTGCTAGTAAGTGTCAAGTGTCTGAGGTCGGCTTTGAACTCAGGTCCTCCTGAATCCATGGTCAGTGCTTTATCCACTGCGACACCTAGCTGACCTTTTGTTTTTCCTCAAACACCACAAGCTGGACTCTCTCCCCATGCTCTCCTCCCTCCCCATCTCTGTGCCTTGGATTCTCTAGATCCCTTCAAGACTTTCCTACCCAGTCTTCTCTTAGTGCCTTCACCCCCAAAGTGTGTCTTGTATATAAGTACAAGTGTGCGGATTGTTGCTTCTCAGGGTCAGGGCCTTTGGATCTCCTTTGTCCCAAGTATATCACTTGGCATGTGGTTGGTGCCTCAAAAATGCCTGTTGATCGGCTGATTCAAATCTCACCTCTGGCATTTATCAGTGTTATGACCCAGCATAAGTTGTATTACCTCTCTGCCTCATCTATAAAATGGAGATAATAACAGCACCTATCTCACAGTGTCATTGTGAGGTTCACAACTTTAAGACACTTCTCACTTGGCAGCTCTTATTTAATCACTGTTGTTATTATCATTGGTCACCTTGTTGTGAGGGGGTCATGAACAGGTCAAACTATAATTTTATGTCAGGGCTTCTGGAAAGGATTGGTGACGTTAGCGTGAAGTGCTGTCATTGCATAGCATTTCCCAATTGATTTCTCATTGCCAGAGTGGTTAGTGGGTAGCCCACAGCCTGCACCACTGGCCCGGAAATCTGGGAGTCTGAAGAGTTCCTGACCGGTAGGCCTCCCAGCCTAGGGCAGCTTCCCTTCAACTGTATTCAGCTCGCTCTCTCCAAGGAGGAGCAGATTGCATCGATCTCCATGGCCCAAAGCTGTTCATGAGCCCTCTGCTGATCTGGACGCATGACAGCTATTTATTTCTCAGGGAAAGGGGGACTAAATTAGGCATCTTTATTTTACTCTCCTTGGGTAGAAAAATCCAATGCTATATTGGAACAGGTTAATGGCCCACTAAGTAGTATTCAGGGCCCTGAATTATGGAGGAAGAGAGAAATAGCTGTGAATCTCCTAATATGTTCAGGGAGAGCTGGGGAATCCTTTCTAATGCTTGGAGGGGAGATCGCTGTGCTTCTGTCAAGGTTTACTCAACTCCGGTCAAGGGATCTTCAGTCTAGCATGTCCTCAATCCTCTTCCTTCATTCTTTTGTTCTTTCATTCTTTCTTTTATTTTTCTTTCTCTTTCCTTCCATTTTCTTTCTCGTTCTCCCTCCCTCCCTTCCTTTCTTCCTTCCTTCCTTCCTTTTCCTTTGTTCCTTCATTCCTTCTCCTTCTCTTTTTCTTCCTTTCCCTTTCATACACACAAGTGTATGTGTATATGTGTGTACATATATATATATATATATATATATATATATATATATATATATATATTTATCTTAAGGGTTGTGGGAGTAGAACTGGAGAAGAGGCTCTGGGACTTGGCTTACCATATCAATGAATATACCCTGAGCTCTGCTATCAAGCATGCAATTTGATTACCTTGCTAGCATTTACTTCAATTGCATGACTAACAAAATTATTAATAGCTATCAAATTATTCTGACCCTTAAACATCTAGTCACTTTCCTTATCTCAATAGCCTCTCCTAGTCCCAAATGCCAGGTCAGTTATTTGGATTCTCCCTTTATTTTCCTTTCCTTCCCAGCTCCCTCCCCAGCATGGCACCAAGAACCAGAAGTCTCCCACCACATTCTCCAGAGACTGAATAGTTCAGGCCCAGCACTTCTCCCTTAGCTCCAGGCTAGGTAGAGCTAGAGAGTTTTTCTTCTCCATCATTTCTTCCTGCATTACCCTGCCTTTGACCCTGGGTGTGTAATCAGGACCCTTGCTGGGTGGTGATGTGCAGTACCGGGTTGCCGTGTGGGCCTCAGCAGATGGATCCATCTCCAGACCTCCCATGCTGGTTGCCCAAACGTCTTCCTGTTTTCACAGAGCACCTCTCCCCTGACTCCTTTGTCTGTGTCAGGCCACTGCAGCCCTGCTCCCTGCTCCTGTGCTGACCGAACCAGACATTTCAAGGAAATGCAGCTGGTGATTTGGGTGGGAGGCTGAAAAGGGCTGGGGGCTCCCATGTGACCCCTGCTGGTCCAGCTCAGGTCTTGAGAGGCATTGATTTCAGAAGCTGTTTGGTTTTGATCGTTTGGCTGCGGCTGCACTCAAGTCATTGATGGATCTAATTTTGAGTGATCAGCTTGTCCATCCTCATAGGTGCAGCCTCCCAGAACTGATGGCCAGTTCCCCAAATTAAACTGCATGGTGGGCAGCGGAGGCTTTCTTCGGTTACACTGAAGCCGGGCAGAGAGACTGTGGGCAGCAGCACTGTTCCAACCGCCACTCCCCAGCTGTGCATGCTTCCCTCTGATTGTTATCTTTTCTACCATCCCATAGTTAGCATCTGGGCTTTTAATTTGATCCCTCCAAGGGCCTAGACTGCTGTCCTTGGGTAGCTATTGCATGGGTACTGATGTCTCTGTTTTCTGCACTCTTGACTGGAAGATATACTACCAACCAAGTCACTTCTTGGAAGAAAGGGAGTTGTGCAACATGAGCATGTTGGTCCCAGCTGGAGCAAAGAAATCCTGACTAACAGGCCTCTACCCAGGGATGGCTTGCACCACCGGTGGGCTCTTCTGGCCCTCCAACCTGAATATGATCCCTGGGGTTGGCAAGCCACTGTTCCCTTCTCATTCAAATGAGGTAAATCCTATCCCTGCTGCCCCAACGGCTTTTTCTGGTGGCTTCTGCTCTCCCTGCCTCCTTCTGGGAGCAGTCCCTTTCAGGCGGACTCTCCATTGCCCCAAGGCTTGTCAACCTGAACAGCTAGTGTGGCTTACATGACATGCCTTTGGTACTTACATTGCTCACCCAGGTAATGTCATGGCAGCTGTCAAACAGGCACCTCTTCATGGAGACAATTTGTCTCTCAGTATCATATTGAGTTGACATTAGTGGACCCTTGAATTCCCAGGATCTTGGCAATGCCAGTCTGTGAGATTGCCCAGAGATTTTGTCCAAGTTGTCTGGAAGATCTTGGCCCACCAGGTCGATGCTAGCAATGATAGCCTTTGCATCTGGTGCAGTGGGGATAGAACTTCCTCTTTTCTCTCATGGCACCCTTGAGTCTTGAACTCAACCTTTTCCTTAGTTCTATTTAGCTTATACTCTCTTTATCAACATTATCAAAGGTTTGTTTTCCCCAATATTTCTGCATACTCTTCATTTCTCAAGATTCTGCAGATGGGGAAACTAAGGCACAAAAAAGGCCTGCTCTGTTTGAGTTGTTCTGACTTGTATGGACTCAATGGGTTCCCACAAGGCAAATTCTCCCCACCCTGCTCCCCATTCCTGTCCTATATACAGCTCTAAAAACATGAGGGAACAGCACACTGGCCTTGGATTCTGGAGGACCTGAATTCAAATCCAGTCTCAGACGCTTGACACTTACTAGCTGTGTGACTCTGGGCAAGTCACTTAACCCTCGTTGCCCCACAAAAAGATATCACCCTTGGTGGGTATTTCAAATGTTTTTGATCAGAAGAACATTTCACTGTCCACTGACACTTAACTCTAATTGCCCTGCAAAAAAAGAGCATGGCCCTCTGGAAGGGAAGACAGTGCTTTCAACCATGTTTTTATCAAAATTGTTAAGAAGATTGTCATTAAGCCCCTCTGTGGCACCTTCAGTGCCTTCCCCCTTTCCCATTTTCTCTCCATTTCCCAGTTATGCAGTACTTCCGTGTTCCCATTGAAACTTGACTGCTGTGATCTGTCCCTCAAGGCCTGATGGGGTCCCAAATCCCTGCCAATGTGTTAGACCTCTCAGGAATTATGTTGGCTGTAATCCAATGGGAATCCCTTTCAAGAATATCACCCTTACGGGGTAGCTAGGTGGCGCAGTGGATAAAGCACTGACCCTGGATTCAGGAGGACCTGAGTTTAAATCCAGTCTCAGAACTTGACACTTACTAGCTGTGTGACCCTGGGCAAGTCACTTAACCCTCGTTGCCCCACAAAAAGATATTACCCTTGGTGGGTATTTCAAATGTTTTTGATCAGAAGAACATTTCACTGTCCACTGAGGGGCAGATCTCAAGCTAAGGAGCAGGATCCCAGGGGCCTATGCTTGGAAGACTCATTTGCATCAGGCTACCACTGCTCTATCCTATCTTACTGCCTAATAGACCCTACTCTTCCATTTCTGGAACTTTCCACACCCTGTGCTTGAAGGTTGTTGTTGCTGTTAATAATAATAGTAGTAGTAGTAAATGTATAACATTTGCAAAGTGCTTTAAATATTATGTCCCCATTTGATCTTCATAACAATCCGGTGAGATAGTTACCATTATTATCCCCATTGTACAGATAAGGAAACTGAGACTGTGAGATTAAGTGACTTGTCTGGCTTATGAAGAAAAATGCTTTCTACCTCCAAAGAGAAAGAGAACTGAGGAACTCTGAGTACAGATTGAGGCATATTTTTTTCACTTTCTTTATTTTTTCTTGCTTTTTTCAATATGGCTAATATGGAAATAGGTTTTGCATGACTTCACATGTTTAATAGGTATATTGCTTGCCTTCTTAATGGGTTGGGGAGATGCTGGAGGGAGGGAGAGAATGTGGAACATAAAATATAAAGACGAATGTTAAAATAATTTTTTAAAAAGACATTATAAAAAAGTGACTTGTCCAGGGTCTTGCAGCTAACTGTCCTCTGAGGCAGGATGAGATATCGGATCAAGAAGGATGGCTTCTGGTATAGACCAAATATCTAGGGATTCTCTAGCACCTCCCCTCCCATAAAATTCATGGTTTATATTGCCTTCATCGAACTGCTCTGGTTTGATTTACCAGACCTAGCAGCTAGCACTGTGCTTTACACACCCTAGGCACTCAAATGCTTATTTAATTGATTTGGCAATGAGGGTTAAGTGACTTGCCTAGGGTCACACAGCTAGTAAGTGTCAAGTGTCTGGGGGCAGGATTTGAACTCGGGTCCTCCTGACTCCAGGGCCAGTGCTTTATCCACTGCGTCATTTAGCTGCCCCTGGTGAGCTCACTCTTGATCCCTTCACAAATGTCTCCCTGCTTTTATCATCACTGACCCTCTCCTTCCCAGCTTCTCTGCCTTTCTCTTTTCTCTCTGCTGTTGAGAAGGCCATCCGTTCATCAAGGATTCTGGGCATTGCAACTCTTGCCAGCCCCCCTGGGATGAAGAAGATAGCTATGGGAGGTTGGGGATGTCTCTTCGAAGGGGAAAGCTTGCTGTTCATAATAGGCAGACAGGCAGTTGGAATCGGTATGTGCCCCAGGAGACAATGTCCTGGGCTCCATGGGAAAAGGAGGGAAATAGTGTGAATGGCCATCCCACAGTCCAGAACTGCCAGGAGAGCAAGAGGTGCATTTATTGAACTGTGTCTGCTTATTAAGTTACTGCTAATTAAACCGAATTGAGGAGATCCATATGTTGGGCAAAAGGAGAAGAGGAAGCAGGGTAGTTAGGGCTCTGGCAGGGAAAAGCTGCTGGGTGGTGTGTGTGGGGGGGCATGAGATCCTCACAGGCTGGCAGAAGGAGGCATTTCAGGAATGCGAAGCAATCGGCCCATCACCAGGCATCTATAAGCACTCACTCTATGCCAGGCACTGGTGGTACAAAACCAAGAAGCTTACTTCCTATATGGGGAGACACCATTGTAGACATAGAAGTAAATAGAAGGTAAGAAAGGCATAGTTACTTCTGGATAGATTCTCCCCTTCCCCCAGCAAATGACAAACCATCTGAGCCGGCCACCTTCTTTGGACAGACCATGTCCACTGTGCCACCTAGCTGCCCCTTGGCATCATTTTTGTATTCTTTTTATTTACATTCTTGTTTGTGTGTGTGTATGCGACAATGTCTGGCTTCTTGCTTACTTTTCCTCTGTGTGGGTTCAGTACACAGAGCACCACTTCTTTGAATTTCACTTTCAACTCAAGGGATAGGCCCTGGGTTCAAATTCCCACTTTGTAGCCCGGCACAAGTACTGCCCTTAAACTAGGGCTCTGGTGCACGTGGGCATCACTTTCCTTATCTGTAAAATGAGCAAATGGGACTAGAGGACGTCTGAGGTCCCTTCTTGATTGACTCTTTGAGCCTATGACCCTCATATTCATCATTGCTTCTGGTTCCTTCATCTTCTCACTCCCTAGGCTGAGGAAGGTGAAGTCAATCCATGTAGGAAAGTCGATGCTGTTCCTGGGCATCCCTATTGGTACCCACTAATGGGCATAAGGAAGGGATGGGTGGGTGCTGTGTGATATGGACTCCCTGCCCAGTGCCAAGCATGGCTGTACAAAGCTTTTAAATCTTTGGGGTAGGCCTAGGGTTGCCCTCACTCAACCTCACTGGTATCCTGATGGTGTCAGGGTGGCTGAAGGGGGGTGGGACTAGCTCCTGGGCTCCCAAGACTCTGGGGAGGTCAAGCTAGAGAAAGAGAGGGCCCAGGAAAAGGAAGGCCAGCAGTCTTCCTTTTAGGTAGAAATTCTAGTAAGATGGTGGAAGGCCAGAAGCAGCTATTTTACCCTAACTGCACGGTCACCATCTAACTGCATTTAGATAGTTTGTCCTTGGAGAGACCTAGCACATCTGGGATCTCTTGGTGGGCTAACTTGTAGATCTGCTTGACCCCAAAGTCAAGAAAGGGCTGAGATTAATTTTTTTTTGGTGGGGCAATGAGGGTTAAGTGACTTGCTCAGGGTCACACAGCTAGTAAGTGTCAAGTGTCTGAGACCGGATTTGAACTCAGGTCCTCCTGAATCCAGAGCCGGTGCTTTACCCAATGCACGCCACCTAGCTGCCCCCAAATGGCTGAGATTCTAAGGAAGGAAGCAAGGGTTCAGAAAGAAGCAAAATGGGTGGCAAAGGCCAAGGAAAATAGGCAACTCTTCTCTCCCTGGCTGACCCCAAACTGCACTATATACATCCACAAAGATATATGAGCCATCTTACCATCTGCCCTGCTGTTGTCCCTCTTCTGGACCGAAGACAATGATCCCTTCCTGGATGAGTTAAGCTATTCTTCTTGGGAACTCACCTAATGGATGCTATCTGGTGGGGCCCAACACCATGTTTCAGATCCATACACTCTGGATATCTTGAGACATCTTGCTATCAGCCTCCCACCATGAGCTTGTCCTGCCTTCAATCCCATCTTCTACCTCTTGCTCTGGGCACGGTTACAGTAGAATGGAAGTTTCTTAAGGGCATGAACTGTCTCACTTTTGTATTGTATCCTAAGCACCCAGCATGGTGCCTGGCACATAGTAAGTGATTAATTAACAAATTCTTGTTCATTCATTCATTTTAGTTTGATTGAATAGTATTTAATTTGTTGTTGTTGTTTGTCCTTCTATCTCGAAGGGAACCAGGACATCAGGGTGATGTCATGACTTGCACTGAAGTAGATGTAAGTGAGAGAGGGCTGTGCAAAGTCACCAACATCACTCTCTTCTCCAGAGCCATCTGGGTCCAGTGGCAAGATATACATCAGGACCACTGGAGATGGCCCCAGATGTTTAAGGCAACTGGGGTTAAATGACCTGCCCAGGGTCACACAGCTAGGAAGTTTCTGAGGTGAGACTTGAACTCAGGTTCTCCCAAATTCTGAGCCAGTATTCTATCCATTATACCACCTAGCTGCCCCAGCATTTAATTGTATGTGTGTGTGTGTGTGTGTGTGTGTGTGTGTGTTTTTAGTGAGGCAATTGGGGTTAAGTGACTTGCCCAGGGTCACACAGCTAGTTAAGTGTTAAGTGTCTGAGGTCGGATTTGAACTCAGGTACTCCTGACTCCAGCGCCGGTGCTCTTATCCACTGCGCCACCTAGCTGCCCCCTTTTTTTTAAATCTTTTTTTTTTTTTAATTTTTTCAGGGCAATGAGGGTTAAGTGACTTGCCCAGGGTCACACAGCTAGTTAAGTGTCAAGTGCCTGAGGCTGGATTTGAACTTGGGTACTCTGGGTACTCCTGAATCCAAGGCCAGTGCTTTATCCACTATGCCACCTAGCTGCTGCCCCCCCCCCCAGCATTTAATTGTAAAGCTGCTGTGATCCCCTGGTAATTCTGGAGCATAGCCTATTTCCATAGCCACATGGGAAGCCAAGTCTGAAGCTCATCAGCAGTAGATTTTTGTTATTTAGCTGTCAGAGTTTATGTGGGTTCAGGTTGAAACAGGGAAGTGAGTTTGAAGCAAGACTGAAGTGGATTTTCTTTGATTTGGGAGTGAAGTATGTTGTCTCACTTCCCTTCTCAATCCAAACCTGACTGGTTCTTCAACCCCACCCCTGCCTTAAGTCCCATCTCCTCCAGTAAGACTACCTTGGGTCCCCCAATCCATCACAATCTTGCCTTTCCAAATGTCTATGGCATTTGATTGATAGTTTAAATAAATCTCTTCTTCTTTTTTTTTTTTAGTGAGGAAATTGGGGTTAAGTGACTTGACCAAGGTCACACAGCTAGTAAGTGTTAAGTGTCTGAGGTCGGATTTGAACTCAGGTACTCCTGACTCCAGGGCCAGTGCTCTATCCACTGTGCCACCTGGCTGCCCCAACAAATCTCTTCTAAAAAAAAAAAAGCTCTATCCAGGGCCATGCTTCTGTGTTCGACTCCATTGGAACACAGCAGAGAAGTGGAAGAGGTCATGTTTGCCATACATTGGAGTTGGATAAATCTCCACATACTGCCACCCACAAAAGGTAGAGGATGGAGGTTGCCAGCTTTCTGAGAGCCATGGAGAACTTGGTATCACCCCCTCGGAGCCCTCTGGGGTTGTGTGGAGAGTAAAATTAGGAGGGTGAATGTTTGCCAGGACTGGGCCCTCAGTTAGGCACTTTGTCACAGTGCTCCCTAGTGGTGAAATGTATGCCCACTAGTACCTTGGGCATTATGCTGAACCAAATTTAGCTCTTCCTAAATGCCTCTTGATATCACAAGGGAAGCTGTGAGTGCCCGGTGATAAGGTCACCCCCGGGAAGCCACTTAGCCTTAAAATGAGGATTAGAAAGCTTTCCCTGTTATCCAGAAATACTGGGTTCAAGTGAGGATGTGCTTTGAAGAAGGGACAAGTAATCTCCAAGTGCAAAGTGTGTATCTCAGAACCTATAGCACAAAACTCTCCATACAGTAAATGTTTGTTGAATGAATTCTTATTCTCTTTTCATGGATGACTGATCCTGGAAAGAAAGTAGGGCACAGAAAAAATCTTCAATTGCTTGTCATCCTATTCATTCATTCATTCATTTACAGACGTTTAGGAAACAACTACTGTGTGCTTGGATTTGTGGCAGGCACCGGGAGGCATGCAGAGTTGTCCCCAAGGAACTGACAGTCTAGTTGTAAATGTGCAAAGGTAAGTAGCTCTACAACAATATCACATTATGAGTCCTTACCTGCTCGCAGTGAAATTCAATTCAACAAGTATTTTATTCAGGGCCGCTAGATGGCGCAGTGGATAGAGCACCAGCCCTGGAGTCAGGAGTACCTGAGTTCAAATCGGGCCTCAGACACTTAATACTTAACTAGCTGTGTGACCCTGGGCAAGTCACTTAACCCCAATTGCCTCACTAAAACAACAACAACAACAAAACAAAACAAACAAACAAGTATTTTATTCAATTACTCCTCCGACTTAGGCACTGTGCTCAGAGTGAGGGTTACAAAGACAGACATGAAGAATAATCCCCGACCTCAAGCTGCCCTGGTGAGATAGAGGGACCATGTGAAGGGCTCGTTGTCTCTATTTCACAGAGAGAGCAGGAAGGCTTTGAGTCACAAATCAATTTGCCCAAGCCGCAGGGTCAGGATTGGAATTCAGGTCTCTTCTAGCTTCCCTAACAGCCTCCCCCTCTTTCCAAAGCCCCTCCTCCTAGTTTATCCACGTCGGGCAGGGGTGAAACCTCTAAAATGCAGCAAAACCCACATAGGCCGAGACAAGGGACTACTTCGGCAGTGGGGAGACCAGTTCAGGGTCCAAGAGTTTTGAAAGACTCCGCCCAAAGATTGTGCTCCCCAGCCTCCCGGTCCTCCTATTTTCTGAGCAGTCGTGGATACTGAACAAGCGCTTCCCATTCAGTGCAGTGAGAGTTTTGGCCTTTGCAATGACCCCGCCCCCCCCCCCCACGCACTTTAAGCATTCGGCATTATTTTCGCGGCGTGGCGGACAACTCCAAGTCCAAAGTCTCTTTTCGAAAAGTCTCCTGGCCTCAAGTGGCTGGAGAGTCCTGCCGTGCTCTTAGTACTGTTGTGTGGCCAGATCCCTGTGTCTCCGCTACTGCCGGAAAGGGGGGAAAACCCAAAACTAAACGCGCGCGCACGCACACACACACACACACACACACACACACACACCATACACACATAGACACAGACACAGACACAGACAAGCACACCATACACACATAGACACACACACACCCCCCCCAAAACCCCAAACTAACAAAAATGAAAAATTAATACCCAGAACGGTCGCTAGATGGCCCTCTTGTGATTCGAAAGAAGCACCGAGCCCCCGCCTCCTCCAGGACCCAAGCGAGCGGAACGTACAGCAGAGAAAGAGGCAACTTTCTTTGGGCCAACGTTCCTTAACCGCCCAGTGGCGGTCTTGGGTCCGAGACGCAGAACATTAGGAAGGGGCTTTGCGTTAGTAAGACAGTCACCGGGGCCGCTGCGATCTGGGGGATGAGATGACCGAGACCCAGAGTTCCCTGGTTCAGCGGGAGGGACTTGGCAGGGAAGAGGGTCTGGTGCTTTGGCAGTTGTCACTTACCCCGGGCTGGTGGCTGGGGGAGGGGAGCATAGCGAGTATCAGGGAAGCTAAATGAGACCACTGAGTCTCTCTCCCCGTCCATGTTGCCTTCCCTTTGGGGACTGAGGGCCCCTAGGCCCAGGTTTGCCAAGTGGCTCTCCCCGGTGGTGGCCGCAGACTAGGGAAGGGGCGCACTGGGCAACAGCCCTTTTCCAGCCCTCCAGGGGCGGGGAGGAAGGGCACTGGTCTTGAACCGAGGCGCAGCGGGTCTTTGCAGCCAGTTTGCTGGAGCAGTGACATTGAACTTGAAGGGAATTCTCCCAGTTGTCTTGATAAGCCGGTCGAATCTAGCCTTTCTGGGAGCTGTCCCTGAGGGCAGAGGGGCGGCTCCCTCCCCCTTTGGGGGCGGGCATCTCTTTAAAGGCCAGCTGCAATGTTAATCATTTTTTACCTGAGTAATTCTCCCATTGCTTCTTGACCTGAGGGATTGTTAATGGGCAAGACTCCTATTCAGACTATTTTCTCTAGCTCAATCAAATCCTGGAGGCGCCAGTTTACTTTTATCGATCAGCGGGTTCCTGACAGGCTTTGCCACAAGGAAGCAGCATCATCCTTTTTTTAACTCAAAGGGGAACAGCTCGCCTTAAAGTTTACGGCTAAAAGCCTCTATGCATAGCATGCAAACATTTTAGCAGGCTGCGAACGGTCCTGTTCCGAGAGAGCGAGCGGGCGAGCGAGCCCCAGACCCGTTTTAGGGAGATGCCAAACACAGAAATCACAGGATCCCGGGATCACGTCTTTAGACCCCGGGCAAAGGTTTTGGTGGTGGTGGTGGGCGGGGCGGAGTTGAGACCTTTTTAATTACTGCTAAATGCCCTTTGTTCCAACCCACTCCCAGCCAAGGTAAGTAACTCCGCTCCCCGGGGGGGAAAGAGCTCCCTCCGCTTGGCAGAGGCCCGAATCTCCGCTGTCCCTTCACCCCCACCCCCAACCTCGGCCCTGCTGGTCACTGAGCTATTCTTCTCCTTCCCCAGCCTTGCTGGTCCCCACCCCTCTCGGCCCCCTGGGCCCCTGCTCCCCCCGCTCCGGCCCTGCTGGGCCCTGGGCCCTGCCACTCCCAGGCTTCCTGGGCCACTTCCACCTTGCTGTCGGCCCGAAATCCGCGCCCCTACCCACCCATCTAAAGTGGGAGCTTTCCGCCGGCGCCTTCAGTCGGTGGCTCCTGCGCTAGCTACTTCCTGTCCTAGGTTGTGCCCAGCAGAGCCCCCTCGCTTCTCCTCGACCCTGCACCCCTCCACGACAGACTCTTCGACGCCGACTCCGTGCTCTGCGGTGGGGGGGGGTGGTCTCCGCCCTGGGGTGAAGAAATTTCCTTAGAAGTAAGCTTCATTTGTCCTTTCCTCTCCCCCCCCCCCCGCCTCCCCCTCCCCCCGTGAGAAGCTGATGAACTAGGGCCACTGAACTGGGGGAAGGGAGAAGAGGCTGTAGAGGGAGGTGGCCTGCTAGATGGCAGGTTTTTAAGAAAGCCCAGGATGTGTTCAATTTGCCTTCGGAGTGTCCCTTTAAGGGTGAAAGTGAACCCGCTTACGGAGCCGAAACCTTAGGCTGATTTTTGCTTGGACTAATTACGAGTTTGCTCTCCTAGCTGTCCAAAAGTCCCAGCCTCCTCCTTGCTCTGGGGGGCCGGCGTTCAAGGCTCAGAGCCGAGTAGGATGAAGAAGTCCCCCGCCCCCGCCCCGCCCGGACCCCGCTCTGGCCGCTGACCAAACAACTTCTTGCCCCTAGTATTTTTTTTTTATTCCTGCAGCTAGTGACCTTAATTAATGTCCCTAGGCAATGATTTAGAGGTCTCCCGTCCCGAGCCGGCCGCCGCCCCCTGAATTTATCAGGAGCACATTCACTGGGGTACACTGATGTCATTAGGTCTCCATTCTAGCTCTGTCCTTCCGCGCCCGGCGAGGAGTCGGCCCCTGAGCCTGCTGCCCACGCCGACCGAGCCCGGACCTCCTTGGCAAGGACCGACCGATGGGTGTACTGGCAGAGCAATACTCCTGCTTGAAGATGAAGAAGGGTCGATACTGGATTTGCCTTCCCCGGCCTGGGCTCCATTGACTGGGCTTTGGTTGGAACATGGCTTATGTATAGGAAGCTACATTGCAAGGGGATATAGACACCTCCCCCCCCACACTCACACACACATATACACATATGGCAGACCCAAGAGCGCAGCTGCTCCCCCACGCCCCCCCCCCACTTGTATTTCATTAGACGACGAACAAGTGGGAGAACGGAGCAAGAAGTGCAGCTTTAGTTACCGGCATCTTCGCATTTGCCCTGGTTGGGTGGTGGTGGAAGTAATGGGTGGGGGGCTGGGGGACGGACAGCAGAACTAAGCTTTCAGGGATCACACCCTTTCCAACCCTAGTTCTACATAAAGAAGATCCAAGTTAAAAAAGCAAAAACCAAAACCATAGGATCCCGAGCCAGGCCAATCTCTCTCTCTCTCTCTCTCTCTCTCTCTCTCTCTCTCTCTCTCTCTCTCTCTCTCTCTCACTGTCTCTGTCTCTGTCTCTCTCTGCCTCGCTCTCCCTCTCTCGTCCCCCATCCCTCCCTCCGCTATTTCCCCCCATCATCTCAAGTCGAGGGACAAGAGAGCCAGGAAAAAGAGAGCGAGGAAGAGAGAGAAGAGGAAAGAAAGGTGTCTCATTAAAATGATGGGAAAAATACAATCTCCCCTAAATCTTTCCCCAGCATCACTAAAGAAAGCGGCGGCGAGCGGTTCATCCAGAGGATGAACTGCGGCGCTCAAACCGAGCCCCTCCCGGCTTGGGTACCACTTCTCTGTGTGTAAGTTTCTCCCACTTGGCTCCTCCCCTTCGGCGAGCCGGCCCCGCCCCTCTAGCCAGAAACACGTTCTGCAGTCTGCTGATTGGCTGCAGCCTGGCGTAGCTCCGGCTCGAACAAGCCCTCTCTCCAGATTCCGTGGCCAGTAGTTTGCGGCAACGGGAGGAGGAGCAGCATAGGAGTAGGAGGCGACGACGGCGGCAGCAGCAGTAGCAGTAGCAGTAGCAGTAGCTGTAGCAGTAGCAGTAGCAGCAGCGGCATCGGCGAGGTGGTAGAGACAGAGACAGAGACAGAGACAGACAGACAGACAGACAGACAGACACACACACAGAGAGAGAGAGAGAGAGAGAGAAAGAGAGAGAGAGAGAGAGAGAGAGAGAGAGAGAGAGAGAGAGAGAGAGAGAGAGAGAGGAGCCGCCAGCAGGACAGCTTGTACGCTCAGTGCATGGCACTGACGGGGTGGGATTTTTAAACGCACCCACAGACGTCCCCAACTGCTGGTCCTAGGGATTCTGGCTGCCTGAGATTTTGTAAGAACTTAAAGATCTCTCCGCCGGGTACCAGCAGCATCTTCAGCTCACTCACACATACGCACACACGCAGGCATACACACACACACACACAGACACACACAGATACCTAGAGAGAGCTCGGGGAAGCACCCTTTCCGGGAGCCCAGAGCGAGCCGAACGAAAGGAACCTGGGCCTGCAAGTAAACTTTGACTGCGAGAGCGAGCGAGCGAGCGAGGGAGGGAGCGAGCCGCGGTACCCTGGTCGGGGCAGCCGTGCGTAGAACCGGATGCCGGCGAGAAGAGAATGAGCTTTGGTGGATTTGATCCTGCAACCGCTGCGCCGATTTCGCACCCACCCCAGCGGAGCCCGAGGTAGAAGGCGAGCCCACACCTGCGGTATCTCAGACTTTCTGTGCCAATCCATATCATTGTGACTTCTCCATCCTCCCTCTCCGATCCCCTTACTCACCTTACCCCCACCCGAGCTATTTGAAAGAACTGAGACTTTCATTTCCCTGGGCAAATCCCCTGGCTGTTGGCTCAAAAACTTGAGGTGGTGGGGGGAGTGCGCGCCGGGGTGCGGCGGTGGGAACTTTGATTGCCCGATAGCAGCCACCCGCTGCCCTTTGCCTCTAGTTGGGGGCGATTCCCTGCAGGCGGCCCTCTTGTCGGTGAAAGCGGACAGGCGGGCGTAGGAAAAAATCCCTTTGCGAACGAGAGCAGCCGCCTCCGCAGCCTCTCCCCTGCACGGTAGCCTGAGCCCCGGGACCCAGCAGCGCCTGAAAAGCCCCGGCGTCTGCAGGACTCTCTGCCAACCTCAGCCACAGACGCGGCTTTCCTCCCTTCCCTCCTCCAAAATCTATCTATTTATTTATCTTCAAAACAAAACACCCCACCCCCCCCCTCCCCGCATCCAAACTGACCAAGCTATAAGAACGCGCTTAAAGTGTGCTTGTTTTCTGCAGTAAGATTTGTGCATTTTTGGGGAGGGGGGAAGATATTTGCGCATGCCAGGTGCAAAGACATCGAAATCCCATACACAGTGACTGTGTGTGCGCTCGGGGCTCTGTGGCTGGGTTCTTGATTGTGCTTTAGCTTCTCGTTTGATTCGTTAACTTCTGTTTTTGACTCGGCTGTTCCTTGGACCAGCCAGAAGAAAGCTCTGTTCTCCCCTGTGCCTCCAACCTTCTTCCTTTCGCTGCCGATTCGGGGGGCTGTTGATCGCCGCTAACTTTAAAGGGACTGAAACCGAAGCGGGGGGTGGAATTGACTAGCTGGGCAGTCCGAATCGAGGAGAAGAGCTGAGCCAGCGCGCTAGCTCTCTCGCCCTATTTCTGTCTCCTCTCCCTGTCTTTGCCCAGCCTTTCCACATCCCAGACGTTTGGTTCGCCTCCTGATTCCTTTTGGTCCTGCTCTGCGGGACCCATCTTTTCTGCTTTTTCTTCACGCTTCGTTCCTCCCCGCTCAAAAAAAGGGATTACAAACAAAGTGAAAATCAAAATCAACAGGCTGACCACCCAAATTTTCTCCGGGGGGGCCGTGAAAAGGCGAAGTCACGGAGCCAAGAAAAATGGATTCTTTTTTCCCCATGCTCCTCCTCGAAGCTTTATTGTGGACCCAGGCGGCATCATTGATCAATTTAAAATACTCAGTCGAGGAGGAGCAGAGAGCGGGGACGGTAATAGCAAATGTCGCCCAAGATGCCCAAGAAGCCGGCTTTTTGCTGGATGCTCGGCAACCGGCTTTCCGGGTGGTCTCCAACTCGGCCCCCCACTTGGTGGACATCAACCCCAACTCCGGAATGCTTGTCACCAAACAGAAAATCGATCGGGACCTGTTGTGCCACCAGAGCCCCAAATGCGTGATCTCCTTAGAGGTGATGTCCAGCTCCATGGAAATCTGCGTGGTCAAGGTGGAGATTAAGGACCTGAACGACAACACCCCCAGCTTCCCCAGCTCCGAGATCGACCTAGAGATTTCCGAAACCGCGAGCCCCGGCACACGAATCCCGCTGGACGGCGCCTACGACCCCGACTCCGGCAGCTTCGGTGTGCAAACGTACGAGCTCACGCCCAACGATCTGTTTGGTCTGGAGGTGAAGACGCGCGGCGACGGCTCCCGCTTTGCCGAGCTAGTGGTGGAGAAAAACTTGGACCGTGAGACCCAGGCCTATTATAACTTCCGCATGACAGCCCTGGACGGTGGCGACCCGCCGCGCATGGGCACCGTGGGGCTCCGCATCAAGGTGATCGACTCCAACGACAACAACCCGGTGTTCCCGGAGGCTACCTACTTGGTGAGTGTTCCCGAGAACGCGCCCCTCAACACGCCCGTCATCCAGCTCAACGCCACCGACCCCGACGAGGGCACTAACGGCGAGGTGGTTTACTCCTTCTACGGCTTTATCAACGAAAAGGCCCGCGGCCTCTTCCAGATCGACCCGCACAGCGGCCTGATCTCGGTGAGCGGCGCCATAGACTACGAACAGGGCCGCGTCTACGAGCTGGACGTGCAGGCCAAGGACTTGGGACCTAACTCCATTCCGGCTCACTGCAAGGTAACCGTGAACGTGTTGGACGTCAATGACAACGCTCCGGTCATCAACCTGCTGTCGGTCAACAGTGAGCTGGTGGAGGTGAGTGAGAGTGCCCCGCCGGGCTACGTGATTGCGCTGGTGCGGGTATCCGACCGTGACTCGGGGGTCAACGGTCGGGTGCAGTGCCGCTTGCTGGGCAACGTGCCCTTTCGCCTCCAGGAGTACGAGAGCTTCTCCACCATCCTGGTGGACGGGCGCCTGGACCGCGAGCAGCGGGACCAGTACAATCTGACTATCCAGGCCCGCGACGGCGGCGTGCCCTCTCTGCAGAGTACGAAGTCCTTCACCGTCAAGATCACTGACGAAAACGATAACCACCCACACTTCTCCAAGGCCTACTATCAGGTCATAGTGCAGGAGAACAATACTCCTGGGGCCTATCTGCTCTCGGTCTCGGCCAGGGACCCGGACCTGGGCCTCAATGGTAGTGTCTCCTACCAGATTGTGCCCTCGCAGGTGCGAGACATGCCGGTCTTTACCTACGTGTCCATCAACCCCAACTCGGGGGACATCTACGCCCTGCGCTCCTTCAACCACGAGCAGACCAAGGCCTTCGAGTTCAAGGTGTTGGCCAAGGACGGGGGCAATCCTTCCCTGCAGAGTAATGCCACCGTCCGGGTCATTGTCCTCGACGTGAATGACAATACCCCGGTGATCACCGCGCCGCCCCTGGTCAACGGCACCGCCGAAGTCTACATCCCCCGAAACGCGGGGGTGGGCTACCTGGTGACCGTGGTCAAAGCTGACGACTACGACGAGGGCGAGAATGGAAGGATCACCTATGACATGACTGAAGGCGACCGGGGCTTCTTCGTGATCGACCAAGCCAACGGCGAGGTCCGCACCACCCGGACCTTCGGGGACAGCTCCAAGACCACTTACGAGATCATCGTGGTCGCCCATGACCACGGCAAGACCTCCCTCTCGGCCTCTGCCTTGGTCTTAATCTATCTGTCCCCGGCCCTCGATGCCCAAGAGTCTGCAGGGTCTGTGAATCTGTCCCTGATTTTCATCATTGCCCTGGGATCTATCGCTGCCATCCTCTTCGTCACCATGATCTTCGTGGCAGTGAAATGTAAGAGGGACAATAAGGAAATGAGGACCTACAACTGCAGGTAACGGCACCTGACCCCCCCCCCCCCCTTTGTTGTGTCAGATGTGGTGATGGTGATATTGTTTGTACGTCTCTGTGTTTAGGCAAACTGCTTTTTAAAAAATCCACAAATGCATAAAGTTTACTTAAATACTTTTTTTTTGAAGGTAGAAAAAGGTTTGTCCCAGCCCGAGGGGATCAATTCTCTGGCTCTGACACTTTGCTGTAAGACAGTCGTTTACTGTTTGCATTCTGTCATAATGATGATAAGCAGAGAAGCAATTATCTTTCTAAAATTTGCACAGCTGTCTCCACGAAGTTATGGCAGAAAAAAATAAAGAGAAGGAATAGTTTCCTTTCCAAAAAAAAATTGTACAGAGCACCAGCAGCACAGTAACCAGCGACGGAGCCTAGCTTTGGGCCAGGTTTGCCAGCTGCCCAGTCCCGGTGGAGGGGATGTGCCCGGGAGGGAGAAGCAGGGACTGGGAATTTGAGCTGGAATGGGGGAGGGGAGAGAGGGGGAGGAGGGAAGGAGCAATGCTATTAGAGAGCCTAACGTCTGTGCTCAGCCTAAGCGAAAAGCTGGTTGCAAAGGAAACAGTTTTCTCAGTCATCTGGATGTTTCCAAAGATCTGGGTGCTTTGCTGGGGTGTAGACCAAGCACCCAAACCCTTTTGAATCTCGATGGTTATTGTTATTACCACAATAGCGAGCGGGTGGGTGGGGGCCCGACTCCCCTCCCGGGCAAATTGGGAGCTCTTGCAAGGTAGAGGCATTATTAGCAGGGCACCCCACCAGAGAATGCCACTCTGGATACTTGGGTCTCAGGGTCTTTTGAGGGGTGTGTACATGGTGCCAGTGGGGGCGGAGGCGGGAATGCGAAAGGGTATAAAAGAAAGAAGATTTCATGATCCATTGATTAATTAAAGGGTAAACGCAGATACTCTTGTGCGGATTCTTCAAATCCAGACGGTGTTTATTATTTTTTACAGCACTACTAAATCAAATGTTTTTTTTTAAAGAGGTTTTTGGAGTTTGATGCAAATGACTGCCGGGTTTCTGTGTGCTCCCCCTTCCCACTCCCCCACCCCCCACCCCCGCCCCGGCCCGCCCGGACCCCGCAGGTGCGCGTGTGTGTGCGCACGCTTTGCCACACAAGCATTTCTCCTGGATCTCAGTTTGACCATCTGTGCTTGACGTATGCAGCAAGCAATCCGAAGCCGTCCTGGCCTGGGTCCGAGGCAGCGGCGGCGGAGGGGCAGCGGGGCGGCTTGGGTCGGAATGGGCGCTTAGAGGCCGAGCAGCCCCAGTTAGCCCGACAGAGGCGTACCCCCATGAATATCAATGAGGGCCCATAAAGGAGCAGCTGCGGCACCGCCTCTGAACTGGGGCTAATCCTGTTAGGAGGGAAGTGGCCCCGACTCTGCTTCTGCCCCGTGGGGTGGGGAAATCTAGGAAGGACCTAGCCGCTGCCGCTGCGCCTGGCCTGGGCCTGAGCCCGGGCCAGCGGGGCAGCCGGGAACCATGGAGCTTTCTCCAAAGTTGTATTTGGCCCGCGGCAGGGGCAGGTGATGGGAGCCCAGGGCCCCGGCCACCCAGCACAAAGTAAGGGAGTGTCTAAGCCCTTTGCCTAAATGAAAAAGAATCTAGAGCCTGAGCGAGCGAGCGAGCGAGACAGAGACAGAGAAAGAGAGAGACAGACAGAGAGAGACAGACAGAGAGACAGAGACAGAGAGACAGAGACAGAGAGACAGAGACAGAGACAGACAGACAGACAGACAGACAGACACACACACACACACACACAGTCACACACACACAGAGACAGAGAGAGCGAGCCAGCGAGCCAGCGAGCTCGGTGACATAGAGAAAGCCCTTGTTGAGCCCAGGGCCAGGCTGCCTACCCCAGGCAAACACCCGTCTGGGCAACTCTCCCCCTCCCCCCTCCAGACAAGCACTCTGCAACTCAGTATGGCTGGGGATTAACGAAGTACAATTCAGTGTCACGATTGATAAATAAATAAAGGGCAGTGCCCAGGATGCCTTTACTGGGTACTGTGAATGCCCCTTTGCCAGGCTGCCCAGCTTAGGTGAGCAAAACAACTGCAGCTGCCCAGTAATTCCGGGCAAGGATGCCGCTTTATCTATCTCTATCTGCATTTTTTTTTGAACAGCCAAGATCTTGGGGTTCCCCACCTCCTGCCCCCCACCAAGGCTAGGGCCCTCTCCGTCAGTGTGCTCTCACTACTTGACTGCCCAGCCCCTGGAGAGACTTGAGAAGGATGCCCCGAGCTTCTTAGCTGGAGGTGTGGGCCATGCCCAGGTGACAATAGCCTCTCTGGCTGTCTTTTCCATCCCCTATCGTCTACTGCCTGGGCTTCTCAGCAACCTGGGCTCTAGGGGCTGGGCTATTCTTTTTGGGTCAGCCTTAGGCTCCTCTGGGTGTCCTCTGGCAGCCCCTGACCCTTGAATTCATTTGTCAGTCTGCCATAGTCTCCTTTTTGGAGGAAGGCAATTCGCTTTGCAGAGCAAGACTGTCAGCCCCTTCTTTTTCCTTGGAAGGGAAAACCTGTATTATTTATCAGGGCTGCTCTTTTACTTAATCCTGTACAGAGACTGCATTGCAAAACAATGAGGAGTCCTGTGCTGTATGAAGTACTAAACAGTTTGGTGCATCTGCCCACATCTGAATGCCTCTCCTTGGAGAAGTAGCCCACTAGCCGCTGAGTCGTTCTGTGCTTGTGTCTCTGGCTGTCTGGGTCTGTGTGAATTGAATTGCATTGAGTTCTCTCTGTTCCGTTTCCAGTGCCACTGTGTGTAGGTCTGCCTCAGTGAGAAGCGTGCTGCTGAATGCACTAACCTTGACATTCTCTTGCAGCAGCTGCCTAGCCATCCCTCGCCTCTTCTGCCATTTCATAAAAAGGCCCAAACGGCAAGTGGAGGGTCTGCGGCTCTGTTTCTCCTGGGAACAGGGAGGAAGGCAGGAAAGCAGGGGAGAAACGGAGCCCACCGGGACCAGGTACAAAAGACCCTGCTCCCCATTCAGCCACAGTGGGCTGGGGGGAGGGGGGAGGGAGATGGGATCGTGGCCTGGCACCCATTGCTGTCCCCAAGGGCACTCCCGACATTCTTGGCTGACCAGGCAGGCCAGTGGTCAGTGATAGAGAAAGTCAGATGTCGAATGCCCCACCAAGGCTTACTGATCACTGGGTTAGTTTGCCCTCTCCTTCATCCCCATATCTGGCCTTCCACTCATAAGCGCTCTCAGGTCCGGTGGCAGCTAGCAGATTTGAGCGTCCGAGCTTCGTGTGGTATTTTGCCAATGGGCTCCCTTTCCCCCTGCCAAATTGTAATCAGCAAATTCAAAATGGAAGGCCCCCCGGCACTCAAACTGGCCTGCGAGCTTTGTGGTCCCTGGCTGATTTTCATCCGCCAAAAGCACTAAGAGGAAACAACTCGACGTAATGGGTGCAAAGAAGAAATTGAGGTGTCGGAGGAGCCCAAAGCCCTTCGGGTGACTGCTGTTTATCACTCAGGGCGGATTGCCAGGTAGCGTGAGAGATTCACTTTGCCTTCTCTGTAACACAGGATTGCTGAGTACTCCTATGGGCACCAGAAGAAAGCGAGCAAGAAGAAGAAGATCAACAAGAATGACATCCGGCTCGTGCCCCGAGACGTGCAGGAGAATGACAAGATGAATGTGGTCAGCTGCTCCTCCATGACCTCGTCCCTCAACTACTTCGACTACCATCAGCAGACCCTGCCACTGGGCTGCCGCCGGTCTGAGAGTACCTTTCTGAATGTGGAGAGCCAGGGCGGGCGGAATGCAGGCTCTGGCACCGTCTACCACCACACCTTTACGGTGCAGAGTGCCCAGCAGCCTGACCTGATCATCAACGGGATGCCCCTGCCAGAGGTGAGTGCGGGGAGCTCTCTGGGCTGCCCTACCCCTTGGTTTGGTAGCCGTCCCCCCACCAGCCTGGGCAAGTGGGGTTTGTTAAGGCAGCCCCTTTGGGGCTCAAGAGCCAAGATAGCCCTTCCTGGGTGCTGCCTGCCAGGGTAGCATGGATGGTGCCAGGGAATTTCTGCCCTGGCCTCCATGTTGCACCTACCAGTGACAAAAGACATTTTAGGGGGAAATGGAATAAAAGAAGTAGAAGTTTCATTTGCTGGCAACACCCAAGAAGTGGCAAGCAGGATAGGATTTCTCCCAAAGTTCTACAGGGCATTGACCCAGTGATGGACTCTACATTTTTTTTTCACTAAAAATTGAAATGACAGGGGAAGCTAGGTGGCACAGTGAATAAAGCACTGGCCCTGGATTCAGGAAGACCTGAATTCAAATCCTGCCTCAGGTGTTTGACACTTACTAGCTGTGTGACCCTGGGCAAGTCACTTAACCCTCATTGTCCCCTCCCCCCCAAAAAATTGAAGTGAGGAGGAAGAGGCACGAGCCACAAGATATTCTGCCTTATTGGCCCCACTTGCTTCACAGAGAGCCCAGCATTCTAGTAGAGGCTCTGGCAGGCTGGTGGAAAATGATCCAAGATAAGTCAAGTTATAGTGAAACTTAGACTCTACCTTCTGTTATTCTGAGGCTGTGATTCCAGCCTGGGATTTGCCATATTCCTGCTAACTGGCATTTTCCTTAGAGGGTGGTTCAAGGGAGGGGGACAGGAAGTAAATTTCCTTTGCTGCTTGCTAGTAGCTCTGGGCCCAGTTGATATAAGAGGTGGTTGAAACTGTCATTTACCAGGTGATTTTGCGGGGTGGGGGGGGGGATTGACTGGAAATATAGCTGTCCAGGTCTGACAGCACCATGGCAAGGTGAAACTGTTGTTCACAGTGTCTTTTTTTGGATTAACTGTCGGTCTCGGCTATCTGTGTCTGCAATTACCATGGCAAGGTGGAATTGTTGTTTACCATGTGGTTTGGGGATTGATTGTGGATATTAACTCTGTGTTATTGTGGATTAATTGTGGATATTAACTATTTGTGTTAACTATCTTGAATAATCAGAGGTTACAAAGAGTGTTTTCAAATGGAAGCATTTTCTTGAAACACTAGCAAAGTAGCGAATGTCTATTGAAATGTTGGAGGGGGAGAGATGGGTATAGGCATGGATGGGGCTCTATATGTGTGTGGTGGGGGAGAAAGGGGTGGGTAATGCTTACAGTGCTATGTCTGATTTTGTTTTGTCATTGAATAATGATGCTTGGTTCACCAATTACCAGAGTCCTAGAGAATCCCAGCTGAAAGGGATCTCCTAGATCCAGTCCAACCCCCTTATTTTATAGATTCAGAAAATGAGAACTGGAGCAAGGATGGACATTTCCCAAGGGCTACACATCAAAGTAGTGGTTGGTAGTATCAGAGCTAGCCCCAAAGTCTTTTGACTCCCTGTCCAACGAGTAGTGTTTCTGCTAGAGCAGGGCCTTATCTGGCATGGCATTGCAACCTCATTTGCATAGGACTGGAAGGATGCTAAATGGTTTCCTCATGCAATGGTTGTCCTGCTCTTCCATTCCATTGACCGATTTGATCAAGCCAAAGATCTCTTGGTCTAGCCACTCATGGCTACTTGACCCCACTCATCCATCCATTCATTCAGTACACATTTCTTAAGTCCCAATTAAGTGCCAAGCACTATACTAGTTATGGGGGGGGATTACAAAAAAACCCCAAGATAAAATAGTCTCTGATCTCAAGGAGTTTACATCATACTGTAATATAATATAATAATTTATATTATATATAATGCATATAATCTATAAAATGATCATATAATGTAATCAAAACAGATATGAAATACAGCATGAAATGGAAATAACACTAATGATTAGGGCTATTCAATTCAATTCAGTACCAACTGAAGTGGGGTTGGACTAGATGGCCTCTAAGGTCCCTTCCAGTTCTGGATTCATGATCCTATTGTGCCTAATACCATATTAGGTGATGGATATTAAAGACAAAAACCAAACTCTCTGCCCTCAAGGAGATTACATATTAGTGTGTGATCATGGGGGTGGGGGGGAGTGGGGGGGAAGTGACAACATTTTAACAAATAAGTAAATGAAATGGTAATTTGAGTTGAGAAGAAGGACTAACACCTGGGAGGTTTCATTTTGGTTCTGTTCAATCCAACAGACGTTTGGTAAGCACATATTGTGTGCTGGGCATTGTGCTTGGTACTAGGGAAAAAAGACCCAAAGCAAACAGTCTCTTCCTTGGAAGAACTTACATTCTCCTGGTGGGCTACAGAAGGGACCCAAATGAGTACATGTAAAATATATACTCAATTAAGACCAACTAGTTTGGGGGTTGCTGAGTGGGCGGTGCTAGTGGTGGCAGGGGGGGACAGGGGATGATCTATTACAAATGGCAAGAACAGCAAGGCTTTTGGATGAGACACCAGTGAAGGATGTCAGAAGTAAATTATTCATTCCCACAAGAAAGCGAAGCACAGATATAGTCAATTAATCAATCAATATGTATTTATTGAATGCATATTATATGCCCGGTACTGTGCTAGGCACTGTATAAATATTAATTAGTCTCAGTTAACAGTCCAAGAGACCAGTCCCCAGACTACTGAGAAGGGACCCTTTTATACATACAGTGCTTTCCCAGAGCACCCTTTGAGAACCATTGTCCTAATGCCCAGCAAGCAGGAGTGAGCACAAAAATAGCTATCTTCCTGTCAAGGAAAGGCTTAATCTCAGTGGCTTTGGCCTCCAGCCTGTGGCAGAGTGAAGACATCCACGTTCCCCATCCTCCAATGGCCAGGCCAGTGAAGACAGTGAAAAAGATTGGTTCTTCTACTATGAACTCACTGTTAGTGGATTAACACTGTAGACATGACTTAATTATAATAATATTAACACAATAAAGTTCCCTATTCACTATTTAAAAAAGAAAATGATTGGTTCAGCTGGGTCTAGTGTCATTTTAGCTTGGCTTGAGGTATTAGGGAAAATGGAAACCAGTGGCTAGAATATCATTATAACAGGCTGGGAATGTGCCTTATGCCAAACCCCCCCAGTCCAGTTAAGGCAAAGAATTGAATTCAGCTCATTCCCTCACCCCGTTTCTGCCTTCTGACTCAATAAGTCTGATGTTGTCATTATTCAGCAGATCTCCAGGACCTAGGTGCCATGTTAATTAGTATCCCACAGTGAGGATGGTCCCAAGTAGGAGAAAATCAGATTGGCCGAGTGGCTTGGGACTGGTCATTTCCACTGCATCTGCCAGAGTTCCATATGGGGGAGGGGGAGAAAAGGCAAAGATCCCCCTTTTCCTTATCTATCTAAAGGTCCCTCAAAGAGGGCTGAGCAGCACAAACTAAGTGATGGATGAAGTCCACCGAGGGTTTCTCTGCTCAGTTCTCTTTGTGAAAAAGCCTAAGCACAAGTGCCATGGGAATGGTAGGGAGCCCATTGGTGACGCCCAGCCTATGGGCATGTGGTACTGGTATGCCCATGGCATCTGAGGAGTCACTTTTCAGAGGTCTTCATTTTGGGTCTTTTTTTTTTACTGTCTTGGGCATTACAAGTCCAATCCAAGCATGGCCCCTGATACAAAAAGAGGCATAAACATAATTCCTGTCCTCAGAGCACTTAAAGTCTAATACAGAAGGGAAAGGACCGAGCATTTATTAAGTACCTATTGTGTTCCAGGCACTGTCTTGAGCTCTTTACAAATATTATCTCATTTGAATAGAAAATAAGCTCCTTGAAGGCAATAACTGTTTCACTCTTGTCTTTTTTATCCCCAGCCCCTAGCAGTATCTAACACATAGTAGGATTTTCATCATTATTTCTTAGATTGGATTAAATTGAATCTAGTTGGGGAGGCAAGCCATACAAGTACAAAATGGCCCGAATAGCACAAGATGGATTTGAGCCCAATGCCAGGTCACAGAATCCAGCCTCTGAGGGCCTCAGGCTTCCCCCTCCCTCCATCTGCCAGAGCAGTTACAGGCAAACATATACAGCCTTTCTGTTTAACTGTCAAGGTTACCCACTTTGATGCTGAATTGGGGAAGCTTCTGCATCAATGCACAAACACAGACAGCCGATGCCAAATGGAGCTGCCCAGAGAGGCGAGAAGTGAAAGGGCCTTTTAAGGCAATTAGGCTGATAAGGGGGTTGTAATAGAGCACCAGGCCCCAGAACTGGAACTCAACCTGTGGCACTTGGACAGAGAGCCACTGATCTGGACCAGGACCAACTGCCAGCCAAGGAGGTCGAAATCCCAGGGCAAACTTGAGCAAGTAACTGCCTCACATTGGGCCCCAGTTTCCCTCTTCAGGGAAGTGAAGGGATTGGACTAGGTCAGGGGTTCTTAAGATGTGGTCCGTGAACTTGTTCTTGAAAATATTTAGATAACTGCTTTTCAACATAGTTGGTTTCTTTGGTAAGGAATCCTTTCTATTTTATTTATTATATGTGCCAACACAGTGCCTGGCATATAGTAAGTGCTTCATAGATGCTCTATCGATTTATCTACCCATTGAATGCATTGAAAAACAGGATTTTGAGAAGGGTCCATGACACAAAAAAGAGTGACAAGTCCTGAACCCAATTGTTTGAGGTTGGGTCCAGGGCATTAAGGCCTACATGTGAATGGTGTGTTTGAAGGCTCTCACCTGAGTGATGTCATTGACTGCATATCCTGCCAGACTTCCACGGATCCCTTAGATGGCAGCTTCCTGTATCTTGGGGGCTGGCCACCCAATAGGGATGGTTGAAATAAAATGGTGGGTGGAGATAAGAAGCACCCTGCTATAAGCCACTATGGCAGACTCCAGCCAAACATTCTCCATTGAATTCTCCAAAATTGCATTGACTCAAGAGGGGTGGTGGAGGCAGAGAATAATTTTCCCAAAAAGATTTGGAGAGAACTAGAGAAAGCTCTGAGAGCATGGCCAACTCATGGAGAAGTGGGAAGCCCCAGAGAACACAGGAAAAAAACAGGCCCCGGGGAATGGCTGGAGACAAGTGGCTGACATTTTGAAATTTGAGTTGTTTCTTATGATGGGGGATCTTGGCATCCCAGTGTTGATTTGGAAAGTGTCTTGTTGTAGCATGTAATCTCACAGAGGGTAGGAACTGTTTTAGTTTTTGGCTTCTTCTCTGAAGTGTCTAGCGTTGTGCCTGGCATGGGGTAGGTGCTTAGCAAATATCTGGTGAATTGAATTCCAGGTCCTATGATCCAACATCTTCATTTTTTCTATGACAGAACTCTTGGTTTTTATCTTTTAAGAGACCTTCTTGATCATAACATGGTAGGCAGGTGAGGGAGCATTTGAAAATCAATGCAAACTCCTACTTTGTTGAGTCCTCCTAAGAATCTACTGGGGGGAAGCTAGGTGGCGCAGTGGATAGAACCCTGGCCCTGGAGTCAAGAGTATCTGAGTTCAAATCCAGCCTCAGACACTTAACACTTACTAGCTGTGTGACCCTGGGCAAGTCACTTAACCCCAATTGCCTCACTTAAAAAAAAAAAGAATCTACTGAGCCTTTCCATTGAACACTCTCAGGATGTTGAGTTTTTAGGACATTGACATTTGAGCTCATCCACCCATCATATAGCTAGCACTGGGAAAGCTTTTTCCAGCTGGTCTCAGCTTGGAAGGCATGTTCCCAGATAGCCTCTTCCATTGTTGTCTCCATGCAACCGACACAGAACCCAGTTAGTTTACATTAGGATTTGCTAATTTATTATTATCATTCCTGATTAGCAATTAGCTGGTTACCTTAGAGATCACTTCTCTCCCTGTGCACCATCTCCAAAGTTGTGTTCAGCCAGAGTCTTCTTACTAATGATCCTGAGATTTCATCCCCCATGGGGATTGGAGGTAGGGCATTTTCCATAGAGAGCTCTCAGCTTTAGGATTCCTTTTTATAATAGTCAAAAAGGATAATTACCATTACCATCATGTTTATTGTTACAGTAGTCTTACCAATATCCACTTCTGACACCTCTCTGGTGGGTGACCCTGGGCAAGTCATTTAACTTTTTAGTGACACCCCCCCCCCCAGGATAACTCTCTAAGGTTGCAGAATAGGTACTAACCTGCTTGAAGAAATTCTTTATTGGGAGTTCCCTAAATTGTAAAATTAGAGATAAATGAGGTAGATACCTCCAGATCTAGATCTGTGATCCTAGATCCTGATTTTATGTGGAGAAGCCAGTCCTGGAATCAGAAAGTCCTGGGTTCAAGTATTACCTCTGATACATGCTGGCTATGACACTGGGCAAGTCCCTTAAGCATTCAGTGTCCAGGCCCACTCTCTGACACTACAAGTTTTGTGTGAGCCATTGATGCATTTCTGTGGAGGGAGTTTCCACACTCGAAGTGCTCCACAATGATGAAATTCAAGCTTTAGACTCCTCTGGTTACATAGTAATTTAATTAATGATATTTTTTGGGATAGGGACTGAACCAATGATTTCATTGGTGCAGAAAATTCCTTCTACCAATTAAGGTTGGCACCTTCTCTGCATCCTAGAGAACTGCCCGGGTTGATGGACCCAATGAGAGTCAGCCAGTCAGCATGTGTCAGAGATGGGTCTGGAACCCAGGTGTTGTTGGCTTGAAAGTGATCTCCCTATACACACTCCAATGTGTGACTTTATTGATAATAAAGACAGGAATAGGGACAACAGCCTTTATGCTTACATCATTGTGTCTGGGCCTCATAATAACAGTTCTTGCCATTCCTCTAGCACTTGGCATATCTCCTTTAAGCCAAACCTGTGAAGGAGGCATTACAGGCATTTTGTTCCCCATTTTGCAGAAGGGGATTTCTGACTTGCCCATGATCACACTGTTTGTAAATTTCAGAGGGAGCATTTGAACCCAGGTCTTTCTGACCTGAAGTCTTATCCATTGTGCCATGATGCCACCCATGACACAGCTGTGAGGTGGGTAGTGCAAGAGCAGACAAGGAAACTGAGATTCAGGGAAGGGAAATGACTCCTAAAGTCACAAATGGAGCAAGTTGCAGTCACATAACTAGAGACCTCATTGGTTTGGTTCATTCTTTCCCCTATTGACAGAGAGAGCATCTGGGACCTCCCCCCCCCCAAAAAAAAACCCCCACCCCCAACACCTAGGCCCTGGCTGTGATGCTTTTGTCCTCACTGCTGGATGTGTGCCCAGGAGCAGAAGCTCATTATGAACTCGATAAATGCAATGAATGTCACCTCTTGGCCTCAGGGGTGCCTTTAAATGACCAAAGGGCAGTAAAGCTGAGGTGGGCATCGGGGTCATCCAGGCTGACCCCTCCACGTGTCTTTGCTTCCAGGGCTAAGAGGAGGACAAGCATTGCTTGATAAGCTACCATAGACAGAGAAATTAAGCCATTGGAAGGAGAGGCCTGTGTTTCAAAGAAGGGCACCTGGCTCAGCAAGGCAACCATTTTTCTCCACTGAGAGGAGGCTGGATTTCTTTCATGTGAGCCTCATTTACTCCTAACAATTGAGAACCTTGAAGTGAAAGTCCCCAAGGATCAGTTGTTTGGAGAGGGAAAGGCCTTTCACGCTACATTTCCTCTTTGGCTGTTATCTTGCCTTTCGAGTGGGCTTGGCATGGGTTGCATGGGGAGGCTTACCCCGGGCCTCCACCTGCCTCTGATTGTTCCTGCTGGGAGGGGAAGGGACCGCACCCTTTGCACCTGCAATTAGAAGATTGAGGATTTGTTTCCAGACAAAGTTTCATTCTTTCTCCTGGAGCTGTTGGTTTTGAGTATTCCTAGGAGGGAGGGGCTACTGTTCTTTTCTCCACTATGAGGCTTAAGGAATGGAGTCATACAAAAAGAAATTCAATTCAATTCTAACAAGCATTTATTAATTACCTACTGAGTGCCAGGTGCAGGGGTTCCAAGGGCAAAAAGAACAAGAAAAAAAATAAAAGAGAAAAAATAAAGAAAACCAGTTCCTGCCTTCAAGTATCTTACTTTTCACTGGGGAGGGGAAACAATACAACATATAGTCAGAGAATTAGGTATAAAAGATATACAAAAGAAATACACAGTGATTTGTAGGGAGGAGGAAGTGAATGCTAAACAGCTGGGCCAATCAGGCATGCACCGGGGAGCATGACTCCTGTAAAGGCACAGGGACAGGGGTGGGGGACTGAGTGTAGTTTACAGAGAACAGCAAGCAAGCCAGATTCACTGGAACTCGGACCAGATTCTGAATGGCTTTAAATACCAAAAAAGGAGATTGTATTTAATTGTAGAGGCGATAGGGAGCCACTGAGGCTTCTTGAGCAGAGGAGTGACTTACCCAAGTCATAAAAGTAAAACGAAGGCCTCCTAAGACATTATCTTATCAGCTGAAGGTGGGCTAATCATAAATTGTGTGTGTATGTATGTGTGTGTGTATAGAGTCCTAGGCCTGTGATTTCAAAGGTATAGGGAACTTCCAGAATGGAAATTCTCTCCACCAATGCCAGTTGGCTTCTTCTCTAGTCTTAGAGGGTTGTCTGGGGCAGTGAGAAGTGAAATGATTTACTCCTGGTCACACCACTAGCTTGTGTCAAAGGCAGCACTTAAACTCTGGTTTTCCTGTATCTAAAGCTGGTGCTCTGCTCATACTACCTTTACTAATAATGATAATAGGTGAATTAAAAAAAATACAAATATTTTATTATTTTCCAGTTACATGTAGAGATAGTTTTCAACATTTTTTATATAAGATTTCCAATTTCAAATTTTTCTCCCTCCCTCCCCCCTCCCCCCTCTCCCTCCCCTAAAGAGCAGGTAATCTGATTATATATATATATATATATATATATATATATATAAACATACATACACGATAACATCAAATACGTTTCTGCATTAGTCATGTTATACGAGAAGAATCAGAGCAAAAAGGAAAAACCTCAAAAAAGAAAAACAACAGCATCAAAAACAAGAGAAATAGTGTGATCTAATCCACATCCATATTCCACAGTCCCTTTTTTTCTGGATTTGGGGAGCCTTTTCCATCATGAGTCCTTTGGAACTTTCTTGTCCCGTTGTATTGGTGAGAAGAATCTAGTCCATCACAGGAGATCAACACTCAGCGTTGATGATACTGTGTACAATGTTCTTCTGGTTCTGCTCATCTCGATCATCATCAATTCATGCAAGTCCTTCCAGGTTTCTCTGAATTCCTCCTGCTCATCATTTCTTACAGCACAATAGAATTTCATTACATTCGTATACCACATCTTGTTCAGCCATTCCCCAATTGAAGGGCAGCCCCTCCATTTCCAATTCCTTGCCACCACAAAAAGAGCAGCTATAAATATTTTTGTACATGTGGGTCCCTTTCCCTTTTTTACAATCTCTTTGGGGAAAAGACCCAAAAGTGGTATTGCTGAGTCAAAGGGTATGCACAGCTTTATAGCCCTTTGGGCATAATTCCAAATTGCTCTCCAGAATGGTTGAATTAGTTCACAGCTCCACCAACAATGCATCAGTGTTCCAATTTTTCCACAGCTTCTCCAACATTTAATAATAGGTGAATTTATAAAAATGTTTTGTTTATTTCCTTTGAGCTTCATAATAACTGTGTGAGTCAGGTGCCATAGGTTAAATTGTTATCCCTATTTTTTTTGTGGGGCAATGAGGGTTAAGTGAATTGCCCAAGATCACACAGTTAGTAAGTGTCAGGTGTCTGAGGCCAGATTTGAACTCAGGTCCTCCTGAATCCAGGGCCGGTGCTTTATCCACTGTACCACCTAACTGTCCCCTATTATTCCTATTTTGCAGAGGAGAAAATTGAGGCTCAGAAAGGTGAAGGAAGTAACTTACCCAGGGCCACACAGCTATTATATTTTAGAAGTCATATGGATTTGAATTTGGTGTGCCTCACTTTTCCCTAAGTGAATGATTCTTCCCACCTCCCCTCTACCCCTCCCAACATGTATCCATTTAATCCTAATTCATATTGGCAAAAGTCTTATCATCATTGAAAGGTTGGCTCGCTATTTTCTTGGCCAAGTTTGGACTCCATCATGGCACCTGGATTAGGGAGTGAGGGGCAGATATATAAACCGAGCTCGCCTGTATTTTGATGCTTATCTACTATGCTGTTAGAAAGAGGCTGCTGAGTACTGAAAGGAGACAGCTCCCAGGTTGCTGTCCCAGGTCCTGAAAGCTCCCAGGATAAGTAGCAGTTTCCTTTGGTGGTGAAAATCTGAGGATTTCATTTGAAAAGAAATGGGTCCTCTGGAATGATATTGATCCCTCAGTTGGGGCCTGAAGGAGGGTATATCTTTTATAGTTTTATTTGGGGGCCTATATATGTGTTGGGATGTTCTGGGGAAAGCATTCTGGATTCAAGCAGACAAAGAACTCAGTGGGGTAAAGGTTGTTTTTCTTTGACCTCTGTGCTGATGGAGTATCCCCAGAGCTGTGTGGCTGGGTCTTTAAACATCACCTTGATGAGCAGCCTTCTTCTGCTCAGCGAGGAAGCCAGTTTTCACTTTCTCCCACGGAGCCTCATCTGGCTGTAGTTCTGTGGAAAACTGCCCTCCCCCCCCCCCCAATCCCTTCCTATGCCTTTTGTTGTCACCAGCACTGTCTGTGGTAGCCTCCATTTTAATGATTCTCCCTCCTTCCCCCCTGCCTGCCACTAAATCTGATTTCAGAACATGAAGGACAATTCTCTCTATATTGTGTGGTTTGTTCTTCTGGACAAAATGGATTTCTTTTTTAATTTAGAGAAAAAAATTGTCAAGTCAGGCAGAGTAGGAGAGTGACAAAGATAGAAATTCAGAATCAGAGGCCCAGGGAGCAAATCTTGGTTCTGCTGTCTCCTCCCTACTAGGCTGTGGTCACTTAATTCCTTTGGGCCTTTGTTTCTTTATTTGTAAAATGAGGGGGTGGGTGAGAAAGATGATTTCTAAAGTCCTTTCCAAATCTGGGATCCAATGGCTAGTGAATGTCATCCCTAAGAAAGTGTCTCATGCCTCCATACCCCTCATAGATTTATCCTAGGAATATCACATTAAAATGACCAAAGAGGCCAGTCTCAGGGGTAGGGAAAAATCACAAAAAGGTGACAACCCTTGCAAGGAGTGTACGGTGGTGGGCAGTGGAGTGTGTACAGACTCACATACTTTGCCTTGGCCATAGGATTTTAAAATTGGAAGGCACTTAAGAGGCTCTCTAATCTACAGGTGAGGAAATCCAAGGCCTAGAGAGGTTAAGTGACTTAAGACAGGATGGCCTCTTAGAAAATTTCTGGGATTGGACTCATAAGAACCTGGGTTTAAAAGCCACCTCAGACCCTCAATTTCTCTGAATCTCATTTTCCTCATCTGTAAAATGGGTCTAATAATACCTGTAGCAGCAGCACCAGCCTCACAGGGTGGTTGTGAGCTTAAGTGAAATAACATACATGAATGCTACAGGAATGTCAGGTATTATTTTTTTGTTACTGTTATTGTTGCGGAGGGATTTGAATCCAACTCCACTGCCTCCTTTCAATGCTTTTCCCTCTGCACCAGTGAATAGGCTGGTCCTCTGCATACCCAGAAGCCTCAGGCTTTTCTTTTCATTCATTTGCTGAGTAACATTTGAGGAAGCACAAGAAGTGACTTCCCTTTCACCTCCTGCCAGGCTGCCTCCCCGAGTCACTGCACCTGAAAGACTGCTATGCCGGTGACTAGCTTTAATGGGACTCCCTGGGTGGGAGGAAGCCAGGTAGCTGTTGCTCAGAATGCACTTCTCAGCTTAAGAAAAATCACTTTATGGTGTCACAGAGGAATTTAAATTGGGAGACTCGTCCCCTTTTCTAGTTCTGTCCCATGTCTGGCTTTGTCAGTCCTGTTTCCTTTCCCCACTTGCCCCTCCCCTCCCTCCCCCACGCTAGCTAAACAAAGGCCAGAAAATATCTTGAGTTGTAAAAAAATAAACAATGGAAAGCTGTGTATTTGGCCTCAAACAGTAACAACAACAACAACAACAATAATAACAATAATATTTATACAGCGTTTTAAGGTTTGTTTCCTGTATGCTATCTATGTATTCCCTTATTAACAGGAACTTATTAATCTATCCACTTATTAATCACAAGCATATTATCTTTAAGTACATTCAGGTTGGCTTGTGGGAATCTTCGACCCAATTTTTCTTTTCTTTTGGGGAAGGGCACAGACCTGTGATGTCATCTGCATGGGGAACTTCTGCTAAGGAAATCCCTCCACTGTTGCAGATTGGCAACTCCTCCTGAGCTTGGAGTCTTAGAGGGTTGGTTACTTAGGGTACACAATGAGGTTTAGTGACTTACCGAAGGCCACACAGCTAATATATGCCACAGGAAGAATTTGAACCCAGGTCATCATCTTCTTCTTCTTCTTTTGTTTTTTGGCTGGGCAAATGAGGGTTAAGTGACTTGCCCAGGGTCACTCAGCTAGTAAGTGTCAATTGTCTGAGGTCAGATTTGAACTCAGGTCCTCCTGAATCCAGGCCTCGTGCTTTATCCACTACAGCACTACCTAGTTGCCCCCAGAAGCACATTTCTAGTATGCTGTTAGAGGAAGCCCTGCTTTTCTCTATAGCTTCTGCTAATGGGTGCTGTGTTCTTCCAACTCTGAGGTATCCTTCCAGTCTAGGAGAAGGGCCGTAATAATCATAAATACCTTCTCAGGTATTTCTTTAAAAATGGGAAAATGGCAGAAAGTTACAGACTAAAGAGAATGACTGAAGTGGAAGGCTGAGAGGCCACATTCCTATGCATGGACAGCTGAATCTTGTAAAAATTAATGAGTTTGTATTTCCTCTCCCTTAACCCACTCTACCCCCCCACCCCCAGAATAAAAGGGAAAAAGAAAAACAAATACTTTGTAACAGATTTCCATTGTCAAGCAAAACAAACCCCATGCTTTCCACCTCCAAAAATGTGTGTCTAGTTCTGCATATTGAGTCAACCACCTTATAGCAGCACTTTTGGTGGTGGCAAACAACTGGAAATTAATGTATGTCCACAATTGGGGAATGGCTGGAAAAATTACAGCAGATGAATGTAATAGAATCCCACTTTACCTAAGAATACTATTTTGCAGGAAATGATGAAGGGAATGATTTCAGAGAAACCTGGGAAGACCTATATGAACGGACACAGAGCAAAGTGATCAGAAATACAATTGAACTTCCAACTGCACTCTTGAATGCTGTTCATCCAATGAGCTATTATAAGGGAAGCAACTGTGGACTTGTTTTCTGAACATCTTGCCACTCATATGCCATGGACAGGGGGAGGATAGAGTAGAGGGTAGAAGAACCTAACTTGAGGGGGAGAAAGTAGAAAGAAGCCAACATTCCATAGCCACAAGTTTGAGGCAGAGTAGAGTAGTGACTTAAGTACCAGCCTTGGAGTCAGGAGTGTCTGGTTCAAATCTTAATCCTTATACTTACTAGCTTTGTATCTAAAAGCAAGTCACTTTACCTTGCTGAGCCTCAGTTTCTTCATCTGGAAAATGGGATCAATAATACTGGTAGTAGGGGGCGGCTAGGTGGCGCAGTGGATAAAGCACTGGCCCCGGATTCAGGAGTACCTGAGTTCAAATTCGGCCTCAGACACTTGACACTTACCAGCTGTGTGATCCTGGGCAAGTCACTTAACCCCAATTGCCCCGCAAAAAAACAAAAAACAACAACAAAAAATAATACTAGTAGTGCCACTTCACAGGAGTGTTGTTACAAAGGAGACAATGTTGTGTGACCCTGGGCAAGTCACTTAACCCTCATTGCCCCACCCCCCCCAAAACCCCAAATGAGACAGTGTATGGGAAGCCATTTGCAAACTTCAAAGTGCTATATAAAAGTCAGTTATCAATTGAACAATTTATCAGGCATTTTAAAGTATCTACTCTGTGAGAAGCAGCCACGCATGAGGGATGTAGAGCTGGCCTCAGTCAGGAAGACCTGGATTCAAATCCTGACGCTGACACATAATGACTGTGACTCTGGGCATGTTGTTTACCTTTCAGTGCCCCTGGCCCATTTCTTAGAGTATCAGTTAGAGGAGTTGCCTGATCTTCAATTGGTGGAGGGAGTTCCTCAGACCAATGAAATCACAGGTGTTGACCAAAAAAAGCATGCCAAGCACTGTCACGTGCTAGGGATTAAAACACAAAAATGAAATAGCCCTCATCAAGAAGCTTACAGTCTACTGGGATGGTGCTTATGACCATAAGGTCATCATCATGATTGGAGTCCATTTTTATTTTGCCTTGGAAAGGTTTGGTGGGATGTCTGCCTCTCCTGAATTTGAGAGAGGGTTTAAATTGATGGCACTGATGATGCCCTGATGTGTTCTGGTTAGATTCTGGCCGTTGAGAAGAGTTCTATGAGATCAATCAATCAAAATGAATAGCAGGAAGTGTGCCAAAGCCAGGGTGGGCATGGGAGCCCAGAGTTTGTGAGCTTCATGGGCCCACCTTTGCTAAATTGCAGTGGTGGTCTTGGAGGTGGTGTTCAAGGTCACTCCAGGAGGTGTACCTTAGTAACCTGAGGTTTTTTTTAGATGGTAGAGCTATGAAGGATGGCATCAAATCCATCATCTTTGGGGTAGAATTGTCCTTGGTTTTGCTTTTGATCCATCCCTGTGATTTCATTGGTAGGGGAGGGATGCAACTCCCAGTCTGGGAATTATCTTCCCCCCTGCAGATCAACAACAACTTGGTAACAGAGTTTTAGAGAATTGCAGAAGAGGCCAGTGTGTCAGAGGCAGGCCTTGAATTTGGCTTTTTGTATGGCTTTGGATGCCTAGAACTAGAGTTGTGTGTATGTGTTGGGCTATGGTGGCATTGTCCTTTGGTTGATTCTCTTTGGTCAGTGGGAGCAGAGCCCACTAGGGAACATGAATGAGCTGGCACTGGCCCTAGCAAGGCCACTGCCAGCTCTCCGGGTAAGCAGGAGCTTCATTCCTCTTGGCTGGCAAACACGACCTTCCTGGAGAACAAAAATTTGCTTCAATATAAATTATGTTGATTATTACTCCACCTGAAATTCACCGAGCTGGGAGTCACTGAGATCTCCTTCTTGAGTCATATATTTTGGAACTGTTTGTGTATATCATGATGCATTATCTAACCTTTCATACCGTTGGAGGCCAACATTATGGAAATCAGTAGCTTTTTATTCCAGTCAAAGGTCAGCCTAACTAAATTATGCAACTCAGAATGCAATTGCTTGAAGCTCCCACTTTGAAAGTTTTTCGCATTTTAATACCTCGCAACAGAGATAAATATTTTCGTTACTATTTGTGCCTAACAATTTATTTCTACGATTGTCACTCTCTTTGTGGTGTGGGCCGGCACGCTAGGCCATTCAGTGTAGCTTTGTTCATTCTGCTGTTTGCTGTAGATTAACAGCAAAGGGCCAAGATTCAATAAAAAAAAGTGTTTTGGGGGACTTCAGGCCACAGGAGGCTGAACAAGCCCTATGAAATCAATATTTATGGGGCGTTTGTGGTTTTGCATGGCAGCCAGAAATTAGGTGTATATTCTTTTTACAATAGATTTGATTTCAGAATTATGAAAAGCAGGTGTGGGCTGTAGGCTGATGTGTTAGGCAGGTGACAATGTAGTCTCCATTGTAGGTAAAGCCAGCATCTCCCAGCATGCCAACTGTTTTCCCAGAGAAAAGGGTGTGTGGTGTGTGCATATGCATACATGTGTGAGTTCTTTTTTGGGGATATGGGGCAAATTCAAAGCCCTGGTCCCTTTCAGGCCCCTAAATCATCCTTTTGTACATCAGCAGAAGACAAAGGCCTGCTTGGTGAAACTCTCTTAGCTCCCTGTACAACTAGGTGCTTAGTAGAGATTTTTTCAAATGATAATGAGGAGCTCTACTCTGGATAGAGTGCTCAGCTCATCACAGGCACTCCTTTGTTGTAAGATGATTACAACATTGTACTTAGACCCACGTTGGGGCACATTTTGTGAATTTTTGTATTTAATAGGTGATCAATTAGTATTGAGCACCTATGGACTGGGGTGGGTCAACGGAAGGAAAGCAGCCCTTGGAATCTGGGAGTCCTCTCTCTGGGCCTTAGGCTCCTCACTTCTAAAGGAAAGTGGTTGGACTAGATGGATGGCCTCTGAAGTGTGGGTCTTCCAGCCTGGAATCTCAAATCCTGTGATCCTGGATCACAGGGACAAAGGACAACAGTCCTGCTCTCCTTGATCTTAGGGTCTCACTGGGGAGCCATGATGAACCAAACACAGGAAAAGATGAACAATAATTCTTTTCTGTCGATGTCATTTATTCCTACCTAGCGGTAACCTCTACAAGGTCAGCACCCATGTATCCCATCTAAATCTAGCACCTTGCACAGGGCTCTGCACATGGGAGGTACTTATCAGTTGCCACCTAACAGATTATTGTTGTCTTCAATTGAATGCAGTTTGCTAAGTGCCAAATGAACAGTAAATCAACGTTGTAAATTTCCTAAGACTGGAGTAGAGTTGTTTTGTGTGATGTCCATTTTATGAATTCCCTTTCTCTTTTCCCAATATTTTTTAGTGGGGGAAGTCCAGATTTGTGATTTCATTGGTGTAAGGAGTTCCCAGTGAGTAAACTCCTCCCACCTATGCAGATTGGTTACTCTTCTGTAATTTAGTCTTATAGACTTGCCTGGACCACCAAGAGTCTAAGTGACTTACCCAGGGTCACACACCCTGCATATTTCAGAAGCATGTCTTCCTGTTTCCAAGTCCAGCTTTCTAGTGGCTATGCTATGTAGTTTCTCTTTTCTCAAATTAGCAGTGACAGCATTTCCTTCGGATGATAACAGGTATAAAGGAGCACATCTTAAAAGAACCTATTTTTTTCTTGGCAGTTTACTTTTTGAAGTTGTGAAATCATGATATAAGAACAATTTTTTTTCCTCCTCCCCCAGCTCCCAGAGCATTTCTCACCAATGCTAGACATCTGCTTTACAAATTTATTATGGGGTAGAGGCGTTTAAAAATAGTAACATTTATCTTTTGTTATGGAGTTGAAGTGAGATCCACAGAACCAAAATATTAGAAGGGTTAGGGTTAGGGTTAAGACCCTATCAGAGGGGTCTTCTCAGGGGCTCACATCTCCAAGGTAGCAAAGGAAAGGTTTAAGACTCTGGCAGTCCATTCTGGGGGAGGTTCTTATATAGCATCCGAAACATTTGCTACCATATTCCTAACTCAGACAGTTGGAAACCGATTTTTATCTTTTCAGTGGGACTCAGTGGTTGAAACTGTTCAAGTTTGGTCTTCACTTGTTCATTGGCCCTGCCATTTTTCCCTAACAAAAATGGAGAAATTAAATGCTGTGGGGGTTACCTGCTTCCTTCCCCCCTACTTCTGATCTGGTTCTATGATTGTGAGATGTCTTTTTTTCTTCTTCAGAAATATGACTCTAAGGCCCTCGTCTATCCCACTGGGCAGCTTCAGTGTAATTGACAGGGTGAAACACAGTCCTGTCTCCTCAGGATGATGGTTAACTACATGATACCCAGCCCAGTGGCCCCATAGAGACAGAGACAAAGTGCTTAGATGTAGGTAGTGCAAATTCATCTGAAAATCTATATGCCCTTTCCCTATAGCTAATAGATGAGGACTCTGCAAAATGTCACCCTGATTGCAGATGTAACTCCAAGGGCTGGTTTGCCACTGGAAAAAAACCTGTGTGTGGCCCAATTCTGCAGCTTTTCCCTTAGGATAAATGGGGGAACTTGGCCTTCAGGGGGACTGTATTTGGTCTCAGCGCAAGAGGGCTTTGTGGCTATTTGATTAGATGAGGCCAGGCAATCACTAAATAAGCATTCACTAAGTTCTTACTATGTGCCAAGCACTGATGTTCAATCCTTACAACCTTGGGACCTAAGTGCTTTGATTATCACAATTTTACAGTTGAGGCAGAGAGAGGTGAACACATGGCTTGCCTAGGGTCATGCAGCTAGTAGCTGAAGCTAGATTTGAACTCAGGTTGGTTGGCCTGATTCTGGGGCAGCTAGGTGGCACAGTAGATAAAGAGCCAAGCCCAGAGTTGGGAAGACCTAAGTTCACTTCACCCTGTTTGCCTCAGTTTCCTCATCTGTCAAATGAGCTGGAGAAGGAGATGGCCAACCCCTCCAGCATCTCTGCCAAGAAAACTCCAATGGGATCATGAAGAGTCAGACACGACTGAAACAAAAAACTCAATAACAACTTCTTGCCTCTAGGTCCCTTGCTCTATCCATTGTACCACCTTGCTGCCTAATGTTGAGTTGAACAATCAGCTCTCCAAAACATGTGGAGGCAGGGCAAACTTAAATTTAAACTGCATTATAAACTCTTTTTTCCATCACTTTCTCAAGTCTAAACAATCAACAAAACAACCAATCGAGCCCTGATTTATAGCATTTGCCAATTTCTGAGATGTAGATGCTCACAACGAAAATGTGTTAAATCGAGTTGCTGGCTTAAAGGCTACCTAGTCTGACCCTTTTCTCTTCTAGATAGGGAAACTGAGGCCCAAGGGCATTAAGAGACTTGTCTAAGGTCACACAGGTAGTAAGAACCAAAATCAGGATTCAAACCCAGGGCCTGCTATTTCCTTTCTTTCCTTTTTTTTTAGTGAGGCAGTTGGGGTTAAGTGACTTGCCCAGGGTCACACAGCATACTATTTCCTTTCTAATAAGCTGCCAAGGGTGAGGGAAGAGCCTGGGCCCTTTTCCTCCTAGTCTTTAATGTGAAAGCTTGGTGTGTGTGTGTGTGTGTGTGTATGTGTAAGAGATTTGGATTTTGCTGATGCCTAGAATGGCTGCACTGTTCTTTTGCTTAGCTCGAAAAGAAAAAAAAAGAAAAGAAAAAGAACTAAAGAAATTGTATGGATTAGAAGGAGAATTTACAGGAAATTACAATTTTTAATTGATTTAAAGACAGGATTTGTAAGAAATCAGTGCAGTGAAGCTGAGTGTCCCTGATGTACAAACCACATGATGTTATCTGCATTCCCATTACCCTCAAATGAATATGAAACTCCGGAATGTGGCACAAACCTATAAAAGGGGAATTTTGTTTATTGAATCCTGCTACTATTTCAGGCTGTCATTCAGTGTTGGCAATTCAGGCCTGGCTCTGTGAAAGGCAGGCAGGGCCAGGCGAACACATCCCTCTTTATTGGCTGTTCACGGGGCCTCCATTCGGAGCTTGCTTCTGTGCTGCGGGCAGGGGCTGGATGTTTGCAAATGGTTGCCAGTGGATGCTCTAGCAGACTGACTTTTGGTGCAGGCTGGGCCCTGAGGCAGGACCCAAGCACAGGCTGGAGTCAGGCTGGGCCTAACAAGGTTTTGATTCTGCTGGTTGGGGGAAGAGGATCATCACTGGGGCAATGTGTCCAGAGAGTGATGCCCCGGTGGGTGCGTGGGGATGCCATTCATTCCATGACCAAAGGAGCAGAGTGAAATACCTCACCCTAGGAGCTCTGGAAGGTGTTACATGGGGGTGGACTGGCTAGAGAGCCAGCCGTGGAGTCAGTGGACCCGGGTTCAAGTGCTCTCTCTGAAGACACAGGTTGTGTGACCCTAGGCAAGTCACTTTCCTTGTCCAGGCTCTAGGCACCACTCTGAGAAGAGATGTGATGGAGGAGGTACCAGCCTACATTTGTGGAGAGAGTTCCCTCTCCTTATGAAGTCCCAGATCCATTCCCTTGCCTTCCTCCCACCAATCTGTAGCTCTCTTTGGAGAAGTAGGTGTGCCCTACTGGCTGGCATACCTCCCTGGATGTGGTAAAACCCAAAGCTTCTAATGATGCTCTGTCAGACAACCATAAGCCCATGTCAAAGATGACTGAGGGAGTCTGCAGGACCAAAAGGGATCATCAGAAGTCATCTAGTATATCCTCAAAATTCTTAGAAAATAGTGCTATGTCTTGGCATATTTTTTTTAAACCAACAACTCAAGAGAGGGTCCAAATTTCCCCTCAGAAATCCACCCCAAGGAACTGGTGGACATTAACAGGACATTTTTCCTAATGTTGTGTTTAAACCTCTTACCCAAGGAATTTCTAGCCCTCCTCCCCTCCCCCCCATCTCCTCCCCTCCCCCCATCTCCTCCCCCTTGTCCTCAGTGGAAGTGGGCATTTGAGACTTGCTTCTACTTAGCAAAGTATCCCAGCCTGCAACTGAAACCTGTCCAGTCTTGTCTCTCTTCAGTTCCTGATAGATCTTGGCAGTTGTTTGAATATGGCTGGATTTTCAAAGCTAATTATGATCCAGACCACTTTCAGTAATAAGCTTCTGGCTCCCACTTTTTTTCCTTGGTGGCTGGTGTGAAGACACATAGTGTTATACACCTTAATGGAGGGGGAGGGGGAAGAATCCCTGCTCCACTCCTGCCCATGATCTCAGTACCACTTTATGTTAGGGTACTGGTGATGTGTGTGTGTGTGTGTGTGTGTGTGTGTGTGTGTGTGTGTGTAAGGGTGGACTGGGAGCCAGTCAGCCGAGCTGCCATTCACCATTCATGCTCCCTGTGAGCTCTACAGAAAAAGAAAGTGACATTCTCTGCTGCCAGCTCCCCAGCCTCAGTAGGGTGCTGTCCCTTTAGTCAGCCTCACTTAGAACCCCCTAAACCAGAGGGGGACACCAGGACTCCTCTCCACTAAGCAGTGTAGATGGGCTCCGATGGTCCTTGAACTTGAGGACCAAGGTCATCTTTTGTTATTTTCACGAGATTTTTTTCAACCCCCCCCCCCAACACACACCTTATCACCTCAAATAGGGGCATTCTCTCCTTGTCCCTCTGAGACTCCCAGCCTGCCTTTTCCATGCTCCTTGTCTCTTTCCCATAACAGAAGAGATGGATGGCACCCCACATGAGGCTGCCTGGTATGTTGGAGGGAGGGAGGGAGAAGCTCTCTTCAAGTGTCTTCTCTAATTTTCTTTCTAGAATGAGTGGCTAGGCCCGTGGGCTAGAATCGAGCATTTGTTAAGCCTATCTCTGATGGCGCCTTGGAAGCTAGGGAGACGGCAATTTCATGGGCCACTGGCCTGGGGTTGTGATCTTACTTTAATAAATGCTGCCCTGATCCTGGTCTCTAATGGGACTTGCTGCTTCTGCAACCTTGGGCTTTATTTGAGGGCCCTTGCTTTTTTCCTTCTCTTCCTCTCCCCCCTCCCCCTCCCTTTCCTTCTCTCTTGCTCTAACCCTTCCTTTCCTTCATTCCTGTTCCCCTCCCTCCTTTTATCATCCCTCATCCAGGCCAAAATAGTCATTTTCCTTTTGTCTCTGAAGCTAGTGCCTAGCACAGCGAGTTGGTGCATAGTAGCGATTTCATCAATGCTTGTTGAATCCTATCCATTGGGAAGAATTGTAAATGGCCACTGCATGATGAGAGCCCACGGAGCTCCCATTCCTAGGACTGAATGTTGTCTGAGACAAGCTGTTCAACCACCCAAGGAACCGGCCCACATTGGCATGTGAAACATGGCACATTTTCTCCCCCTCAAATTTTGGATGATAGAAAATATCCTTGGGGGCTGAGAGAGATCACACTTGTCAATTCTGCTGTGGCCACTCAGGGGCAAAATGAGAAAATGGAAGGAGCCAGGAATCTCTCCTCTGACATTTTCTGGCTGACCCTGGGCAAAGCCCTCTGACTTTTAGCCCTCCCCTATGTCAAATACCCCCAAGCATTATTGTGAGGCTTTAATGAAATAATCTGCAGTAAAATGCCAAATAGAATATAATCCCTGCCCTCAAAGGGCTTACATTCAACTGGTGCAGTTTTCGAATCCCGTTCCTTTTCCAGTAACATATTGAATCCAAATGAAAATTTGAAAAAAAATCACCTTCTGTCTCCCTCCCTAAGTTGATCTTGGTCAGCAAAAGATTGGGTAGGTGGGTGGCTGGCAGAGTGGCACTGTCTCGTAGCCAGTCACCTGTGGCCCTTGCACTCTCCAAGTGATTGAGGCTGGAGCCGAATACCATTCACTTGTTAGGCATTTCAATACAGGTGGACCTTTTTTTAAAAGGTGTTGAGGGGCAGCTAGGTGGTGCAGTGGATAGAGCACCGGCCTTGGAGTCAGGAGGACCTGAGTTCAAATCCGACCTCAGACACTTAACACTTACTAGCTGTGTGACCCTGGGCAAGTCACTTAACCCCAATTGCCTCACTAAAAAAAAAAAAAGGTGTTGAGAGTTGGAAACCGTGCACTTGTCATTAAAATGCTCTCTAAATGTGAGTGTGAATTTGTAGCAGCCTCTTCTGCGCTCAGGGAAGGTTGTTGCTTTGGTGTAACCACAAACCCAGGGTAAACCTCAGCTGGGCTGGAGCTATTTTGGACTCGAGGTTTCTAGCGGCTGACGTGTAATTGCCCAAGTGGCAGATTACATCATCTTCACGGATGAGAACCGTGCAAAATATGGGGCTAAGCTAATGATTCTGGTGTCAGGTGGACACTTCCTTGAAGAAGTTTAGAGGGGTTTCCCCTGTACCAGGCAGCTTTTGCTGTCTCTTGCCTTTAATTTAAGCCTGAAGGAATCACAGGTAGGGTTGATGGGACAGAATAATGATAAAAGGGATGATGGGGGTTAAGACAAATGATAACAAACTAATTTCTTCACAGTAAGCCTGAGAGGAAAGTCATGAAAGTATTACTATCTCCATTTTGCAGTTGTGGAAACTGAGGCACCGTGAGGGAAAATGACTTAGACTGGAAGGGATTTGGAGGGTCATCTAGTCCAGTCCTTCCTTTACAGAAAAGCAAACTGAGGCTCAGAGAGGTGAAGGAACCCAAGATAATGGGATGTCAGAGCTAGCAGGGTCCTATCTCCGTGGTGATCTAGACCAGTTCCTTCATTTAACAGATGTGTAGGGGCAGCTAGGTGGCGCAGTGGATAGAGCACTGGCCCTGGAGTCAGGAGGACCTGAGTTCAAATCTGGCCTCAGACACTTAACACTTACTAGCTGTGTGACCCTGGGCAAGTCACTTAACCCCAATTGCCTCACACACACAAAAAAAAACTATTAAAAAAATACCAGATATGTACCTGAAGCTGAGATAGGTGAAGTATCCTGTCCCCAGTCTTGAAGCAAGGAGGTGGTAGAGCAGGGATTTGAGCCCAGGGCCTCTGGCTGCCACACATCTAGGGCGTGTCAGACCTCAAGGCTTCCCTGATGGCAAGGCCAATGTTCTTCCCAGGAAACCAAAGATCTGTATCAATGCATTGGGCTCTGTAACATTGAGAGTCTCCAATGGACGTGATCTCTATTGGTGGTGAGGGAAAGGAACGGGAGTATAGTTTTAGAGCTGGAAGGAACCTGAGAGGTCCAACCCCCCATTTTACAGAGGAGGAAACTGAGACCCAAGGGTGGGGGGAAGTGACTTGCTTAAGGTCACACAGCAAGTGGGTTGCAGAGGCAGATCCTCCAGATCCACTATTGCTTGCACTGCCCCTCCCTCCCATCAAATTTGATAAATACCAACTGAAAATGGAAATTGATTTCCAGACCTTTGGGCAAGAGTGAAAAAAACGTGCGATTTTCTTGGCCACAAGAGGTATGGACACGAATCTTTTGCGGCCATCACAGGGGTCTTCAGCTTCTCAGATTAGACCATCTTTTGTAACACTCGGTGCCTGCCTAGGGCAGATTTTAAAATGAATCTGTTGGTGGGTTGTATTAACCCATCCTAAGTCAGGTATGGGAAATTCCATTACACCCAGAGCCTCTGGCATGGTCCTCACCAACATTAGCCACCTGTAGGTTGTGCTAATAGATCAGGTTAACTCATCTATTAGATGGAAGATGGCCTTTAAAATAATAACATTTCTGTCTCGCCATGCATCTAGCATGATACAGAGACCAGTTTGGCAAAAGGTTTAAGAGAGATCATTTTAGGCAAAGTGGGAAAAAGAGATGGCCACAAGCTTTAAGAATAGCTGCAGCTTTTTATTGCTGAATAATGCCTCTTGCAAATACCATAGATGATTATTAAACAAAATGAGAGAGGAATGCCCAGAATTCAATATTAATTGGTTTAGTATCAGCTGATGGACTATTTTCCGGATACAATGAAATTATGTTATCAATATAATGTTTATATTGATTTCTTGGTTTGCAAAATTAAGTAAACATAGCACAAGCACTTAAAGTGTTGCATTTTAGCAGCGTGTGCATGTGTGTGCACACGTGTGTTTTAATTTGGAATATTTAAAGAAAACCCTTAAATTCAGTTGTAGGAGAGGACTGTGGGCCTCATTCCCTAACCTGGCCCACTTCCTTTCTGGGAGCCCTAGGATGCAGCCAGGTGTCTGGGAGGTCTGGCTCACCCATAGAATAGGTGCCACTCATAGTGGCTGAGGCTGTTTAGAGGAAGGGTTCCAGATAGCTTTCTGGAAGGTTATTTATTCTTTAAAATGATTTTAATTTTAGAAATTGGTTCTTTTGGGGGATTTTGTCACTTCTGTTTTGGCTAGAGCGGGAAGCGACTTGCTCATACACTCAGGAAACCAGCCTTAGCCAGAAGGTGGTTGGAACTTGGGTCTGAACTTGTCATTTCATCAAACCACCATTGAGTACAAAAGTGGAATGACATCATAGAGGGCTAGACTTAGCACTGGAAAGGACCTCAGAGTCCATCTAATGCAACTGCTTCATTTTACAGAGGAAGAAACTGTCTCCAAGAGGAGAAAAGGTTGGTTCAAGGTCACACAGGAAGGGGCAGAGCCAAAATTTGAACCCAGGTCTTTAGATTCCAAGGGAAGCTAGGTGGCACAATAGATAGAACCTTGGAATCAGAAAGTCCTCTTTAGGAGTTCGAATCCAGCCTCAGACACTTTCTAGCTGTGTGACTCCGGGCAAGTCACTTCACTCTGTTTGTCTTGGTTCTTCATCTGTGAAATGAGCTGGAGAAGGAATGGCCAAACATTCCAGTATCTTTGCCAAGAACACCTCATTTGGGGCCAAGGAGAGACACAACTGAACGATAACAAAAACCACTTTAGATTCCAAGTCCAGCGGTCTTTCCATTAGACTGCTCTACCTTCTATTTATTATTGTCTCCATTTTACAGTTGTGGAAACTGAGGCAACATGACTTGACCAGAGTCAAAGAGTCACTTATAGGAATGATAACCACCTTTATTTGAGAAAAGCTGTGCTACAGGACATAAAGTCTAAAGAATTAGCAAGGATTTGCATTTCCTGCTCTCTTATTGATTCTTGAAGCCTTGCTTCTGCAGCTTTTGTTGTCTATATCCCATGGACATCATGGAAGGTAAATAGTGCTCTGGGACCCACAGGAAAACATCATTCACTTGGTGTGTGGGAGAAGCCCATTATTGCAACTTCATTCTTAGACGCTTCCCCTCTGGATCTGTGTCTCTTAGCACCTGGGAACCCCGCCCCCCCAGACCCATCCTGATGCCCTCCAGATGAGCTTGCTTTGGGGCCCTGCTTCCCTCTCACCTCCTCTCCTTACAGCCACCAGGGCAAACCTCTCTGTGAAATTCTTCCGCAGTGCCAGCAGATGGTGTACAGAAGCATCTAAGCCCCTTCCTCCAAGGTCCCAGCCAGTCTCCTTCCTCTTCGTCTGTTTGGCTATTCCACTGTGAGGCAGGAGACTTCAAGCCTTTCCTTCTGTTTTCATTTGGGTTTCCCACTTCTTCCCAGCCAGTGCTTCTGCGAAGGGGTCTAAGAGCTGACGGCAGGCGGGCAGGAGAAAAGGAGACCTTCCCACAGAATTGGGGCTGGGGGAGGGAGAAGGCCTTCAGGGAGTCTCCACATGTCACAGGGCTCCTGTCTGCCTGGCTGCCAGCCTCCTTTACCCCACCAGCCCTGCAGGCAGGCTTGTCTCCCTCCTCTTCGGCCTCTCTTGCCAGGATGTTGTCCTGGCAGCAGCCGCCTGACTTCCTGACATGTCCTAATAACAAGATTGCTGTGGCCAGGAGGAGATTTATCTTCTCCCCCCACAATGGGACTTCCCGGCTCCTTACATTTGCTCATTGTTCCAGTCCAAAGAGGATTGCCTTGCCTTAAGTGCCCGCCCTGTTCTGTCTGCCCAAGGTCAGGGACTCCAGCTGTGGCCTGTCTGCCTCTGACGGCCATGGCTAGCAGGACCAGAGAGTTGTGCAAATGGAGGTGACAGCTCTGTGGGTGATGTGCTGAGAGCCAGAGGGGTAGGCTTGAGCTCTTCCTAAGATGCCTTGGCCTGACAGGGCTGGTAAGAATAGGAGGCTTAGCTGGGCCATCAGAGAAGCTACCCAGGGAGGGCCCAGCCTTGGGGAGGAAGAAGGGACCACAGGACCTCTTCTGGTCCTGGCCTCCAAGCTCAGTGTTCATCTTCTATGGATCTCCAGTCTCCCCTGATGTCTTCACTCAACTTTTGTGGACACTGGGCCCATGAGAATTGCCCATTGGTGGTAGTTAGATTGGCTAACATCTTGGTGCCAGTGTGAGGGTGCAAAGCATCCGGCCTGGCTACAAGTGCTCCTTCCTAATAGCACACCCTCCCCAAGGCCAGGTTTTCTGTCCATCCTGCAGTGTCCAAGAGCTGTGGCCTGAAGAAGGGATCACTTCTGAAGCCGAGCACCTCCTCTAGGCCACAGTTTCTAGGGTTTCCCTGTGGGCTTCTGCCTTGCTCCTCACTCACCTCCCCAGCCCAGCCCAGCCCAGCCCAGCCCAGCCCAGCCCAGCCCAGCCACGCGTGTTATTGCCGCTTTGGGCGCCAGCACTGAGTAGCAGACTCTTCCCTTCCCTGCCAGAAAAGCACTAAGATGCTAAACAAAAGGGACATTTAACACAGTAACTGTCTCTAATGGAATGAGTGGACCTGCCAGCTCCCTCACCCTTGGAAAGCTTCTGTATGCAGCAAGCAGTATCCGGGAGCTTGGCTGAGGCCGAGCCCTGGGTCTGCAGGGTAGAGATGAACAGTGGGGGTTTTTTGGGAAAGTGTGTGTACCGCCAGACTCGTTTCTGCACCTTTGCCTCAATAGCTTCACAAGCCTGCACTGAATACTTATCCGGCTTGTTTTTGTGTGTTTGGAACAAAGCTAACTTCCACTGGCCAGTCTGCTTAATCACTGACGCTTATTCGCCCTTACTTAGCCTACATTCAGCATTGGGTTTCCTCCGGCTCGGAGGCATTAGATCCCCAGTCACATCGGGCCCTATTCGGCTGGCTTCCATTCCAGTCATAGGTGATTAGATTCTCTTAACACGTGGCTGTGCAACAGGACTTTCCTCCCCACAACTGCAGGGCTTAGGTTACTGTACACGGGTTATTGCTTGTTAAGTTGTGTTTGCTGCTGAGGAGTATCGAGTTCCCTTCCTCATCAGGAGCTACCGAGTTGTTAATTACCCACTCTTGGAAGCCCTTTCTCACTCTCCTTACATGCACTGTGTCCCGCTAGCCACAGGCTTCGATACCATATTCTCTGACTTCTTTCTGCTACATCACATCCTAGAGGTCCAATCAAATGCACTTGCTTCCCGGGTTCCATATTGGGACTGGCTGCATCCATGGTTCCTTCTTGGTAAATTGACTGGTGGGGTGTGGGCCTCACAGTAGACCTGTGAGTCTACTGCAAGTAGACTTGCAGTATCGCTACCACTTTTGCCATGGGTGGGGGAAATGGAGGCCAAGGATCGCATTGCAGCTCATTGATTGGATTGGAATGAGGGCCCTTAGATCTGAGGATCAGAGATTTAGAGCCGGAGGAGACTTTACAGGTCATCCAATCTAATTCCCTCATTATTGTAGATGAGGAAATAAAAATTTAGAGAAGTCAAGAGATTATAAGTGACAGCCAGGTTTGAACCCAGGTCCTTGGATTGCCAAACCAAAGATCTTTCTACTATATCATGGGCCTTGGTTTTCCAAACTCTCAATCTTCTGGGCACTGTTTTAATATGAACCAACATCTGAAATCGAGGAATGGAATCTTAAAATCCTTCCCCTAGACCATGACAGAGCAAATAGACGAGAGGTTCCCTCTTTCAGAATCAGACAAGTTTCAGTTAAGAAGAATAGTCTAGTGGCTAGAGCACTCAGATTGCAGCCAGGAATCCTTTCTCTGGCAGTTGTGAGTTGTATGACCCTAGCTAAGTCACATAACATCTCTGTGCTTCAGGAGGCTCCCTAAGACTTACTTAATAATTCTGTACCCTGAAATAATAGACTGGTGGAAGGAGTTCCCACACTGGGATCTTTCTTGTTTTTGTTTAGATTAGACAAGTCAGCTTTATAGATCACTTAAGAGTGAAGGCAAATGTGGAGATGGAGAAAAGAATCCTGGCAGAAAATGTGATCTGCAGATGTCAAGCACGGCTTGTCATCGTGTTCCCCTTTCTTGATTCTGGGAAGGCAAAGACTTCCTCACCAGCTAGTATTCATCCAGTTCGATGTCTCTGGTGAGCCAAATATGGATCTGGATCCGGAGCCAGAAGGGACCTTCAGGGTCATTGAGTTCCACCCCATCTTTGGACAGATGAAGAAACTGAGACACTGACAGATTGACTTGCCAGGCTCATACAGCTAGTGTCTGAGGTGGGATTGGAGCCCAAGTCTTCCATGCCACTGCTCACAGACCATGCCACTGGCAGTTTTGCACTGGGGCCCTGTTGATGTCACATTTCTGATCTATCTGGTATCTGGATCTGGCTCCTCAGGAAAATAATTGCATCTCCCCTCCCCTACCATAGCAACAATAACAATAAACATTTATTAAGCACCTAATACATGTAAGGCACTAAGGTAGGCCCTGGGGATGTAGAGACTTGCCCTCAAGGAGTTTACACTCTCCTGGGGAAAGATAACATGTGCATATACACACACACACATGCATATGTGAGTACATATAGTCATTTCAGAAACAGGAGAACACTAACAACTGGGGAGATTTGGAAAGGCCTCATGTACAAGGTGGTAGCTGAGGTGAGCCTCGAAGGATTCTAAGAGGGAGAAGTGAAGAGGAAGAGTGCATTTCAGACTAGAGGCAATAGGGAACCATTGAAATTTCTTGAGCAGAAGTGCCATGCAGGTCAGCAGATGCAAAGTGGAATGAGCTTAGTTAGATATGGGAATTGAAAGAGGTTGAATAGCCACAAATGATGCTGATACTGTAAACCTAGGTGACTAAAGGATGGTGGCATCCTGAGAAAAATAGGCAAGTTTTTTGGGGAAAGAAAGAGTTCTATTTAGGATATTATAGGTTTGAGAGGCCTATGAGACATCTAGGTAAAGACGCCTAGCAGTCAGGTGGTCATGTGGGATTAGGCCTCAGGGGACAAACTAGGGCTAGATATATAGATCTGGGAGCCATTGGCATAGAGATGATGATTGAACCCATGGGGGCTGATGAGGTCACCAGGTGAGAGAATATGGAGAAAAAAGAGAAGGCTTAGCACAGAACATTTTGGGGGCATCCCATAGTTGGTGGGTATTATCTGGACAGGTAGGAGAAGAACTGGGAGAGAATGGTGTCACAGAAGCCAGGGAAAGAAAAAGTATCCAGGAGGAGGGAGGAGTGAAGGCAACAGAGAGGTCAGAAAGAATAATGAGAATTAGCAAATACCATACTAGAGTACCTAAGCTACATTTGCAGAGAGTACTGTAAAGGCCTCACAGCAATCCAGAGGTGTGTTTTGGACCTTTGGTTCTGCCAATTCAACCAGCAAGCTCTGTTGATACCAAATTCCTTATTCAATGGGAACACCGTTTATTGTGTACCTTCAAGCATTCAATGACAAAATATGATTTCAAGAGAAAACTTCTAAGAAAATAACATAGTTATTAGTGGACTTATTACAAGAATTTTTTAAAAAATCAAAACCACAAAAACCTTTGACCAAAAAGCATTTAACCACCAAATCAAAAATAGGCATTTCCCACTATAAATGATTGAAACCAAGTTAATACAAAGTTGAAAGAGCTGATGGAACCAAAGCTTTTGACTTTCTAAGTACTCCAATAAAGAGTGTGTTCAACACCAAAGTAGGGTGCTTCAGTACTATTTTGAATCTAGTTGTACAGTGTGAGGTAGGGAAAGGAGTGACAGCACTCTGCAAAGCCTGTTTTGGGGATCTGTTGAAATTCAAAGCACTCTGACTTGAAATGCATGAAGTGCTTCTGAGGTAGAACTCTGTTTCAACCAAAGAATGAAATCTCAAATGGAAATATTCTTTTACTTGTCAATGGTCATAATTGATAGCCAGAGCTATTTGTCATTTGAGTAATTTCTCATGTTTCTTGCTCTTCTATAAAACCTGCCTTGCATCCTATTTTTGATACTTTTCACTTTTTTGCCTACAGAACTGTAACTTTCAAACAACATCCCCCCCGAACTCTCCTTTATAATAAAGAGAAACAGTTGAACAAAAGAAACTGACACATCAATCTTGTCTGATGGCATATATAGAATTTTGCATCTATAATACACCATCTCTCTATTGAGAGGAGTGAAATACGTTTCATTATCAGTCCTCTGGATTCCAGACTGGTCCTTGCTTCAGTCTGAGTTTGCATGGTTTTTAGTAGTGTCTTACTACTATTGGGCTCTTGGTTTTATGTTCTTTGTTCTGTGTCAGTTCATAGAAGTCTTCTCAAGTTTTTCTAAATGTTTCATGTCCATTATTTCTTGTGGCACAAGAATATTCCATTCTATCCATATATCACACTATATGCAGCCTTCTCCAGTAGATGGACATCCACTTGAATTCCATTTTTTTTCCTACCACAAAAGTATTGCTCTGATCATTTTGACTATCTTTAAATGTCCTATCTTTGACCTATTTGGGCTATATTGCTTAGTGGTGTTAACATTGACTCAAAGGCTGTGCACACTTTAGTCACATTGTTTTAAGCGTAGTTCCAAATTGTTTTCCGATTGGTTGGACCAACTCATGGCTCCACCGATGGTATGTTAGTGTCCTATTTTGCATCCTCAGAGCACACTCTGACAAGAACACTTTCCTTCAAGACTATAAGTACGTATACTCATTCATTTAGCAAATGTTTATCGAGCACTATTTGTAGCACAAGCTGACGCAACCCTCTTCTTAGTGCCAAGATTTTTCTCTTGTATATTTCACGATTTCCTCTTTTTGATTTAGATTTTTAAAAATCTTTTTTTTTGTTGTTTTTATATCACCTACATTTCCCCTATATCCCTCCACCTCCCAGAGGGCCACCCTTTATAACAAAGAATAAAACAAAAAGAGGAAGAGAAAAACAACTCAGTAAATCTAATTGACACATTGAAAAAAAAATCTGCTGTTAATGCAGTGTTATACACCCATGGAACACACCAATGCTCCACATTTCTGCATAGGAATATTCTCAATAGAGGTGTCTTCTCAAGTCTTCTTTTTGGGGCCAACCTTGATCTTCATAATTTTATAACATTTGGTTTTGACTGTCTTGTGGTTATTGTTCTTTCCATTTCCATTGCTGTAGCCATTGTTTTCTCATACATTATATTCTTGCTTCTTATTACTTCACTGTGCATAGGTTCACAAAAGTCCTTTCGGGGGCAGCTAGATGGCGCAGTGGATAGAGCACCGGCCCTGGAGTCAGGAGTACCTGAGTTCAAATCCGGCCTCAGACACTTAACACTTACTAGCTGTGTGACCCTGGGCAAGTCACTTAACCCTGACTGCCTCACAAAACAAAACAAAAAACCCCCACAAAAGTCCTTTCATGCCTCTCTGTATTTATCATGTTTGTTGATTCTTATACTACAGTAATATTCTATTACATTCATTTACCACAATTTATTTAGCCATTTCTCAACTGATGGACACCTACTTTGTTTTTGGTTCTTTTCTACCACCAAAAGTGTTTTTTATAAATATTTTGGTGTATGCAGAACCTTTCTTTTTGTCATTGACCTTCTTGGAATAGATAACTTGCAGGAGAATTCCTGGGTTAAAAAAGGCATGGACGTTTTAATCACATTATTTGCATAATTCCAAATTACTCTCCGGAATGGTCATACTAATTCACAGCTACACCCGCACTGCATTAGCATGCCTGTCTTTCCACAGTCCCTCCAACATTGACTGTCTTTTGTCCTTCTTATCAATTTTTTGGGTCTGCTGTGAAAAGTCAGGGGTGTTTTGATTCACATTTCTCTTATTATTGTGATTTGAAGCATTCTTTCATATGACTGTTAATAGTTTGCAATTATTCTTAGAACAATTAATTTATTCATATCATTTGGCCACTTATTTATTGGGGGATTTCAAATCTTTTTATCATAACTCATGCTAAAGGCTTTCAGAGAATGGTCATTTATACTGTGCCCCCCTTTTCCTTGGTTATGGTTTTATGAAATAGTAAAGATTCTTCCCTTCCCACATTGCTTGTTTTTAGTGTTAAAGATCAGTGAATGACTTAACTGGCCATGATCTAATCCTCTTCCTCTGTAGTCAGAGCATCATGGTACCCATTTTGTATGTTCTGTGTGACCCACATAATCACCATGCAAAATGCATCATTCATAAATTGTTGTGCATGACCTTTCGCACAGTAGCACTAATTATTATTATCACAGAAGCCCAGTAAACTAGACTGGTAATTATCAGGGATTTATTTGAATGGACAGCTAAGCTATTCTTGGCAAGTTAGTGAAAGCTGTTGTCATGACAGCCATATGAATTGGGTTAATTAGAGTAATTAATAACTGTTGTTTGACCCCCTTTCCCAATGTAGTATTTAGGTGTTATAGAGAGAGCGTAAGGTAAAGAAAAAAAGGAATTCCTTACTCCCCTTCTCAGTTCCCCCATCTACCACTCATTTTTGCACAAAAAATCTGCAAAAGTCAATAAAAGCCAGCCATGCTTTTTTTGTGATTCCCATAGATAAGTTGGCATTTTGTGAGCTTTCACCTCCACTCAGAGCTATATAGCAGAGTGAGGTGACCAAAGCTTTGTCCCAAGATACCAAACTTAAAGGGCAGTGACGGCACTTGTAGTCCATTCAGAAGCATTGAAAAAATAGAGCTTAGCACTTAGTAAGAATAATTCATTCAAAAGAAGATAGCTGGCTCTTGAGTGGCCCCTTCCCCACCTCCATTTTAACTAAGAGTATCCTTTTTGCCCTTGGCTTGGACACTTTTTGGTACTTGTCTGTGGTGAAGACATTCCTAGTTAATGCTCTGCCCATAGCTGTCAGTCTCCATGTAGCAGACTATGAGTAGAAGCAAAAGAGCCATTGCTTTCAGGTCCTCTCCCATCCTTTCTGTCAACCAGGAATAAAAGAGTTGTCTTTGGGCCTGTAGGGTCTCCGTAGGGATTGCTCTTTGTGGCATCCATTCTGGGCAGCCAGACCAGCACTTGTTGACTTTTCTATTATTCCCAGTTTTCTGTGCCTTACTTTTACCTCCAAATGATTTCGGTAGTTTTGCCCTCACAAGGGTTTCTACTTCTCTGAGATTTCCTTTCCTTTTTACTGTTGGAGACCTTGAAAAATGTAATGCCTATGAGACCATTGAAGGTGGCCTGGTGTTGTTGTTTTTTAATAAAACAAGGGGAAAAGGGGCAGTTCTGTGGAGTTCCTTCTCTTCCTCTCCAGGGGAGGGGAGGAGAAAGGCAACCCTAAGTGTAGAGGGAAAAAATAAGATATGGGTTCCCCATAGTCAAGGCAGTACTTCAAGGGAGACCTTCCTCCTCACAGAAGTGAAGACAAGACTGTTCTGAATCATTTTCTCCTTCTTTAAAGGAGAAACTTCCTTACACTCCCTTCTTTTTAAGGCTGAGCTTGTCCAGAAAAAATGAGAGGACTCCTGTCCATGACTGGCTTGGAAGGTCTTGTTTTTAATCCTGGTTAACTTCCCATTGGCCAAAGAGGGGGTGATATCCCTTATTTCTCTTCCTGTTTAGACTATCTGCTTTCTAAGCTGACTCTGGATATCAGGGAGATCCACTGGCTTCCAGTTTTACCCCAATTCTAGTCAGGAGTGTCTATGTAAGATGATTGTGCCCTTTCAAAGACTCATACACTCTAGTTGCCTCAATGAAGATTCCTACGTCAAAGCTGATTGGATAAACCTTCTAGAGACCATAGGTTAGGACCTCCCCCCACCACCAACAATTTTCTTCCTTGTTCCCTAGCAAGTTTTATTGTTTGATACAGAGGGCTAAGGTGGCTTAGTAGTGTTCAGAAAGCTGCTAAAGCTTGCTTTCACTCATTATATGGGATCCCAGAATGATTGGTTTGGGGATGTCATTATCTCAATTGGCCCAATGGGAAGGCCTGCTCTGAATGAAGACAAACCTCTTAGAGATTCTAGAACTTTCAGTGAGCATGTTTCATGCCTTCCTCTTGGATATTGCTTTTGTGAAATCCACAATGAGCCAGATAAGGGTTAGCCGACTTACTTGATTCTCTCCTAAGATGGTTCTATTATCATAAGGACATCACCTTGCCAACATTTTCTCCTAAGACCACTTGCCTATCTCAACTCTTTTCTTTCCTTTATAGGAACTGTATAATGTTCTTCTGATTGCTAAGGTCAACTGGGACCATCATTAATATCTTCTTTCATAGAATAAGAGAATGCTCACTAGATCATAGAAACCATGTAGTCTGATCACAGAGCTGATGAATAGGAGAGGTGGTATTTTTCTCAATTACATGTAAAATTTTAAACATTCATCTTTTCAAATTTTGAGTTCTAAATTCTCTCCCTCCCTCCCCTCTCCCTTGAGAAGGCAAGCAATTTGCTATAGGTTATACATGTGAAGTCATGCAAAACATATTTCCATATTAGCCATTTCGCAAAAGAAAACACAGACCAAAAAAACCCCAATAATCAAGAAAAATAAAGTAAAAAAATATATGCTTCATTATGCATTTAGACTCCATCGGTTCTTTCTCTTGATATAGATAGCATTTTTCATCATACATCCTTCAGAATGGTCTTGGATTGCTGAGAATAGCTAAGTCATTTGCATTGATCATCATACAATATCACTGTTAGTGTGTATAGTGTTCTTCTGGTTCTGCTTATCTCGATTAGCATCAGTTCATGTAAGTCCTTCCAGGTTTCTCTGAACTCCTCCTGCTCATTTTTTCTTACAGCACAATAGTATTCCATTACATTCACATACCACAACTTGTTCAGCTATTCCCCAGTTGATGGGCATCGCCTCAATTTCCAATTCTTTGCCACCATAAAAAGAGCTGCTGTAAATATTTTTGTACATGTGGGTCCTTTTCCTTTTCCCCTGATCTCTCTAGGATTCAGACCTAGTAGAGGAATTGCTGGGTTTATAGCCATTTGAGCATAGTTCCAAATTGCTCTCCAGAATGGTTGGATCAGTTCACAACTCCACCAATTAGTGCCCCAATTTTCCTACATTTCCTCCAACATTTGCCATGTTCCCTTTCTGTCATATTAACCAATCTGATAGGTGTGAGATGGTAGGTGGAGGTGATATCTGAACACAGGTTTCTGGAGTCCCAGTCAACTATTCTTTCTGGAACACTACTTTTTCTTTCTCCAGGCCCCTCCCCACTCCCATGACTACATTGCCAGACTCCAGGTTTGCAGTGATCTTAATGATGTATGTATTCTCTCCAACAATATAGCCTAGCTAATTAGTGAATGGCTAATCAAGGCTGCTTAGTGATGAATTCTTCGACCCTGGCAACTTCCCCTTCCTCACCTTTACTGTATGATTTTAAATGGTCTCCCAGTGACAACTGGTCATGACTACAGAGTGCTATTCCTCCCCAGCCTCCAGAGCCTAGACAATGATGGCAATTCAATTGCTTTCCATTGCTGTTCTCCTTTTCCCTCAAAGCCAACCAGATCTCTGCTTAGGGTACTGGTGGTATTGTGCCATCTTGCTGGCAAAGTGACCCAAGAGAACGGAGAACACTAAGAAAGGCAATTGCTGGGTTTCCAATGCAAAGGCCTTGTCCATATTTTCCTTGTATTTCATTATGCCTCTAGGGCTTCAAATCCCCTTTAAATGAAAGCTGGATGGGTAACATACATCTTTTTATTTTTATACTACAGAGAGCAAAGCATTTTAATGAAGAAATATATTACTCCATTCTCCTACAAACCAAGGGCTAATAGTCTGGAACTGGCACTTTGGCTCCTTAAAAAGTCCAACAAGACAAGCCAATTATGAACTCGGAAATAGTTTTATTTTTAGTTCCCTGTCCTCGCGATTCATCCTCTGCTATGGTACATTAACTGGAGAAACAAGTTGAAGTGAGGGCTGGGGCACCTTTATAATAATCAACGGTGCTTACCACCTGCCTGATGGCCCAGGAATCAGGAAGAGGGGAGCAAAAGGAAAAGATGGTAAAGGCAATGGGTTCCTGGGGTGACTGGACTTCTAGAAAGGCAATTCAAGTTGCCATCTGTGGATTACCATTTAAGTTCTCTGAGTTGATTTTTTCCTTCACTTTATCCTTCAAGTAGACAACAGTTTGGTTGTTTATGTTGATTTTCTGCTTGGATGTGTGATGCGGTGTGACTTTGGTGAGCGGGAATAACTAGTTCTTTACAACTGGCCCAGCTGTAACACTTTCCCCCTGCCACAGCCTTCCTGGTTGAGTGATATCTGGCCATCTCCAGTCATTCTCCATACCTGGACATGTTAGTACCACTGTCAGGCTGGCTGGTCTATTCCCTCCATTGTGCTTGACTTTCCTGTGGTTGGAAAAATCTCTTGGATTTCCATTGGGTCTATCAAGTTTGAGAGTTCTGTGTCAGGAGTCTAGGCTTTCAGGAGTCTTTGGGAGGCATCAGGGATGCCATTTTGGAAACGAGATGAGTGATCCAACAGGGTGATGTGGCTGCCGGAGACAGCAAGCTCAAGCTCAGGCTATGTGAATAGAAACAGGCTGTCTAGAAGCCTGGGAACAAACCACCAGCCTGGCATTCATTCCCTCATAGCTACACCCACAATGCATTAGCATACATTCATTCATTTCCTCATTCCGCAAGCCTTTATGAAATGCTGACTATGTGCTGGGCATTGTGTTGGGCATCCAGAGATAAAAATGGAATAGTGCCTGCCCTCAAGGGCCTGACATTTTTCTGGGAGCATCCAACACATACGTAAGAGAGGCAGTGAAGCATAGTGGATTGGGAACTGGGCTTGGTCTGAAAGCCTGGATTTAAATCTGACCTCAGATACTTACTGACTGTGTGACTTTTTTCTCTGTGTGTATAAGTTTCCTCATCTGTAAAATGAGGGGGTTGGACTTGATTGTTTCTAAGGTCCCTTCCAGCTCTGAATCTGTGATGCTGTGAGTAAAGATACAATACATGCAAAGTAATAAAAAGTAATTGAAAAAGGGAGAAACTTCCGATAACTGGGGATGGATCAGGCGGAGGAAGGAAGGAAGGAGGGAAGGAAGGAAGGAAGGAAGGAAGGAAGGAAGGAAGGAAGGAAGGAAGGAAGGAAGGAAGGAAGGAAGGAAGGAGAGAAAGAAAGAAAGAAAGAAAGAAAGAAAGAAAGAAAGAAAGAAAGAAAGAAAGAAAGAAAAAGGGAAGGCAGGCATTCCAGATGTGGGGAACCACTCCTGCAAAGGTACAGAGGTAGGAAATGAAATGATAGAAATGAATCGAAATAGCATTTCAGGATCATGGGGACTGAATAGTGTCACCATACTTGGCTGGCCTGGTTACCCTCAAAGCTGTGGGTTTATTTCTGGGTGCCTCATTTAAGAGGGATATTAACAAGCTGGCTTGTGTCCAGATGGAGAGGGGCCTGGAAACTCTCATTTGGGAGTCAAGTCACTCAGGGTGAATATCATCAACTGCTCATTTCTACTCACTTCCAAATGTCAGTTATTTCAAACAGAAATGAGACTTCCAGGGCAGTTAGGTGGTGCTGCAGTGGATAAAGCACTGGTCCTGGATTCAGGAGGACCTGAGTTCAAGTTCAGCCTCAGACACTTGATACTTACTAGCTGTGTGACCCTGGGCAAGTCACTTAACCCTCATTGCCTTGCAAAAACAAACAAGAAATGAGCCTGCCTCCGTGTTTGAACCACAGATTATTTGATATTAGGAAAAAATGTATTTTTGTATTAAAAACCACAGTGGAA